>NC_136309.1:3563904-3953904 GCF_964198595.1 Lampetra fluviatilis | reverse complement strand
CGCGGCGGACACGACAGGGTTGTCACCTGTGAGCGACATTAAAGGTGTAGCGGGGGGGGGGGGCGAGGGGAAGGAAGAGACTGGGAATGGGCGATGGAGAAGAGGCGAGGCTTTAAGAGAGGGACGGAAGGAGGTTAGAGAAAGGGACTGCCTTAATGGACGGGCAGTGCTGAGTCTATGGGCAGTGTTGAGTCTATGGGCAGTGCTGAGTTTATGGGCAGTGCTGAGTCTATGGGCAGTGTTGAGTCTATGGCAGTGTTGAATCTAATGGCAGTGTTGAATCTATGGGCAGGGTTGAGGCTATGGGCAGTGATGAGTCTATGGGCAGTGTTGAGTCTATGGGCAGTGTTGAGTCTAATGGCAGGGTTGAGTCTATGGGCAGTGTTGAGTCTAATGGCAGGGTTGAGTCTATGGGCAGTGTTGAGTCTATGGGCAGTGTTGAGTCTATGGGCAGTGTTGAGTCTAATGGCAGGGTTGAGTCTATGGGCAGTGTTGAGTCTATGGGCAGTGTTGAGTCTATGGGCAGTGTTGAGTCTAATGGCAGGGTTGAGTCTATGGGCAGTGATGAGTCAATGGGCAGCGTTGAGTCTATGGGTTAGTGTGAGTCTATGGCAGTGTTGAGTCTAATGGCAGTGTTGCGTCTATGGTGCAGTGCTGCTCAATGTACAAGGCAAGTTGATTCCAGTGTAGGGGGTGCTAGAAGGGAGAGGGACCGACACAACGGAGACTGGGCACAGAGAGGAGGAACAGAGAGAGAAAGGCAGAGAGGAGAGATTGGGACACGAAGAGGACGAGAGGAGGGGGGACATGGAAGGAGATGAGAGAGGCGAGATGGGGTGGCGTCAAGCCCACGGAGAGTTTCAAAGACTCGAGTCAGGTATTTGAAATGATAGCGGGGAGGCAGAAGCAGCAGCAGCAGCAGTAGAAGCAGCCTGCAGTTGCGACCCCATCTTGTTTCAACAAAGTTTATTTTTTTTCTGCGTTTTGCATTCGTCGCATCGGTGACTCCCACTCAGAGGTCGCAAACGGGTTTTGATTCCTTACCGTACCCGTACCCGGCCGCACCAGGGTCGCAAACGGGTACCCGTACCCGGCCGTACCCGTACCCGGCCGGGTACGGGTAGGGTACGGGTATCGGGTACCTGATTGCGACCTCTGGGATGAAGGCATGTTGCAGGCGCGGGTGGGTTGATTCTAGGAACTTGAATTGTGAGAAGAGACGAGACGTTGGGAAATGAGTGACAAACGGTGACTCACCAGTGACTCACGGCCTACCCGTACCCGTACCCAGCCGGGTACGGGTAGCCGGGTATCGGGTAGGGTACGGGTATCGGGTACCCGATTGCGACCTCTGCTCCCACTGCAGCTTCGTTCCTCGCTAAACGAGACGCACCCCGCTCGCTTGAGTCCTCCCCAACGACAACGAGCGCTCGATCTAGTCTCAACACTGTGCGTCGTCAATCTAATTTCTCAGCGAGCACGACATTTAGTATCAACACCTGCGGAGCAAGTCTCCCGCAATGCATTTCAAACACGGCTATACACCAGCACCAGATCTCGGTAACCAAATGAAATCCCCGCCAGCCTGAACGCAGATGACGCCAATTCCCAGGGACTTGTCCGGGTCAAAATCCGGACAGGTGGCAACTGGAAAACCCCGGCACGCGGAGCGAAGACGCCCGGTCATCACGCCCCAGCACTCGCACAACGATGGGTGTCGCGTTTCTAAACAGTGCCACGGATGAATCTTCTTGGTTCTTTCGGTAAAGTCACGTAGAATGGAAATAATAAAATAATTAAAATAAAACATAATAAAATAATTCTCACGACGTGTCGGCCACAACGCAAGCAGCCGTCCTCAGGTGAAGAACAGGTCTGTCGAGAAGACGGAGTCTGAATGACACACTCCAAGCTTGGAGCGACTATTTAAGCTGGGATGGAGGGGGGAAGGGCGCCTTGACAAAATAATTTGCATATCAAGAGGAATTTAGCATATTTATGGGAAATGCAGATATGCGATTAGTACTACTTGTGAAATGCGTAGGAGGTTTGGATACACATGGGACGATCTACCGAGGGCAAAGACCACCCACCCCTCGCCCCACCCCAGTATGGCCTTCGCGTACTTTTTCGTGACAAGGGCACTGGGCCCCCCCCCTACCCGGCGTGGTGGGTGGAGCGAGTCAGCGGCAGAGTAATTTCACGGCCCATTGCGCACTGCGTTGTCTGCGTGAAGGCATCAAAGTGAAGCTTGCCGCGGGCTCCAGAGCATCGCTCTCTCCCTTGCGGTGAATTTGGGTGTTCAGTAGCTACCGAGGAGGGGAGAGGGGCAGGGTGGCTGAATTTTGCTGTGACCCCGAGTCACGAAATAGTTCAGGCACGCTGCGGGCAAATCAACAGCGCAAGGGATAGTGATACGGGGGGGGGGGGGGGGGTTGGACAGGGCGTAACGATTGGTTTATGATGAAATGTATCGTCAAATTGGTTTACATTTGGTGCATACACAGTCCACTGCTGGACGGTGGACGTTGACCTCCGTAAGCTGTGCGGATTGGTGGGGGGGGGGGGGGTTTGTTTGACCATACTTCACCGCGCTGGTCAGTGTCAGGTTAGGCGAAGGTGAGAGTCGCGCACGGACACTGGAGCAGAGCGCTGCGGCGTCAATGCATTCTTGCCGTGACTGCCCTCTGCATCAACAACAACAACAGCAGCGGCAGCAGTAGTGCATAGCGGCCCGTGTCACGCGCGGCGTGCGGCCAATCAAAAGACGCCCATGTCCAGGCGCTCAAGAGACCCCCCGCTTAGCTTCCGATCCGGCCAACCAAACCAATACGATGAGCAACAACGACGATGGTGGGATAATAAAACAATGGACCGTGGGCACGGCGAGTGACACCCATCCCGCGCGCGTGTCCTGTGGCCACACGAAACAATATTCTTAGTTTGTTTCCGGTAAAGTCACGTAGGTAAAAAGTAAAATAAAAAAATAAAAATCACGACGTTTCGGAGGCAACACAAGCTTCCGTCTTCAGGTGGAACAGTTACAGCACAATAGCACAGCACGATAGCTGTGACTGTTCCACCTAAAGACGGAAGCTTGTGTTGCCTTCGAAACGTCGTGATTTTTATTTTTTATTTTACTTTTATTATTTTTACATTTTTACCTACGTGACTTTACCGGAAAAAAACCTAAGAATATGAATCCTTGCAGTCACGAAAGCTTCAAATCTAGAATCCGCACGAAACAAGTTGGGGGGGGGGTGAACCAATCGCGGATCGTCGAGAAAACGAGATCGACGCTGACCACGCAGAGTTGTGTGCGGGCGGCTTGCAGAGCCGCGGTCACGCCAATGGACTGTAGTGATGGCAAGGTTTACTGACTACAAGTTACTGGCCGTGCTACTGCTTAGAGGGGTTTGCGGCAGCGCTGTACAGCTCCCCACGCCCCCCCCCCCGGGTTTGATTCCGGTATTCAACTTGTATCGGGTTGGTGGTGCGGCGAGGGAGGATGGGGGTGGGGGGCACAGGCTGCAGCATGGATACCGTGCGGGAGAATATATGGAATGCGCGACAAAGCAACGGCAAAACATACACAGCACGAAGCAAATGCCGCGCTAAGACCGCACTGACTGCGCGAGGCGTGGGGAGGCTCGGGGTGGTGGGGGTGGTTGGGATGGTGGAGGGGATTTGGGCCATACCAAAAACGAGAGGTTTTTCAGTTCAATTCCTGGTTAGGGGGGGGGGGAAGGGAATGATCCGTCCTGTGGGTTCCCGCTGGGGTCAATAAGATGACTATCACCGTTGTGTGTGCGTGCGGAAGCTGTTGTTGTCGTGAAACAATGGCACTGGCCACTTGGAATGTGGGATGTTTGCTGCAAATGGCACCACCGCTGGATAAGAGCGCGGGTCCGTGGGCCAATTAAGGATTGACAATACTCTTAGTTCTTTCGGTAAAGTCACGTAGGTAAAAAATGAAATTAAAATTAATAAAAAAAAGAAAAACAATAAAATCACGACGTTTCGGAGGCAACACAAGCTTCCGTCTTCAGGTGAAACTGTCAGCAAAAAAATCTGTATCAAGCAGTCACGAAAGCTTCAAATCTAGAAGGATTGACAATTGCCCCCCAGGTGTGGTGAGTGAGCAAGCGGCGAGTGGCTTCAGAGATTACATCCAGAATTGTCACTGGAGTTGAAACCTACAACAACAAAAACCGTACGAAACGAAACTATTTGTAGATTATTACCATCACAAATGATGATAGCTCAACAACGAAGTGGCTCATCGTGTGGACATTTATAGCAGCCAAATACAACTCTGAGCGCGTGATGTTGATTCGAAACGTGGAGGGGGAAAACCGGAGGACCCGGAGAAAAATCCAGAGAGACACTGCAACACTGCAAACTCCAAATATACAGCAGCAGGCGTCAGGGTAGGATTGGATCCACGACCTCCTGTATACCAAGCGAGGTAGTTAACATCTCCTAGCCACCGTGATGATGATGAGAGAGAGACACGCAAACTCCAAATATACAGCAGCAGGCGTCAGGGTAGGATTGGATCCACGACCTCCTGTATACCAGGCGAGGTAGTTAACATCTCCTAGCCACCGTGATGATGATGAGAGAGAGACACGCAAACTCCAAATATACAGCAGCAGGCGTCAGGGTAGGATTGGATCCACGACCTCCTGTATACCAGGCGAGGTAGTTAACATCTCCTAGCCACCGTGATGATGATGAGAGAGACACACGCAAACTCCAAATATACAGCAGCAGGCGTCAGGGTAGGATTGGATCCACGATCTCCTGTATACCAGGCGAGGTAGTTAACATCTCCTAGCCACCGTGATGATGATGAGAGAGAGACACGCAAACTCCAAATATACAGCAGCAGGCGTCAGGGTAGGATTGGATCCACGACCTCCTGTATACCAGGCGAGGTAGTTAACATCTCGCCACCCGTGACAACCTTCGTCGTGATAAAGGCGCAGCCCTGGAAGCGCTCGCTCACGCCACTTGTGGCAGAAGAAGGGAGAGGGTGCTTTGCCTACTCTTCCACGCTGCACGGAAATGTTTATTGCAACAGGTGGCGAGTACCCACGCTTTACCCCATTGCACGCGAGTTGTCGTTCGACTGTGCTGAAGCCATCCGTGGTGCTGGGTGGACAGAGGCGGTGTGAAGGGAGTGGAGGGGGGCGGGGTGACGACACGGTGGTGTTGCAGTGGTAACACGTGCGCCTCGCAGCAAGAAGGTAGCTGGGTTCGATTCCAGACTCGGGTGCCTTTGAGTTTGTATGTCTCTCCCAATGTTCTGGGTGGGGGGTTTCCTTCCGGGGTCTCAAGTTCTCTCGGATTTGCTCCGATAGCTAAAAAAAACCTCATACATTCTAACCAGAGGGCAAAAATATCCCAATGTAAAAAAATATACGTGAAAATTTACGCAATTGGGATCACCGCAGCAGCAGTAACATCATCCTCTATTGCGAAAACTTGGCAGGACCCTCCTGAGACTTTTTTTTTCTTATGTTGGTAAAACAAAGGGAAAACTAATTTTGAGAATCACCCGCTCATCCGCACACTCACCCACCCGCACACTCACCCACCCGCCTGCTCACCCACCCGCCAGCACACTCACCCACCCGCCCGCTCACCCACTCGCCCGCACACTCACCCACCCGCCCGCTCACCCGCACACTCACCCACTCGCTCGCTCACCCGCCCACTCACCCGCACACTCACCCACCCGCCCGCTCACCCACACACTCACCCACCCGCCCGCTCACCCACCCGCACACTCCCCCACCCGCCCGCTCACCCGCACACTCACCCACCCGCCCGCTCACCCACCCGCACACTCACCCACCCACCCGCTCACCCGCACACTCAGCCACCCGCCCGCTCACCCACCCGCACACTCACCCACCTGCGCCGTTGTTTTAACTGCCGCGCCGGGAATAAGGAATCGTTCTGGAATTGCGAGTGCAGTGCGAGGCTGCTCAACCGTTCGCACGCTGGCGCTGCTGCTGCTGGCGGTGGTGGTGGTGGCGGCGGCGGTGGTGGTGGCGGTGGCACACGGCGCGGGCTGTTGGTGCAAGCGAGGGGTGACTTCATTAAGCCGCGTAAACCGAACCGCGCAAAAAAAAAAAACGCGTGTCCGGCTCTTTATGGGAGGAAGCATGTTTGGCAGTTCATTTCTTTAAAAAAAAAACATAGCGTGTGTATATTAAAAAATTAATTAAATGTACCCACGCTAAGAAACATTTCCCAGACAATCACATCTGCTGTTTAGGCTGCCATACAGGGCTCTGGGGTCCAAATGCTCACCCGGTTACTAAGACGACCATATGTTAGAATAACGTCGGCAAAGGGCGGGGGGGGGGGAGGTTGCTTGTTTCATGTCTCGGTTCGATGAACCAGGATTTAGGAGAGTTTTTTTTTTGGGGGGGGGGGGGTAGGGAGAATCGGGGGGGGGGGCGGGGGGAGGAACACAAAAAAATCTCGCATTCCGGGAACAGGCGGAATGTGATCCGAAGGGGACAGCTGGAGCGCGTTCACACGGAGAGGGTCGAGTAGAGAGTGAGTGAGTAGAGAGTGAGTCGAGAGAGTGGGAGTCCAGTGAGTGAGTTGAGAGTGAGTCGAGTGAGTGAGTTGAGTTGAGAGTGAGTCGAGTGAGTGGGAGTCCAGTGTGCGAGTTGAGAGTGAGTCCAGTGAGTGAGTTGAGTTGAGAGTGAGTCGAGAGAGTGGGAGTCCAGTGAGTGAGTTGAGAGTCGAGTGAGCCCAGTGAGTGACAGTCGAGTAAAAGTCGAGTGAGCGAGAGTCGAGTGAGTGAGTTGAGAGTGAGTCGAGTGAGTGACAGTCGGGTGTCAGTCGAGTTGGTGAGTCGATCCAATCTCAATCGGGCATAAATCACGCTCACCCCCCCCCCCCCACCGCAGACACGAGCAAGGACAGACGTTCCGCTCCCGAGCCTGATTCATAACACCCGAGGTGCTGATGCCTTCCCTGCGCCCCGTATGGTTTTGTCTGTAGTTCGAACGTCTTTTGCACCGTGCGTAGCCATCCATACCAACACGCCAGCGAGTGCATCCGTTGTGGTGTGTCATCAAGTTCACTCACAAGTCTTTTGTAACCCTTTTATTTTTCTTCGTGGTACGGTTTATATTTGTTTATATATATACACAGCGTACACACACACACACTCGCTCGCTCGCTCGCGCACAGCGAGCGAGCAAACTCAACCAAGCGCGTTAGACTTTGCGACATCAGCCAGAGTTTCAAAACAGAGGGTCCCAATTATTGACGAGCGGCCAAGGAGGGGCAGGGCAGGAGAAGAATAAGAAAAGCAACGGCGCGCCCCACGGCAATACTTCGTTCTGTGCGGGTAGAGGCTCTGGACTCGCGCGAAAACCGCACAATTTAAAAAAAGAAATATCGCCTGGTCCCCCACGTGTCCTCATGTTTCACCCGAAACCCCCTCCCCTCTACCCCTCTTCTTGTCATTATATATCGTTAGATTTTCTTAAAAAAATCATCATTAACCACTTACACCGCTCCTTACCACTTACTAGCGCACGCTTACTAGCGTTTTCCTCACCCCCACGCCCCCCGCACACATCCGCCAGTAAAGCACGATGCACACACGCGATACAAAGAGGACGTCTCGCGAATAGGGGACGAAGGTTCCACCGCCCCCCCCCCATCCACACTTTTACGCCGGATAAACTATCGGGAAGGCAATGGGGGGGGGGGGGGGGGGGGGCGGGCGGTTAACGAGTAGATATCAATTAAAAAGCCAGGCACAGCACTAATGGGTGACGAGGGCTGCATTGCGCGGTTCTATCACGTAGTCGGGCTGCCGCGACCAATATGATTCGCAAGAGGTTCTTTTGGGGAGGATTAGATCGCGTAAGTATAGATGCGTCATTAAACCCGACACCACCACCCGACACTGCCCAATCGGCAAGGTTCGTCACCGTAAGCAAAATGTGCAAATTCGCGACTAGTTCAGCACACAGGTTGTGTGTTGGCTGTCGCCTGATGATGCTGGTTGTTGCGATTACCGGCGAAACGTCACAGTACTCGGACTGTAAATGCTGCAGTGGGTTTAACTCTCCAACACACCGCTGTGCCGAACTAGAAACCGATTGCCACGTTTTGTTTACGCGACAAACCTTACTGGTCGGCTGTGTCGGGTGGTGGCGGCGGCGGGTTCAACGACACGACATTTATATTTACGCGTCCGCGCTCGTGCTCGCGCCGATTTGCACCGGGTAGTCAACTCGTGTTTCAGGCCGAGTTGACCTGAACGAGAGCCAGGCCCAGGGCCAGGTCAGGGCAGGTCAGGTTCCAACTCGTCGATTGCCGCTGGATGTTGCGGGACAGCGCCCGGTCTGTAGCGACACACGTCGCTGCAATCGACACCGCGCACCGTCGCTCGCCATAAAGCACGCACGCACACACGCACGCACACGCACACACGCACGCACACACGCACGCACACACGCACACACGCACGCACACACACGCACGCACGCACGCGCACGCACGCACACACACGCACGCACACACGCACACATACACGCACGCACGCACACCCACATTGACAAGGATTACGCGTCAATAAACAGGTCATACAAACGCAACGCATTCGTCAATTATAAACACACTACCTCTCGTCGTACAATAAACACGCGCGCACCAGCTCATGGTCATACAGACACAAAGATCCCCCCCCGTGTATAGCCTTTCACAGACTTTGTGGGGCCACCCCCCACGCCGCCTTTGTCTCCCCAGTGGCGATGTTTACACACCGCACCAGGTACTCATTTGAGGCCGAGTCGACCTAGGGGATGCCCATGTCCGGTTCGATATTTGTCACTGGTGTTGGCCGTGAGCCGGGAATCCAACTCGGGCAGCCGGATCCGTAGCGCAGCGCGCTCACTGCAACACTACCGCTCGCCACCGAAGCGCACGCACACACACACACGCACGCTCACACACACACACACACAGACGCGCTCACACGCACACACACACGCACGCTCACACACACACACACGCACGCTCACACACACACACACGCGCTCACACACGCGCGCTCGCTCACACACACACGCGCGCTCACACACACACGCGCTCACGCACACACACACACTCGCTCTTACGCACACACACACACAGACGCGCTCTTACGTACACACACGCACAGGACACTGCATGCACAACCAAAAGGAGAGAGCTCCAAAGGCGCACGGGATGAAGGGATTCGCTCCAAACGCGGCGAAATCTGCCTTCTTGCCGTGCAAAGGCCAAAAGGGGGAGTTAGTTTAAAACCTTCAGCGCCGGCTCACTTGTGAAACGCGCGCGCGCCCCGCCACACGTGAACCCAGGTGGCACACCCGGGGGGGCCATCAGTTGCGCAACAACGCATCGCCTACGTTGCCACCGTCTGCGCCGACCGGGTTGAACGCGCGGCGAGGGAGGCGCACGCCCCGGGCACGCGGCAAGATCCGCTCGGCTCGTGGCCGCGTGGCCTTGGTCACATTTGGGCCGCCGCCGCCGCCGCGATCGGTTGTCACGACCCTGAACGCGCACCGGGCAATTTCCCCTCTGCGCAACTACTACGCGCACGCACGTGGACAAAGCAGTCGCGGTGGGATTGTGACGACGGTAGAGTGAAGCGATTGCGTTGCGCGCGCGATCGATCGGTTGCTCGGGTAGAGGAGGCGATGCGCGCAAAGCGCACGAGAGCGGAGCTTCAATTGGGGGAGGGAGAAATAAGCAGCGACGCTGAATGATTATTATTATTACGTATTATCAATTAGCAACATACTTCGCGTACGAACCCGGACCTTATGGATTAATAGGAACGCAAATAAGTAGAACACAAAAGCAACTTAAAACGAGCGCAATAAAACCGACGCGCCGGAGTATGTCGCTCGATGCAACGAGCGTCGGGATTCTTATTTTATAGAAGCGGGGGCGGTGGGGGGGGGCTTGGGGGGCGGAGGGGGGGGGGGGCTGGGAAACCACCACAAGACGCAGAGGAAAACTAAACAAACCGTAGGCTACGCACGTTTCCCGTGATCACGTGCGTCTTGAGAGGAAAAAAAAATGAACGTGAGCCGCCAAGGTGGAATCTCACCGTGGGGGGGGGGGGGGGGGTAACAGCGGCGTCACAATGGACCACGACGCAAGAAAATAATCGATCGTGCGCGAGAGAGGTTTGCGCGCGTCATTGCTGATAAAACTAATTCTTAGATTACCAGCTAAGGCAATGTGGGTCTTTATTGTTTTTAGAAGCGCCCTGGCTATCACAAATGACAAGCTCAACGAAGTGGGTTTCATCATCGGTCGTGCGGGAATTCAAAGCAGTAGCCAAATTACTCTGAAGCGCGTGACGTCGATTTTTAAATGTGGAGGGGAAAAACCGGAGGACCGGGACGCAAAATTCACGCGGACACGGGGAGAGCGACGTGCAAAACTCCCAACACACAACAGGTGCCAGGGTCAGGATCGAACCCACGACCCTCATGCGTACCAGGCGAGGTAGTCGGCACCTGGCCACTGCGAGGCCCAACTAGCGATGTCGACGGCTCTTACGCCTCCTCCTGCCTGGTGTGTGGGGAGCAAAAACACACGCGCTTGCTCATCGACGGCTCGGACCTGTCTTTTATGACTTCATGGGCGAACAACATGCTACACCCCCCACCCGCCGAGAGGTGAGGGTGTTAAAACAAATTTGGGGTAAGAAAATGTCATGTGAGCAAGGTCAATGGGGGCACACGCGCACTCCCGCAGAAGCCTGAGAGTCCCAACAGTGAGCCCCGAGGGAGCTTCGGGTTCCGCGCGCAGGGCGTGCGTGAAGTACGGTACGACGGTGTGCGTGTCGAACGCCCCCCCCCCCCCATCTCTCTCTCCACGCGAAGAGATGGGGGGGGGGGGGGGAGCGACACGCTAGCGTGCAAGCGGGGAAGCGCTAAACAACAACAAAAAAACTGCCCCAAGACCGGCGAATGGCAACAGACTGCCAAAGTCGGCTTCGCTATCGCGAAGCGTGGTTCAGATTGAGAACACGGATTATTGTGGTAAGGGTTAGCGACCTTAACCCCAGCTTTACCCTTCAGATTACGGCCCAATAATTGCAAAGACACGTTGTGTTCACTTTAAATGCAAGCACGCCCACGCACCCCCCCCCCCCCCGTTCCTCACCACCCCCGCCCAAAAAATAAATGCCCTTTCCTTCGCTCCGTGTCCTGCGCTCCGTGCTACTAATGGCACGCGCACGCACGTGAAAAATTCTTGGGAACTCTGTCAAAACCCCTTCGCCTGTGAAGCCCGGCCAGCCAGAACTACGAGGAGTGGCAGATGTGCGGATGTGCGGATCGGATCACCGTCAGGTGTGGCCACACTTCACCTCGAGTGACACTCGCCAGAAATGGGTTTTAACCCTGAAGCCATCGGCACCGCAGCTTGCATGCGAAGATGGTCAAGAGCGCAAAGTTGATTTGATAGCCGCGGCCCAATAAAGCCCTTTTATCGCCAGAGCAAGCACAATAGCCCACACGAGGTATGGCAGGGCATGACGCTCCGTGTCAGTAAAAAGCATTGTAAAACTGATTCAGATACCTTTGGTAATGTGCACAATATCTCTGTGCAGGTGGTTTCTGCTCCGTGAGATTAGATCTCCCAGTGTACCCGGAACTCCGGAGGAGTCATCACGCCAACAGCTGGCATCTTTGCTTAGACAAAAAAAAAAATGCGAGGAACAAGTTCCTATTTTTTTTAAGAATGTCAAAAAAAATTAAGAGACAGATCATATTGGAGAGCGTCATAGGCCCTCGCAATACGTGCGAGCGATGCAGCTGAATGAAATTAAAAAGTTTAGCCAGAGGGTGGGGGGTGAATTTCCAGTGTATGGGTAAATTTCCAGGACGTGGGGAGTGAATTTCCAGAGCGTGTGGGGATGAAACGATGGAGCTGGGATGGTGTGGCGTTGAGTCGCGTAGATCGGTGGAGAGTCATCATCCAGTTAACAATCGATTCTCACGCTCAAATTAAAACGCTTTGAACGGCGAGCGGAAGAATCCATTGTTTACCTGCGCAACGAAAACAACCGTCAAATGTTTGACTCTCAGGATAGGGGGAACAAAATGTGAGAGAAAAAAAAACCCCGAAAGCGGACGGCACTAAAAACGGAGCCAGCGACAAAGGCGACGGTGCAAGACGGACAGCGCCGACGACACGAGAGAATGAGGCACAGACAGCAGCGGGGGGAGACGACACGTACGACGGGACGAGGCCAGTGGGACAGAAACGCCTGCACCGCGGGGACACGGTTGCAAGCGCGGCGGAGATTACGGACAGCGCAACGTGTCAATCGTAGAAAGGACGCGGGAGGTACGACAAACACAAACGATACAATCCTTGTCGTCGTCGCCCAATTCACGGCAAAATCATCCTGAGACGCCCAACAGAACCGAACACGAGACCAACGGAACAAACGAGAGAAAGGAATCACGAGCCGGGCGGTACAGACGAGACGGATAACACAAACGAGTCACGGGGCGGCGATCGGTGGGGGGGAGGGGAGGGGAGGGGGTGGCAGTCAGCGGTTGACAAATCGCCACGACGCCTAAATCCCCCCGCGCCGCATGCGACTACCGTCGTGCACCAACAGTCGGCGTCCACCCCCCCCCACCCCCCACCCCCGTGCCAACAGCGCCTGTGTCAGCAACTCGTGGGCAAGCTTTGGCGTCGGACGGCTTCCGTTCGATCGCCCCGTCGCCATCGGACACACGGCGGCAAGGAGGTGGAGGAGCAGAAAATGACGGTGTGGGAAGGGGGGGCCGGGGGGGGGGGGGAGAGGCCAGGGGGGGCAGGGGCAGGAGGTGGCGGCGGCGGGGGGTTGAAAGGAGCAACGGGGTCCACCACCACCAGCAGCGCCGGCGGCGGCGGCAGCAGCAGCTCGACGTCTCAGACGGAGAGCGACACGAAGCTGTTGTACTGCTGGATGTTGCGCTTGAGGATGTCCGAGCAGGGCCCCAGGACGCGCTCGAAGCGCGGCCGGTCCAGCTTGACGCACTTGAGCGGCCCCCGCGAGACCACCGTGGCGGCGCGCGGCCGGTCGAGCAGCAGCGCGATCTCGCCTGCGCCCCCACGGAGACAACGGCACACGGAGAGTGAGACTTTCCTCCCACTCGCCCCGCCATGGCCTCGCACAAGGGACGAGTAATCGTCGATCAGGTTTAAAAAAAAAAATAACGTTTAGGGTTTCGACGGACAGTTTACTTTTCAATGTTTTAATTTTCTTATTCTCCTCGGGCGGTTCTCATTTTGCGCCGACGAGTAACAACCGTTGGCACGTCGAACGCCTCGCGCGCGCGAAACGCTGTTGATGGGGAAAGTGGGGAAGTGACGTCGCGTTCGTGACGTCACGTCCAGTGTCTGGATCAATAAAAATACAAAAACGAGGATAATGTTTGGATCATCCCAAATGTCAATGCTTGGCCTAGTTTTCGAATCAATCCGAAAATCTGGAGCAGACTGCTGGTGCGAGTGCTGTTGCCGTACTCTCCGGCAAGATTCACCACAAACCTGTACCCGGTGTTCAATAAAGTGACACAAATCTAGTCACACACACACACACACATCCTGTACCACCAACTGACCACACCATAAGGCTACTCGGCAACTCCCAACTGTTGCTTTAAAGGAAAGCGAAGTAAATGTTTTAATATAATACAAATAATAGTGGCGTGGCCAGCACCAGGCCGCCTCTGCCTCCCCTGCCCCGCGATAACGCGAGGAATAGGCCTCGCCACGCGCGCTGTTCTGCTGCTACGCAAATTGGGCTCGGAGCTTCGACCCTTCCCCCTACAACTCCTGGGTCTTGTTTCTCCGTCTCGCCGCTCGTACGTAATCCCCACAGCCGCACGGGGAAGTTCGACACCGCTCGCTGCCCCCGGCTTCGAGGCTGCACTGTCTCACCGCCCTCCTCGACACAAAACTCCCCAGCGCACCACCATCGCACGCACGCACGCACGCACGCACGCAACGCAAACACCTCCTCCCGTTTCGATTTAAAGCTTTCGTGACTGCAGGGATTCATCTTCTTGGTTCTTTCGGTAAAGTCACGTAGAAGGGAAATTATAAAATTAGAAAAATAAATATAAAACGTTTAATTATTTCCCTTCTACGTGACTTTACCGAAAGAACCAAGAAGATGACCTCCTCCCCGTTCCCTATTGAGACCCTCCATCTGTTACTTTCCTCGCCTGTTGTCTAGGAACACAAGCGACTCGCTCCTCTATGGCCTGCACACATCCCTCTGCCCCCCCCCTCACCTCCAAACCCCCTAATGACCCGGAACGAGACCCGTCCATGAGACCGCATCAAGTCCTCGGCTCACCTCCGCCGGTCTCTCCGAGTCCGTTCGCCGAGAGGGACTGCGACGTGAACTTGACGTCACCAACCCCCTGCCATTGCACCCCCCCCCCCCCCACCCAATCTAATCCCCCTTCATGCGCCCACTACCCGCTCCGCCGAGCGTGCCCCTTCCGTCAACACCCCCGCCGCCGGTTGACCTCTGCTCAATGGGAGGGCCACGGTGCTTTTATTCCCACTGCTCCTCACGTTTGTTGGACCTCCCACCGACTGGACGCGTCTGCACTGTTGACTCCAGCACCGCCCCCCCCCCCCCCGCCAATAGCCCCCCCCAACCACCCCACACCTTCCTATTCTTCTTTGTGCGCGTTTCTATCAATCGCTACCTGCCAACGTGACGTTGGGGACTCGACGGCGGTGGCGGCGACGACGACGTGCACGGGAGGGTGCCGTGGTTTAGAGACGACACGACCGCGTGGACGTTTACAAATGCAGGCCGTGACGCTGCGGACGCGTGAATCAACACGCTCGTCCGGCATGCTCTGCCCTCCCCCACCACTACCCCACCCCACCCCATACATCTCTATTTTCTCAGATTATCAACTTGAACATCATTAGGGAGCATTTGCAGAAGCTCCTGTATAGCTCGCCTGGTATGCAAGAGGTCGTGGGTTCAATCCCGACCCTGACGCCTGCTGCTGTATATTTGGAGTTTGCGTGTCTCTCTCTCTCTCTCCCCGTAGAGATGTTAACTACCTCGCCTGGTATACAGGAGGTCGTGGGTTCGATCCCGACCCTGACGCCTGCTGCTGTATATTTGGAGTTTGCGTGTCTCTCTCTCTCTCCCCGTAGAGATGTTAACTACCTCGCCTGGTATACAGGAGGTCGTGGGTTCGATCCCGACCCTGACGCCTGCTGCTGTATATTTGGAGTTTGCGTGTCTCTCTCTCTCCCCGTAGAGATGTTAACTACATCGCCTGGTATACAGGAGGTCGTGGGTTCGATCCCGACCCTGACGCCTGCTGATGTATATTTGGAGTTTGCGTGTCTCTCTCTCTCTCTCCCCGTAGAGATGTTAACTACCTCGCCTGGTATACAGGAGGTCGTGGGTTCAATCCCGACCCTGACGCCTGCTGCTGTATATTTGGAGTTTGCGTGTCTCTCTCTCTCTCTCTCTCCCCGTGGTCGTGTGGATATTTCTGCGGGTCCTCCGGTTTTTTCCCTCCACATTTAAAATCCAACGCACGTTTATAGAGTGTTTGACTGCTATACATTTCCACGTTGACGGTGAGCCAACTTTCCTTGAGCTGTCGTTTATGATGGCCAGGTCGCTTGTGAAAAAGAGCTCAGTGTGCCTTACCTGGGTAGAATAAAAAATAATTGTTTAATAGTTAAGTTTACAATGACCGGACTGCGGCTGTGAAAGTTGTTGGCGTGGCCCGGCGGAAGAGCGTTTGTGCGCTCATTTCATTGTAGAGGTTCGCAGTTCGAATCAGGAAGGCAGACCTGGTTAATACTGCGGGTGAATTAACCCTCAGATACTCTGCGCCGTCCGCATCAAAGGAGGGACACGTTAAAGATCTGGTGACGCCGTTGGAACATAGTAGGCCATTGCGAGCGTCATGGTCCCAAGTATTGCCAGATTTGAACAGTTGCCCACAAAACAGTAAATTCGGAATACACGTAGCAAACTTCGTCCGCCGCTACTTGCCAAACTACCGCAGACCGTGCCTGTGACACGTAGCGCCATCGCGATACAGCCATGCGCGTACCAGAATGGCGCAACACCAAATGTGCGAGTGAAACTCTGAGATCGGTGGACGGGAACTCGGCGATCGGTGGACAGAAACTCGGCGAATCTGCGTGCCAGCGAGTCGCCTCTCACCAAAGTAGTCGGACGGCCCGAGTCTTCCCACCTCGACGAACTCTTCGTTCTCCGAGCGACGCTGCAGCACCGCGGCCGAGCCCTGCGACGTCATGCGCCAAAAGCGGCGACGGGGGGGCGGGGCGGCAAAGCGGAGGGAGACATGGTCAGCCCGATGGCGCACGCTCCAACGCACTCAACAGCACACACGGCACAGGGAGAGGCGCGACTCACATCGTGGCGGCCTTGCATGGAGGGGGGGAGGGTCACGTGACCGTTAATTAATTATATTGTTCTGCTGCGATAAATGTCCACGTGATACGTCACTTTGTTGAGCTATTATCATTTGTGGCCAGGTCGCTTCTGAAAAAATAAGCTTTAACAGCTCAGCAGGCTTTACTGGTAAGATGAAAATAGCTTGGTTTTCTTTGTAGATTTTAAGTGATTTGTTTACTTTTCCTATACTTGGCACTCGTATTGTGTTTTTGTATTGTATGTCGTTGTGACGTTCTGACCCTGTGCCCCTCCTGAGACATCCGTGAAGAAGAGCTTCATAGCTCATCGGATTCCTCGAGCGTGATTAATAAATACTCTTTGGTTCTTTGGGTAAAGTCACGTAGGTAGAAAAAATAACAGATCACGACGTTTCGATCGCAACAACAAGCGACCGTCTTCAGGCGAGGTAATAAATATTCTGATTCTGACCATCACCACTGCCGCGCACAAAGCCCTCGGCCTTGTCCGATAAGACGTTAAGATACAACCTTGCAGTAAACCAACTCTAACACTCGCTGTAAACGATGACGAACTCACGTGGCAGAAGAAAAGTCATCGCGGGTGTTAAACAAACTAGTACAAACACTGTACAAGTACACAACATGATTTCTGGACAGGAAAAAGGTGCTGCGATTTGCAACTTCCGATAATAGGAAGCCACTGGAGATCCGTGCAATTTTAAATCTGGATCGAAAACTCATTTCTTGAGAACCGCTTTCTGTGTTTAGTTTGTCATCTTTCCCCCGCACCTCCGATTAGCGCGGCTGGCGAACATACGGTGCGCGGAAGAAGTTGAACATACATATACATTTGCATGACATTTCGGGTTGGAACGTACCACGCACTTCACTGGCTTTTAGCTCGGCCATCGAACAAAGACGGTTATACCGCATCGCGTACTTTCGGATGCCCTTCTGCGGCCGTCTAGAACGCTCTTCCTGCCAATGTTAGGAAGCCACTGGAAGCTATGTACTTTTAAATGTAGATTGAAAACTCATTTCTTTAGAACCGCTTTCTGTGCTTAGTTTGTTGTCCTTCCCCCGCACCTCCGATTAGCGCGGCTGGCTAATGTACGGTGCAAAAGAAGTTCAACATACATACATGGCACGCCAGGCATATCGGAATGAACGACCTTGGAACGCCCGTCTTGAATTGCCCAAGAGTGTTCTTGCAGGCGATGAATTTTGGAGTCAGCGGCACTAAGATGCTGGGAGCAAATCTGGAGTTCGGCTGCTCACGATAAAAGTGCATTCTCAAGCAGAGGAGAGAAAACGTGTGCTCTTTAGCCCCGGTTACTGAAGGAGAGCACAACAACCAATTGGCGAGACGTTAGCTACCTTTCCTGGTGCACAAGATGTTGTGGGTTCGATCCCGACCCTGACGCCTGTAAAATCTGTGTGTGTATGTCGCTCTCCCCGTGGTTATGTGGATTTTTCTCCTGGTCCTCCGGTTTTCCCCTCCACATTTAGAATAAATGTGCGTTTAGAGTATTTGGCTGCTATAAATTTCCACAATCCACTTCGTTGAGCAATCATTAGTGGCCAGCTTGCTTCTGAAAAAAAGTTATAAATAGCTCAGTGGGCGTTACCTGGTTAAATAAAATGATTAGTTCATAGTTCATTTGAACTGTGGGGGCTTTGTGGTTTGGTCGCTTTGTGCCGGACTCATTCGTTTCGTGTTGTTGCCGGAAAATATATTTTGTATTATTATTTCGTGCAAAGGATCTCATCACCGCGGCAGTGTTATTATTACTTTGCGCGAGCGTTTCGCAGCCCTTTTTACGAGAAGGTTGTTGCACAAGTCGAATTTGTAAAGCGCGGCCGAGGCAGGCTGCTGCGGCGCATTCCGTCAGCCCCCCGCCACCGCAACGACCACGCACGTCAAAAGAGAACATTTACTTCGAACGCCGCGCTTCCACGTTCGTGCCGTCGCATTCAACAGCGCCGCACGACAACGGGTGTGTAAGGGCCGTCGACAGCACGGTCGGCTACGTACGGTGCGAAAGAGGTTCAACAGACGTACAGAATCTGTCAGAGTGGAGGAGGAATCCAATGAAGCTACGGAGCTCTTTTTCGCCGACGGTCCAGTAGGGGCGCGGGGTCAACGAGTTACATCGACAAAACAATACAACGAAAACGCTACGGGGGCACGATGAAGTACAGAAGTACAAATTGCACGAGTACATGGATTGCTGGCGATGTGCCGTACACCAAATGCAAGCTTGGGGCAAGGCAGCAAAACAACAACAGCAGCAAAAGTCCCTGACCACACCAAGACAACAACTCTGGCTCAATGGTGGCTAAATAAGTTGAAATTCTCTCGCGCCGTATGCAGCCGAACCGTGGGGAGGTGCGGGCGTCGAGAACGCTGCGCTGAATTTTCTTCATTCGACGCAACGTGACACGGCTGGGCATCTCTGCCGGTGGTGTCCACAATAAAAAAAAAACGTCAACGCGCTGGGCCGGAACGAGGAGGCGAGAGACGCACATCGCGTAATCAAATGAGACGTCCGCTAACTGCCTCTGGAAACACTTTAAGCAACCCCCCCCCCTCGATTGTCACCGCCCCCCCCCGGCCCCCCCCACCCCCAAATCCTCGCTCTACCCCCCCCCCCCGGCCCCCAACGCTCGCTCTCCCCAACTCCCACAGAGGCATCAATTCCTTGCCACAACACTTATTGACTTAAAACTGTTTGCCGGGTTAAAACACACACACGCGCACGAAAGAGAGAGAGAGCAGAGGCAGGTGTCAGAATTCGAGCAAATAAGTCGGTCTCTCTCTCTCTCTCTCCTGCAGATGCAACTGCTGGATGGAGGAGGAGCAGGCAGTTTTGCCGAGGTTTAAACTTTACCACATGAGGCCCACTGAGCTGCACATCTCTTTTGCAGGCGCGACCTGGCCACACATGATAGTTCAACGAAGTGGCTTAGCACGTGGAAAATGATAGCGGCCAAACACTCCAAACGCGCGTTTCTAAATGTGGAGCGGAAAACCCAGAGGACTCGAAGAAAAGTCCACGCGACCACGGGGCGAGAGGCACGCAAACTCCAAATATTTCAGGAGGCATTGTCAGGGTCGGGAACGAACCCACGACCTTCGGTATACCAGGCGGGGCGGTGAACATCTCGCCACCGTGGCGCCGAGGTGACAAAAGCCACTTGCCGGTGCAGCTGCTGCTGTTGCCGATCTACCCAGGCTGCCATCGCATGCAGGTGTTTCCAATGCAAGCGGTGGATTTTATGAATGCATATATAAAAAAGACTCTGCCACATGAACCTGTCAGAGCTTCATCAATCACGGCACATGAAAAGAAGGGGGAGGAGTTGGTCTGAGGACACACGGGGGGGGGGAGGAGGGGAGAGAAAACAAACCGCAATGAAAGAACTCACAAAAAGGGAAAGCGATCCTGTTACTGTAAACTGTTAAAAACACAATAACACGAATGTGCACTTACCTACGTTATTTATCCAACGCGCAAATTTGTTTTATACACGTACGTTCAGCCACGTCCGTCAGCGCCACCTACTTTACTCTCCCGCTACACCGCTGGAGGCTTTATCTCGCCGATACGATCTGGCGAGCGGTGGAAGGCGGCTGCGTGCAGGGCATAAAATCAACAAGAACGAGCCGCAGACGCCGTCATGTCCCACGGCTCACCGGCTCACCTGCGCACCGCCCGGCCCTTTGTTGGCGCACGCTGTCCCGCCGGACGGCCTAGCCTGGCGCGGCGGCGGCGCCTCGCACGGCCGCGCGCGCGACAACCCCGCGCTTGGAAAACCGTGGCCCAATGAGCCGAGCGTTGAAACGTGCGGCCTCACGGGAGTGAAGACGATTTGCTCCTCGCAATCTCCGCAAACCTACGCTTTCCATCGATCGATGGAATAATCGATGGATGGATCGGTCGTGACGAGATTTTGATTCGTTCCAAGAAAATATTTTTTCGCGTCGACCTTGTTTTTGCCGTCGTTTCGGCCTCATGCGAGACGTGAGGCCAAGCATGGAAGAGTAGACCAAAATACCCCCCACAGAAGGATAGTTATTTTGTCAAGCCATTACAGGGCTGCACCTTAACTTCTTGTGCCTCCGCTGTACATTGTGCACAGTTTGTAACCAAATAAGGTACAAATGTAAGGCTTTCCGTCAACTAACTGCTTGATGAAAGCCTTCCACATATTATGTTGGTCATGTGAGTTGTCTGACCGTACTTCACCACGCTGGTCAGTACGGGTTGCTGAAGGGAAGGAAGCCGACCCGGCCCGTGGTTCAGCTATCACTCGCCATTGATGTCGGATATCAAACACAGGTCACCGGGTTGACAGCAAAGTGCGCTAACCACACGCACCCGCTAACCGCAAACCGCTAACCACTGCGCCGCCTCTCCACCCCCGTCACATTCGTACTCATTGTGTTCTTGGTACTGCCGTCTGTATTGCTCATCTCATTTGTCCGAGGTCTACCGCCTTGTCTTTCCACATTGGGTCTCAGGTGCATTGTCCGACTTGCTCGTGGAGTCTGGCTTGTCCGTTGCGCCCGCCTAAGTTTGCTCTGCCCCGTGTGTTCCCCCACCAATCTATTAACCTCTTGTTTTTGTTTCACCCATCAGCTAAAGGGAGCGATAACGTGGATAAACCAACTCCCTCCACCGCTGTCGCTCCTTCACCACCTTCGTTGCCTCGGTCTTACTCGCACCCTTCGGTTCGATATCATTTCTTCCGACGTAAACTTTCTGAAAATACTCCTAAAACTCGACTAGAAACTAAGCCTTTTATTTGACCAGGTGAGGCCCACTGAGCTATATCGCTCTATTTCAGAAGCGACCTGGCCACGAATGACGATGCGCGCTTGGCGTTGAGAGCGTGCGAGCAACAAGAAAAAAAAAGGACCAACGGAAAAATTAAAAAAATTAAAACCTCCCGAGCCTTGTTGCGTTTATCAGATTAACGAGATAAAACTGTCAGATGTGGCGGACAGAATAAAAAGTGGGAGATTATGTTTCCGCTCGCACCTGCAGCGAAATTGGTGTCACCGCAAGCGGCGTTCGCTCCGACGATTCGGGGGCGCAGCGCGGGGCATTACGCAACGGCGCGCACGCTTGCACGTGGAGAGATGCGGCGCTAAAACGGTGGGTGGGGGTGGGGGGCCGGGCAAGGGGGGGGGGGGACAGCTCGGGCGCATTCTACAGGAGGCAAGCCCGTGCCAGACATTCATCTGGAAATGCCTAATGCAATACGAGCATTATTAATAAATTATGCCGGTAATGCTCCCGTAAAGCCGGCTCCAGATTTTTGAAGTTGTGTGTAAATATGTGGCCGATTTTATTTCGAAGATGAAGGCGGAATGGGTGCGGGGGAGGGCCAGGGGGGGGGTGGAATGAACAATCACGCAGCACACTTTTCAAAACACAATGCTTAAGTCTTTGATGTCTAGAAATGGTTATTTCTTTAAATTGATTACAGCTAAACAGATATGTAGGTTTCGAGTTTCTGGCAGCCAGAATAGTAACAAACAGTGCATTCCAACGGGAAAGTTTAAATGTGTTAATGCCGAGCAATTTTTTTTTTCCCTGTCGCGATCCAGGAAGGTAATAGGTCCGCTTGCAGGATTTGTGAGTGATGAGTGGCGAGCGTCTCCGAATGATAGGCGAAGAGTGAAATCTAAATTCACGATGGAATTACCGCCCATCTCATTGTTGGTTTCTGGGATCCTGATCGCATGAGTAAGGTGTGTCGTGCACCCTCCTCCACCTGATACAGCCAAACAATTAAAGCCGTCACGTGAACCAACTGTGCCACAATTCGTCACTGTGTCGGGACGCGCCAGCATCGTGGAGGAAGAGCGATCCACGCATCTTGAACAATTAGGTACGACAATTCGCTGGCATCTATGACCGGCATCAAATTCAAGTTTCAGCTGCCCGTGCTTATATCAGGTTCTCAAGTGTAGCGAGTTGATGAGCGTGCCAGAGTCACGAATGATTGCCCAAAAATATTAATGTTCATTTAAGATTTTAACGAATGAGCGTGGATAAAAGACCCATTGAAGGTAATTCCAGAAGTAGTTTTACGAAGTCATCACTCAGGGCCCGTACTCCGACAGAGGGTTGTTAGTTACTCGTTGCAAGAGTTCACAACCGATACTTTCACCTCGCGACAACATGACACACCAACGGCGCAATTTTAATTTCGATTTTAAAAAATCTATAGCGGTAGAACGGAAAATTTATTTTATAAGTCTCAAAAGGCTTTTGTGTGAGGCTGCATTCAGAACCCAATACAGTCATCGTTCCCGCTGAACGAAGGACTTCCCCCCCAATTCGTCGCCATCCCACACCGACCTCGATGTGACAATCCATCGGACTCCTGGACACGAGCCGATCTCACCACTCCAGTTCTCTGCGGTAAGTCAGCCTGGCGGCATGCGGCTCCCGTTCTCGTCACCGGTCTCAACCATCGGCCATCAATCCCCTTCTCGCCAAGACACACCCTGCCCAAAGCTCGCTCACTTTAAAACTAAAACGAAGCAATTTTTATTCAAACTATTCAACTATTTTTGTATTTAACTAGGTAAGGTCCACTGAGCAATGTAGTTCTTTTTCAGACGCGACTTGGCCACAAATGGTAGCCCAATGAAGTGACTCATCGTGTGGAAATTTAGAGCAGCCAAATACTGTAAATGCACGTTTCTGAATGTGGAGAGAAAAACCTAAGGACGTGGAGAAAAATCCACGCCACCACGAGGAAAGAGAACAACGCAAACTCGAAAAGTACAGGCGTCAGGGTCAGGATCGAGCCCCACGACCATCTGTGTACCAGGCAAGGCAGTTAACATCTCGCCACCGCGACGCACGCGCTCAATACGACGTCTCTAATCGGTGTTCGTTTCCTCCGTGCGTGTCTCTCAGTGAGAATTCCCAAGCACGGCATCATCCCTCCAAGGCTTTCTCCGCGTCATTTTTCGCATCCCGTCCAGATCCCTTTAGCGGTGTCCCGCATTTGCGATCCAGGAAATAACGCGCCGACCGTGAACATTATTCTCCTCTCCGCAAATTGGAACGCTTCCATCCACGGGGCGCTCGCTTCCATCCTGCTCTCGTTAGCCGCTTTGATTTCGTCGTTTTGATCCCGATCCACCTTCGCTAATTTGCCCCCGGCTGCGTATGACGTCGACTTTCGGCTTTCCCAGTCCTGTTTTTCAGTCGCGTCTGATGTGTGCCCAGCTAATAAACATCTTCACCTTGCACTGTTTGAGGGTTGGCCAAAACAATTTCAAATAAACAGCCTCAAAAGAACGCGTACAGAGAGAGACGCACAAATGTGTTTTTGCTTTGAGACGTCGCAAGACATGAAAAGCGCTGCTTTTGGAGACCGCTCGTTCGTGGAGGCAACTCGGCAGGACCACCTGCAAGGTCTACGACAGACGCAATATTAAATATTTGTACGCCACAATGTGGCGAGAAGTGAACTGCCTCGCCGAGTAAACACAGGAGGTGGTGGGTTCGATCCCAACCCTGACGCCCGCTGTATATTTGTACTTTGCAAGTTCCTTTCTCTCTCTCTCTCCCCGTGGTCGTGTGGATTTTTCTCCGGGTCCTCCGCTTTTTCCCTCCAGAGCATTCGGCTGCTATAAATTTCCACAAGATAAGCCGCTTCGCTGAGCTATAATTTGTGGCCAGGTCGCTTCGGAAAAAGAGCGACGTAGCTCAGTGGGGGCCTTCCCTGGCAAAATAAGCAAGCGCTGCGTCATATTCGCAACCTCCGATTAGCACAGTTGGCGGCTACGTACGGTGCGAACGAAGTTCAACATACATAAATACACATGAGATGACAGAAAAAACAGACCATTTTCCTGACATGGTACACGCGCAGACCGACAGTGAGGAAGTGTGTCAAAGGCCTCCGATTGGTGCAGGGAGGCCTCAAAGAGGATTGGCTAAGAACAGAACATTTTAATGATTGGGAGAGAAATTCAAACGTAAAATGTGGGAAACGAGGGTTGACTGTCAGGGTAAACGGTTGACAACCGCTGGAGGAGGAGGAGGACGAGGATTGGCCGAGGGAAATAGGGTGAGCGAACTTTCCGGAAAGGGGGGCTCGAGGGATATAAAAGGGGATCAGCACGAGGGGAGGGGACGCTTGGAGAGAAGACGTATATCGAGCATCAAGAACCGAAGTCCGGGCCTAGGAATCGTGTTGTGTCCGAATAAAGGCTCTTGGTAAAAGAAGAAACCACGTGTGTCGGTCGTTATTACACAGGCATACGCACATAGACTCGGGAAAATCATTCACATCCAACGCTTCCTGTGAATCACGAGAAAGCCCATCACAGGAGGGCAATGCGTGCAGGCTGGAAGACAAAGACGGACAACAGCGCACAACCAGGCCCAGATTAAGGTTATGTGGAGGCCTAATAGGAGGGAAGGGCCTAAGTACAGCGATAACTTGACTTTCGTCAACTTGACTTTCGTCAACTTGACTTTCGTCAACTTGACTTTCGTCACCTTGACTTTCGTCACCTTGACTTTCGTCAACTTGACTTTCGTCAACTTGACTTTCGTCAACTTGACTTTCGTCGCTTGGCTCTTTCGGCCAATTTGCAACAATAACCACATTTCAAATTCCGTCCACGCGGCTTTCCTCCTTGGTCCGATTTCATCCCAAGACTTCTGCGACGTTGGCGCCACGCGCCGTCTTTGAATATAAGTCGTTCGGTGAGCATCTCTTAAATTTGTGTTTATTCCTACATTATTAATACTGTACTTATCACCAATGTATTCATCGTCCACTTATGCAAAAATACAAATATTTGAAGGTATAAATGTGTTTATTTATTTAGTTTTGTTCATTTATTTCGTTTTGTTTATTTATTCTAATGCTGGTTTTTCTTTTATTTCTATTTATTTAGGTTTCACACGCATGTGTTATATAGTTACCGTAGTTATTTACATGTACGTTTTAATATATTTACTGTAGTTATTTGCACGTACGTTTTTCGCCGGCCAAAATAAATGTGCAAGCTAAATAAAGCAACTGCTTTGACATTCGTTCATTTTTGACATTCGTTCATGCTCTGGTCCCTAACCAGACGAAAGTGCACGGTATTCCTTTATGTATTTACATTTTGGAAATTTTTTATTAAGTCATCAAGCATATTCATTAATTTACCGATGTCAAAATTAACACATCTATTCGACTACAGGTGAATTAATCAAACGCAAATCAATCACTCCCCACACCAATTTCTTCAAACAAACAAAAACCTTTTTTTTGCCAGCTCTAGCCGCTGTGAATGATGTCATCGTAATTCAAAGACGAGAAAAAAACATTCCTATGGACTTACTACCAGTCGCTCAGCTGACTGCAAAACATTCTTCTCCTCTCTGCAAATTGGAACGCCTTCATCCACGAGCACTCACTCCAGCCTGCTCTAGTTAGCCTCTTTGATCTCATCGTTTTGATCCACCGTAAAATAATAAAATAATTTCCCTGGCTGCGTGCGCCTTCGACTTTAGCTTTCCCGGCCTTCGGCGAGGGCCGCGCTAATCTGGCCACGCGTACAACAAGGTGTGCTGCTCACAGACACGGCATCAGCCACGGCTCACGTGCTACGTGGTGGTCACGTGACATGCACGCAAAGCATGATGGGAGCCCTTGCCTTCTCGCCGTCGGTGAACACACCTTTCCCCAAGAGAATACTTACTGGGCACACGCAGATTTGACGATTCGTTTGAATAGTTCCGGTTGACGATGTACGGCAAAAGGAAAGGACCGTATTGGACAATGTTAGGCAGAGACTTTAATAAATGTTCTATAAGGGCGCCGCGGTGGCGAGATGTTAACTCCCTTGCCTGGAATTCAGGAGGTCGTGGGTTTTAACCTGACCCTGACGTCTGTATATTTGGAGTTTGCATATTCGCCCTGTGGTCGCGTGGAATTTTCACCGGGTCCTCCGGTTTTTCCCTCCACATTTAGAATCAACACGCGTTTAGAGAATTTGGCTGAGATACATTAGCGCGTGATAGCCACTTCGTTGAGCTATTATTTGTGGCCAGGTCACTTCTTAAAAAGAGCTGTGTACAGCTCAGTGGGCCTTACCTGGTTAAATAAAAAATAGTTTCATAGTATAGTTTGTCATTCACTCTGCCTTCTAATAGAGACACGAACAGCAAGCCAACGTTTTACAGGAGGTGGCCCTACTTCAGAGGAGAGAGACGGAATGAGGAATTTAATGCCCTTATAGTTGGAGATCGTACTTCGCACGGCTAATGCCTTAAAAACGTTGGAGACTTACGTGTGAACAGCTAAGAACTGTTTATATATGACCCCCACAGAACGAGCTCTGAATAGGCCCTTTATCCACACGCGAGGCCACCACACCTTTCGCGCCTCCTGGAGAGAGGAGTAAATTGCGTGGCAAACCAACGCAATTTTTTGTCTCACCACTAAATTATGCCAAAGTGGAAACGTTCAAAAGTCCCGTAGATGACGAAAAAAACCATTCACGACATTGGGATCATGCAAACGGCGCTCCCAGAGGCATCGTGGCAGCGGCGTACACTCGTGACTGGACTGTACCCATGGGTTGTGGCCAGAGAATTGGCGGTCTAAAACGCCAAGGCGGGCACATGTTCAGCTCTTTTGAGCTGGTGGTCTGGATTTGGTTTGCGAGAGAGCTTCCGTGCGTGCAACGCTGCCCTCCTTTGCGCGAGGTTTTAAATCTAAAGTGAACAGCGACAAACTTCACGCAATTTTATTTCGTGCGATTATTGGTGACCGTGCTGAGACCATCAGCTTCGTTACGTTTGAGAACCCGGCTTCATCTCAGCCGGTGGCTGGAACCCGGATTCGAACCCAGGCAACTCAGAGGTGCTGACTCGGCATGGCATGAGTTCCTTCCGAGCCACCTGGCTACAACACAAGTACAATAACATTAAAATAGAAAATATATAAGAATGATATATAAAAACAACTGAAAATTACGTAACGCGTTCCAAAGTGCGCTTGTCCTTGAAGTAATCTAATTAACGGTACGGAAGCTGGCGGCTAGCGGCCGGGCCCACACGCGTTAACGGGTGTGCAAATACACTCTCATTTGTGTCTTCCCAAGCGTTAAGCAAGCCTTTGATCGAATTGGCCAGATTCCAATGGGGAAAGTCAAAGAGCAACAACGCAACGTCGTCGTGCGAGAGAGTTCCGTTCGCACGAGAGCAATGTTTAGGAATGGTATAAGTCCCACAACCCCCCCCCCCCCCCCCCCATTTAGTGTATGTGGCTGCGGTACATTTCCACGTGATAAGCCACTTCGCTGAGCTATCACTTGCGAGCTCAGTGGGCTAAATTTCGATTTAAAGCTTTCGTGACTGCAGGGATTCATCTTCTTGGTTCTTTTGGTAAAGTCACGTAGAAGGGAAGTAATAAAATAATACAAATAAAACATAATAAAATAATTCTCACGACGTTTCGGCCACAACACAAGCAGCCGTCCTCAGGTGAAGAACAGGTCTGTCGGGGAGACAGCGTCTGTCAGGGAGACAGCGTCTGAAATTCAGACGCTGTCGCCTCGACAGACCTGGTCTTCACCTGAGGACGGCTGCTTGTGTTGTGGCCGAAACGTCATGAGAATTATCTTAATATGTTCTAATTTTATTATTTTATTACTTCCCTTCTACGTGACTTTACCAAAAGAACCAAAAAGATGAGCTCAGTGGGCCTTACCTGGTGAGAAAATAATAATACAAAATTCAACCCATAGTTGGTTACTATTACAGGCTAACCACTTAACCGCAACGATCGCCGGTGAAACCGAACACTGCACAAGTCGGGGGGGGCAGTGGGAGGGATGCCTTCTATCCAGCGCACTCTGCAAAACACGGACACGGCTACGGCAAGACGCACGCCTGCCCGGCGCGCAGAGCGGGGAGAAACGTACGCCCCGGCGGCGATGGGTTCGTTACCGCGCGGGGGTTACTGCGTGGTTCTGGTTAAACTTCAGTTAATAATATTGCGGGGGGCGGGTGGGCGGGCTTATGCCCATAATAAACACCTGTAAAGCGTTAGGGCAGGGCGGCTCTGCCCGACGTTAGCGCTTACGGGGGGCTCTTCCCATCGTTTGCGGGGATGAAGAGCAGCTGTGCATCTTCCCGCGAGATCAAATGGCAGGCCTGCGCTCTCCGTCCATCCGTTGCCGCGCCTCGGGCGAGGGAAGAAGTTTTGAACTGTGGGCACGGTGGGTAAACGTAGCTCGGCTGCACCCCGTATCTAACGGCGGCGGGGGGGGGCGGGGCCTTTGCCGATAAACATCTGGCAGTTCACCAGTGCTGGTTCAAGTAAAGTAAAGCCTCATTAAATTTCGATTTAAAGCTTTCGTGACTGCAGGGATTCATCTTCTTGGTTCTTTCGGTAAAGTCACGTAGAAGGAAAGTAATAAAATAATAAAAATAAAACATAATAAAATACAATTCTCACGACGTTTCAGCCACAACGCAAGCAGCCGTCCACAGGTGAAGAACAGGGCTGTCGGAAAGACGCTGGTCTGTCGGAAAGACGCTGGGCTGGGGTGCAGCCGAGCTACGTTGACCCACGCTGTCTTTCCGACAGACCTGTTCTTCACCCGAGGACGGCTGCTTGCGTTGTGGCCGAAACGTCGTGAAAATTATTTTATTATGTTGAATTTTTATTATTTTATTATTTCCCTTCTACGTGACTTGACCGAAAGAACCAAGAAGATAAAGCCTCATTCTGGCGATGAGACTCTGAATGTTGAAACCGGTCCCGCGCTTTTCTTCGTGTTGGACCAATGCTGCTGCAAGGATGAGCTCCCTCCAGAAGGCCGTGTGGGCTGGTGAGAGACGTAGAGTAAACAGGAAAGAAATCCTTTGATTTATTGAGTGGAGGGACGGATATGTGAAGGAGGCGTATGGGCCTGCTAAGTTATTTGTATGCTTCTGGTGTCAATTAAGTGAGTGCCACTGTGTGGGAAATCGGCAGTGGATGGCTGATGGAGTGACTGGAATATGGAATTTTAATCGCTGGCCTGTGGCAGTAATCGACGTGAACACTACCCCACATGCTTGTTTGAGCGGGGAAACACATTGACATTTCTTACGACACGAGTACAAACGACACTCCATGGGTTGTCTGTCCATCAGCCTACAAGCCTCGACGCACAGTACCAGAGAAGACACTGCATTTGTTTACCCGATAATACAAATACGAGTGGGCAGCCCTGTCGTCGTCGCCGTAGGCATGGGGTGACGTGACACTCGCAATGTCACTCACCAGACCCCCAAGACATTCACCACCGAGCCGATACTCACCACCCCACGTGACCCTCACCACTCACGAGAGTTTACAAGGCACTGAGAAACTCGTCCGAGGCTCAACAGACACACCCTTATGAGGTCCACGATTTTAAAACGTGCTTTGCATTTCGTGCCAAGCCATTGCAAATGGTGCAGCGGATAAAGCAATGCAAAGGCCGAATCTTATGAATTATCGGGATATAGGTATTAAAATTTATTTTAATTTTCACCCGTTAGCATGACCATTACCGGCTTTAAAACGACTCCTAATTCATTGCAATTGGTGCAGAAGTCAAGGCGGAGTTCTGCAGAAGAAACTAAAATGTAGATACAGAGATTGAGCGAGACAGATGAGTCCACCTGTTATATAGATAGACCACCATTAGAACCCAGGGAACCCCCCCCCCCAACTCCACCCCCCCCCCAGATGGAACGGCGGGCACGTGACGCTCGGCCGATGATGCCAATGCACACATGGGTGCAGATAAAGAATCTATCCCCACCCCCACCCCCCCCCCGCCAAATCAATTCCATGCCATCTGATTAGCCGGCGATGCGAGTACCTTGTATAAAGGCCGCCATATAAATGTAATGCACTGTTATTTTGAGTCGAGTAAAGCAAACAAGCAATACAAGTTACAATGGATATTAATCATCGGTTGGGTGATATGCATAGAGAAATATGCATTGCCCGATGAATAATGATATGCACAGATTAACCCCTGCCCCCCCCTTTCCCCCTCTGGTATTCGCACCCGATTGACTCACAGGTGACGACATCACATTTATCCCTCCGATATTTAAGACCGACACAGCAGGAGGATTGATTCCACATCTCTGGCTGTCGCCTGATGCCGCTGGTTGTTGTAATTACCGGCGAAACTTCACGCTACTCGAATTTGTAAATGTCGTCGTGGGTTCATTCTCCAACACACAACCGGTTGTGTTGAACGAGGAAAGAATTTGTTTACGCGACAAACCTTACTGATTCGGCCTTGTCGGGCGGTGGCGGGTTTAACGACACATTTATACATTTACGCGATCTAACCCCAAAAAACCTCTATTACGGATAATATTGGTGTTAAACTGATTCGGTCATACAATACAAAGCCAAAACCTGAATCCACATGTTTCTTCCAAAGTTTTGTAAAAATATGCGTTGGCTGAAACTGAAAGGGCTTTTAGGGGGGGGGGAGGCGGGGGGGGGGCTGCCTCACTCCACTACCTTGGCCTGTGACTACACAGCTGAGCATGCGTAGGAGGTACATTTGCGATTGCTGCAACACATGGCAGCGAGTGGTATTTGCCCCGCCGTGACACATCGTAACGCTCAAGGATGCCGCAATTTATTCCGGGTTATGGTGTACGGGGAAAAAAAAAAAAGATCCTCCATCGCTCGTCGGCTTCCTCCGGTGTGGATAATTATTCTCATCAAGGGTCCCAATGAGGGCTCGCACAGAGGCGAACGTTTCGTTTCGTGAGAGAAAAGAAGGAGGGGGAGGGAGGGAGGGAGGGGTGGGGGAGGAGGACCCTACCATACCGGTGAAATATTCAGCGTGATCCATTTATAGACACCCCACCGAGTTTTCACGACCCCTTCCTCTTTACTCTCTTCTCAACGGGGAGAACTGAACGCCGTGTTGCTAAAGCGATGGCTCCCGTAATCTTACACGGGAGGAGTCTATTGGGATTAGTGGGAAAGGCACATAGGCTTGGTAATAAAAATGGTAGTTTTCCCATACAGCATCTCCCCGTTATTTGAATGAGGTATCTATAAATGGATCACGCAGTGTGTTATTGAAGGACGTCTTTTGCAGATGGCCCACACAGGGTGCTGTGGGATTCGTGTTCGGCTACGTGTCAAAAATCGACCGCGCTATCGCGACGTTGGCTGGTGCGGCAAAACAAAACCCCTGCTCGCGTCAAGTGAAGCAAGTTCATGTTTATTTCAACTCGAGTTCGAAATTCACCATGGGCAATCCCTCACACCTGGCAGCGCCGGTCTTGCGAAATAAGAAAAAGTTGGGGCGACCTGCCCTATTTGGCACGAGCCCGCTCCCGGAACACTCTTACAAACGCTTTGAAATTTGTCGCTCAAAGTTTTAAGACCGATCACCAAGTTATTCGCTCGGCTCCCCCCCCCCCACCAACACCCCCCCACCCCTCCTAGCAAAGCACCCGCGGGGGAGAACTCGCACTTTTTTTCTTTCATATATACCAAATTCAAAAAAGATGCACGGCTGTGACCGGCTGAGGTGTGCGACGGGGAATCTTTAAAGACACGCGTTAAATCACGAGGGGATATTTTTTTTTTAAGTGCCGTGCGCTTTCATGTTATTTATAGCCGCGTGCCAAAAAACATAAACGCAGTCACATGCACGGCACAGCATAGCGCACAAACCTCGAGCACCACCACCACCACCCCCCCCTCTGCCAAACCCGCCAACCCAGGGGTCATAAGGCGTTGTTGCTCATTAACCAAGGGCCGTCGTGATGCCGGCAGCGCAACCTTTTCCTGCCCGGGGAAATTCAATTACGAGTAGACCGCGGCCGTCGCGCGAAGTACGAGAGACTGGCGCTTCACCCGCGGGATTTTCTCAGTGGGAAGCGACGTTGCTTTGCGTCGTTTTTTTCCCCCATGTTAAATCCTTTGCGGGCAAATGATCAAAGTTTCCAAATTGGGACCCAGGACGTCCCGACCCCCCACCACCCCCACCGGCACGCGTGGCCCTGCCCTTGACGTCCACCGTGAAGGAAAAGGGCGCGGATTTATTGGTTAAATCACCCAGGGCATTAACCAGGGTTTCTAGCGAGATTCGAACCGCAAACATCTGTGCGCGTTCTCTCCGAACGAGGACGATAGAAGACGCCTTGTACGCACCCCTCTCGGTACCAAGGGCAGGCGTGTGTGCGTGTGCGCGCGTGTCAGAAGTTGCCCTTTGCCTTCAACCCCACCAGTGTCATTTGAGGATGTGCTGCTTACGTGAGAACTGTGCTATCATGATCAGCCACGGTTAATCCGCTGCTAGACGAAAGCCTCGCCAACGCTCCCGCCAGCTACCACCCTCTCACGATCTAGCGCGAGGTGAATTCCGTCGCTCCGTCTCCGCGGCGGAGGTCCCCGATTCCTCGGCTCCGCACTGCGCCCCATTATTCTTCGACAGCGTCCGCCACCCCCTCTAGCAGTCACGCGTAGCCTGCCGAAGCCCACTCACTGTTCCGAACGTGCTTATATAAGGGTGTGCTTATATCCGGCTTACGCTGTAATACGTCAGGCAGCGTTCACGAGGACCAGCTGCTCCCGAGGTCTGTGATTTGATTGCACCGCGTTAATACCCACAGCAGCGCATTAACCCCCGCACGCATACACAGCCGGGCGTCACCACGCCGCCGTGGGATTCTTACACGCGTGGCGAAACCAACAGAATTGTTGGCTCACAATCAGAATGTTTAATGATACTGGAGGAGGAATCCGATGAGCTACAGAGCTCGTTCAGTAGGGGCGGGTAAGAATGTTACAACAACAAACTGTACATAAACACGACAGTAGTGCAAAAGACAAGAAAAGTAAGAAATATAATCCAAACTCATACAGATAAAACTAAACCATCTTCATTCTACCAGGCAAGGCCCAGTGGTATTAACCTGTTTTTCAGAAGCGACCTGGCCACAAATGATAGCCCAACAAAGTGGCCCATCATTTGGACATTAAGACCACCACATTCCTCTAAATAATCTCAAGGCATGTCTCTCTAAATGTGGAGGGGGGGGGGGTGAAACCGGAGGACCCGGAGAAAAAAATCCACGTGACCACGGGGAGAACATGCAAACTCCAAATATACAGGCGTCAAACAGTTATTTTTATATATATACCGATGTCGTAATAAATAATACGTGGGCCAAGAAGGGGCCCAAAAAAACCAACGAGGAATCGATTCGTGAATTGAACTCTGGGGCCGGAATCGCCCGACGTAGTGTTTAATGTTGTCGCTTCTCTTATCTGTTTTCAAATGAAAGGGTATCTAAGCTGCCTCGATTCTTCCGTGGGTTTGAACAAGTGGAGCGTCACGTCGTCGTCGCGAGGGCACTGATTATATTTGCGTTTGAAGCCAGTCGTGTGATGAATGGCTTTACGAAACCACTCAAGCGAGAACCATTTACTGCGGGTCAAGATTATTGTGGCATTTGTTCCGGCTGTTTGCCTACTTTTAAACAAATATTTTAACTTTTTTTTTCTTGTTGCAAATCTCTTTCCTCCTTTGCATATATGCTTTGCAAGTAGTCGGCGGACCCACGCGGCCATGTGGTCAGCCTACCGAGTTTAAAACACGTGACTGGGTGATGCTGCTGCGTTGGGAGTGGTGCACAAGCGCAAGACAACAAAACTCACACTCGTCAACACCCAGTAACAGTTGACTTATGGCACACGTGCTGTGAAGAAGGGTCATTCCCTGAAACGTCGTCTGTTATATACTCTCAATGCTGTTGGCAAATATACCGAGTGCAGCAATGTAAGTAATGCTGGTGACGAAAGCTGTCCTCTTCTAGAGCAGCGCATCATCCCAATGGGGGGGGGTCAATAAAATTCATACAACTTTATCACCATCTCTCAACCTCTCTTTCACCTTTTTCCAGAAACTATCAGTAAACCCGGCCAATATCAGTAACCCTGACTACAGCTAAAACTTTGCTACCAGACCTGGCCAGGTGGCTCATCGTTAGAGCGAGCGGCCCGCGATCTAGAGGTCGAGGGTTCAAATCCTGGTTGGGGGATGACCCAGCCCATCATTCCTCCGGGGTCGATAAAACGGGCAGAATTTTGCTGGGAAGAGTGGTTTTGCCTATGGAAAGACTCATCTCCACCAGATGAATGTGGAATTTCCACTGTAAGCAGGAAATGAGCGCCGTCCAATGCTCTTTTGAGCAGAAAATCACTCTTGACTTTTTCAATTCCGTTCAACAAAAAGGTTTCTACTGGACGAAAACGGAAGGGTCCGGAAAGACATCTTCCCCGTTACAATTGTGCTATCGGTATCGTGGGTCGAACCAGATACACGACACGTTGGGAACTCCTGCAGCGGGTAGTATAACATCACCTTGCAGGACAGAATGGTCCCGGAAGATGCTGTCAAAGAACTACTTGAGAAGCCAGTCGTTTGTTTATGATCCACAATAGGGTGGTGGTGCACAGTTTGTTGCATGCACTGCACACAACTGATCCTCGCGCCTGGCAACCAATCTATTATTGTTATACCGAGACCTGGAATCGGCGACGTTAAATGACAAAACCGAGTTTGATTGCCGGCTCCGGCTCACAACAGTGGCGATTGATATCGAAACCGGTTCTGAGGCTCACCACTCACCTCCACCAGCCCGCGAGAGAGACCTTCATTGAGCAGTGGATTGATGATGATGATAATAGAGAAAAAACAACTCAAACAGCATGGGTTTTTGCTGCGAGGCGTTTGGACAAAAGGGCTGCGACTGTCAACTCTGTACCGTCTGAGGATCTGGCTGAACCCCAGACTCAAACCCAGGCTCTTATTGGTACCGGCTCAGTGCACCCCCGACACAGAACTTGCACCCCGAGGCACCTGGCCTCCTCCTAATAATGTGTTTTGTTTAAAATGCCGACACTAGGCAAATCAGATATAAAATACAACTGCCGCTCAATAGCCCTCGTCTTGGGGAATGTTAATAATGAGCCACAGATCTCTCCATAGCCACTTAATGGGAGCCCAGGAATGGCCTAGGTTGGCCAGAGGCTGCTGCTTAACTGGCGGGGGTGGGGGAGGTGAGGGCTATTCACAGCACGCCATATAACTTATGGTGCAGCTATGGTGTTTTGTTTATTATCCCTGCACCTCAGAGGGCATTTGGGTGCAAAAACAATTGCGCCTAACTGCAACCACAGCGATGCCCACGCAGGAGGACGACCCCAGGCTCTGTTCCAGGTCACGGAATTCCGCCAGGGCGAACGCGGTTTTGCCTTGTCGAACAAATCGGGATGGCTTTCGCGATTCCCAAATAAATGTTTTTAATATTTTTTTTTAAACCGAACAACGGCCTTGTCGTTTGCTCGTTTCACAGGCCACGAGGTGCGTCGCGTTTCTCCTCAGGTTTCTCAGGCCACCGGCTAGGTTTGGCTGTGCTCAAACGTGCCGCTTTGTCGAGATAAGCCGCTGATCATCGAACCGAGCATGATCGAACCGGCGCCACTGCTTTGCACCGATTCTCGCTTCCCTTGGTGTAGAATTGCGCCGCTCCCCTGGGTAGAAAACGTGCCGCTGTAATGAAGGTAAAGGGGCGAGCCCTGCAATTCCTTGCTTGCACCGCTGCTGGCGGAACGATCCTTTCTCGACCCGAGAGCCCCTCTTCTACATCGGCCGGACGTCTCGAAAGGAGTGAGAAGTACCCACACTTTACCCCACCACACGCAACCCAAACTAAAAGAAAAGTTATCTTAGCAGTTAAGGACCACTGAGCTATACGGCTATTTTACAGAGGCAACCAGGCCACAAATGACAGCCCAACGAAGTGGCTTATCACGTGGAAATGTACAGCAGTCGAATATTATAAACGCATGTCGATTCTAAATGTGGAATCTGGAGGGAAAGTTTGAAGGGCCCAGAGAGAAATCCACGCGACCACAGAGAGAAACATGCAAACTCGAAATAAACAACAGGCATCAGGGTCGAACCCACAACCTCCTGTATACTAGGCGAGGTAGTTAACATCTCTCCGTCGCGGCGATCGACCGACCGTGACGTACGCACCGCGATAATTTCTTCCTTCGCTGTCACCAGGAAGTGGATTCTTCGCACAGCGCAGTTATTTATTTATCTGTTTCAAAATAAGGAACTTTGATCAGCGCACACATTTTGTAACTTCTGTGTACACACCAGGCGTGTTCGTATTTCGCAAAAGCAAACGTCTGCTGCGCAGGTCCGCGTCGGGTGTCAAATGCACGTTTCCGTGCTTACAGATTGGACCTGGAAACTGCTGATGTCACAAAACCTCTTTTGAATAATAATAATAGAGCTGAGACCTTGTACTCTGGCAACTGCGGACGCAACGTTCAAGCTCTTTAATCCAAGCCTCCAAACCCTCCTCCTCACCTTCGCCCCCTCCCCTCCCACCCCCCTCCTGCCCCGTGAAATTGTCCCAATTCTCCATTGAAGGTGTTGGTGCATTACGTGCGGACGACATCCATTGAGCGAAAAACAAACACGCGCAACGTTCACCCCGCCCCGGCGGTTAATGAAAAAATGTAAAAAATATTTTACTAAAAATATTTTTAAAATCCCTCGGTGGCGTCACACGACGGAGCAAGTCCGCATTTTCGTTCGCCAAATGATGAAATGGCGTCGACGCACCACGGGAGGCCACGGTGATCGGGCGGCGTGTGCGAGGGCGCAGTGACGAAACCAACTTGCGAACGTTCTCATTGAGACAAATCGTGGACTCTCACGAAGGCCGCTAACCGACGGCGCTCGTGACGCACGGGCCTGCGCCATGAATTCTACGAATCAACCGGCCAATGAAAGCTGGCGATGAGGAGGTCGGGGTGAGGACGAGTTTGCAATGGCTCGGGGCTTCTACTTGGCAATGAGTACCACGAAGAGGTTGCCCATGGAAACAACGGACACCGACACACGGGTGGATAGGGGAAAGAGGAAGACCTAGGACAGCAGGTTCCAACACATGGGTTCAGCCCAGAGGTCGCAACCGGGTACCCGATACCCGTACCCTACCCGATACCCGGCTACCCTGGTGCGGCCGGGTACGGGTACGGGTAGGCCGTGAGTCACTGGTGAGTAAACGTTTGTCACTCATTTCCCAACGTCTTGTCTCTTCTCACAATTCAAGTTCCTACAATCAACCCACCCGCGCCTGCAATATGGCTTCATCCCTTAGGTCGCAACAAAGGGTACCCGATACCCGTACCCTACCCGATACATGGCCGGGTACGGGTAGCCGTGTATCGGGTAGGGTACGGGTGCCGTTTGCGACCCTGGTGCAGCCGGGTACGGGTAAGGAATCAAAACCCGTTTGCGACCTCTGGTTCAGCCTCTCAGGGAGGGGCACAGGCTGCCCTGGCATGGATACCGTGCAGAAGTTTGGAATGTGCGCGGAGAACTTGAACGCCACACGCTGCGGTGGCAAAAGGCACAGATACACAAGGTGCAGCAAATGCCTTACTAACAAAAGCCACGCTCAATACATAATATTAAACAATTGCCGTACCAACACCAAACCAAGTGAGACGCAAGGTCAAACAAGTGCCTTACTAACACCGTGTTGACGAATTGAGGCACGGTCATGTGATCTCTCTGTATCGTGGCCTGGGTAGCCTTCGTTGTGTTTGTGGGGCTTAGGGAGTTTGGGGAAGGGGGGGGGGCAGCGGTGGGGTGGTGGGGCGCAAGCCACAGGGACCAGTGGTCTTCAACTAGGGGGGGGGAGAGGGTGGTGGGGGGGAAGGAGGGGGGGCATCATAGCAAAAGAAAAAGTTTGAGAACAACTGACCTAGGAGCAGACGGGGAAGAGAGAGCAGACAGGGACTTGGCACAATGGGAATCTAACAATAACAACGGCAGCGACTGCGGCTGGAGATCGGAAGAGGTGGAGGGAGCTCGTGATGACAGCCCGTGCGGAAGCGCATTATAACGCGGCGGGATGATGAATTGAATCAACGACGCTTACAAAAACCCGCCCGCCCGCTAGGATGACGACGACGACAACAACGAGCGGTGGAAAACATCGTTTCGGCGGCGTCGCTCGTCTCGCCACGGGGGCTCCGCAGGTCACACGGCACGGACGTAAAAAAACAAAAAACGCGCCGTCGTTATTTTACAATACATATATATAGCTGACGCAAGGCACCGCTTTCCCGCGGACACAATCGCCGAACGCAAACAATAACGCGAAAAGGTCACATCTATCTCTCTATCAAGATACCCATCTATTTATCTGACGGCCTATCTCGACGCGTATCTCTTTATCTAGGCGAAAAACAAAACTTTGAAAACCTTTGCCCTGAGGACATGCGGGATAGCGTCCCCCTCCCATCGTCACCTGTTGACCTCCGCGCCAACCACCAGCCGCGTAATCAGGTGGTGGGCACACACCTGCAACCGGCCGCCTCCCCTACCCCCCCCCAACCACCGTCGCGCAGTTTGTAAGGCGAAGGGGGTTTTGGTTGACTGCAACGGAGATGGTCGTTGATTGCGCAGAGGCCGCGTGTGTGGCCGGTAGGCGGTGGTGCACCCAGGTGGTTGCTGACGGCTTTTTGAACGCTTTCGCCTACCACCTCGTGGATCAGGAAAGCCTCTGGTGTGTTCCCACAACCTAACACACCGATACCATCGGTGGCCAAGGCCAAGCCATTGCTGGGTGAAGAAGGCCGACCACCCCAAGCCGTCACCACCTCTCACGATCCTGCGATGTAACAATCTCCACCTTATAGCACCTGCACATTATAACTTATTTCATCACTCCACCCTTGGACACCTTCCATTCGTTGGCTGCCGCTCCGTTGATACGGGGACTCCACTACTTACGAATGAGATCGATTCCAGAGGTTTCTGTTTGCAAGTCGATTTGTTCGTAAGTCCAACTTTACTCCTGTCGATTTCAAACATGTTGTACGGCGTGCCCACTAAACATGGGGAATGACTTCAATAGTTGTATAATCTCCTGTAGATGCAGATGTCACTGGTTCTTCATACTCTTTGGGTCTTTCGGTAAAGTCACGTAGATAGAAAAAAATCAAAAAAATCACGACGTTTCGATCGCAACGCAAGCAATCGTCTTCAGGTGAAAAAATACAGCAGGCGGACTGCTCAGACAGGAAGAAATATAGCAAGAGAGCTACTGCAGCCAGAGGTTATATAGGTTGGAGATGGTTCTTCATGTTCTGCAGATGTTCTTCATGTTCTGCAGATGTAGATGCCACCACCGCCATCTATTTGTGCGGCAGTTGAACTTACGACTCTCGGTCCGAACAGGCAACTGGACATAGGGACAGGTTTGTTTGTATCTCTGAAAGTTCACAAGTCGAATGCTCGTAAGTAAGAGAAGCCCCTGTACTCAGCAGTTAACTCCCGTCTAGCGACGTGTCCCGCCCAAGCCCACTCGTATGACGTAACTAATCTACGCAAAAAAGAACCTGGGATGCAGGATGGTTCACGGGACAAGGTTCTTGAGACCCAGGAAGGCCTTCACGGAAACTGCCAACGCAGTCCCGTAAAAGTTTCATGAAAGTACGCAGATCAGAGTGTGAGGAGGTTGTCAGAGTTGACGATGGAATTGTGAGACCACGGAGGAATTTAATGGAGTTTATTTTGACGGAAGTTTGCGAATTCAAATACTAGTTTTGGGGGGGGGGGGGGGGCGAGGGTTGACTCAGCCGATGATCTCTCTCCGGGGTCGATAAAATAGCATTACTTTGTGGGGAATTCAACGGCGATTGTCCTATGGATAAGCTCACCCCCACCATAAGAATGGGGAGTCTCCACCGCTAACTCAATGCTCATCGAGCAGGAAATCGCTTTGGACTTTGACAATGTTCCTGAAAGCAAAACTGCGACTCTGCTTTCTTTTCATATTGAACAGCCTGGGCCCTGGGAGTTGTGGCTGCAGGGGCCCGCTGCAAGTTAATTTCATATATTTGCTTTCATTTGACGTGTCCATTTTTGGCTGTGTCAACACTGCGGCATGTAGACCATATCTGGTAAAAAAATGTGCCGTGCTTGCAAGTTATGGCTTTGCATGCATTAACGTGAACATTTTTTTTTTAGGCGCAATCGTGAAATTCGGAAAATAAACGGTACTCCATCCACGTGAGAAAACACACTTCCCGTAAAAATAGATTTGGAACCAACGCAAATGTGAGCCACTCCGATATCACGCGCGGCCAGAGCATCGCAAGTGCGGCGTGTATGTCCGCCGGTTGAACTCCTCTGGCACCGCGATAATCGGAGGTGCGGGCTGAAGGACAGCAAACTTTTCCTACGGCCGATCGCAAAACTTTGAGCCATCTTCAAATCTCAAAGCCGCCGACGCACGCCACTGTCGCCTCACCTCGGTGATGATGAAGAAGTCATCTCCCGGCTCTCCTTGCACCACGATCTTTTGGCCGTCCTCAAACTGCACAGGCTCCAGGGAATCGGCCACAGTCAGACGCTCCCATTTGTCCAAAGACTCTGTTGGAGGGCGACATAAAAAAAATATATATATATGAATGTCCGTTCCCACGCTAAGCACAGACACATGGACGTGCGTGTGTGTGTGTATGTGTTTGTGTTTGGGTGTATGTCGGGCGTGGTGCTGGCCACCCAACCCCCTCGTGTGCCGTGCCGGCCTTCAAAGGTGCTCGCTAACAGCACTTGTCTCAACAGTCTGTTAAAGGCTATACGGGGGATCTTTGTCTCTTGTATTTGTATGTATGGGGAGCGGTCGTGTAGCGGTTGGCACGCTGCACTACGAACCCGGCGATCCGAGTTCAATACCGGCTCATAGCAAACACCAGTGACAATTATCTAAACTGGTCCTGGACCTCTCCTCGGTCGACTCAGCCTCAAATGAGTACCTGGTGCGGTGTGTAAACATCGCCACTGCGGAGTCAAAAGCGGCCGGGCGTCGAGCTGGCCACCCACCCCCTTGTACACCGTGCCGGCCTTCATAGGTGCTACTCGCTAACAGCAACCGATACAAGGAATAGCTCAAGGGGACCCAAAATCATGAAAAATAGAAGTGCAAAACAAGTTAATTAACGTGTAGTTAATACAAATTTAATATATTTCAGGTGTGCATCTCTTTCTCTTATTATTCCGTCTTTGCTGGAAACATCTCTTACGTCATCTCAGTCAGGGTCCCCCCCCCCCCTAGTTGGCCAGCACCAACGCTAGGGACAGCAAAGGTCAAGAGGTCATCACGCCCAACGCCACCGATGCCGCCACACACACACACCTCGCCATCGCTTCTTTCTCTCTGCTAGATGCCCCCTCCAGCCGTTGCTCAAATGCGGACCGACCTCCGAGGTCCAATCTCACAGTTCATCGCCAGCATCTGGCTTTGACTTCAAGAGAACCGTAAAAACGTCGTATCAAAAGGGCCGCGGCCGTCAGCAATCTTTGTGACTGAAGTCAAAGCGTCTCTGATGAAACGCGCGCAAAGTGCGTCCCCCGGCACTCCTATCAACGGTGGAAAATGATATTCTAAGGTTTTCGTTAAAATCACGTAGGTAAAAAAAATAAAATTAATAAAAGTAAAATAAAAATATTGTAATTTTTTACCTACGTGACTTTACCGAAAACCTTCGAATATGAATCCTTGCAGTCACGAAAGCTTCAAATCTAGGTGGACAATGACCCCGGCGGTGAGAGCGCCACGTTCCCGCGGCGGAGGCCAGCGGCGGGCGGACCCGCGGGGAGCGGCGATTCTTCTCTGGAATTCAAACTTTTTCGCTCCGTGGATTTGCGTGCTCCGACCACGGCGCCGGGCCGGGAATATTGCAGGTTGCTTAAGAGGCCGGCGGGGGAAAGAGTCACGTAGGCAATGTGAAACGTTTGGATGCAACTGGGGGGGGGGGGGGGGCTATCTAATGTAAATTTCTTGACTATATATCAATGAAAATAAATAATAAAAATAATAGAAATAATAATAGAAATAAAATAATAAATCACGACGTTTCGGAGGGAACACAAGTCTCCGTCATCAGGTGGGACCGTCACAGCTCAAATTTACTGTATCACTTGCTACAGTAAAATTTAGCACTTGATACAGTCAATTTTAGCTGTGACGGTCCCACCTGATGACAGAGACTTGTGTTGCCTCCGAAACGTCGTGATTTTTTATTTTATTTCTATAATTTTTATTAATGATTTTTTTATTTTTTACCTACGTGACTTTACCGAAAAAAAAAACCTAAGAGTATGAATCCTTGCAGTCACGAAAGCTTCAAATCTAGAAATATATATCAATGAGTTTTAAATCAATATTGACACCTCATTTCTTTGCGCATTTAGTTTGTTGTATTTCCCCAAAACTCAGGTCGCCGGGTTCACAGCGCAGCACGCTAACCGCTACACTACCGCTCCCCACATACATAAACACATACACAGACAGAGCTGAATGAAAGGAATATCACGCTCGCCGACTTCTTTTGAGAGAGGAGGATGTGGCAACAGAGAGAGAGAGACAGAGAGCCCCACTGTAAAACTCGACAATCAGAAAGAAAAACAGACAGCACAATGCCAGAAACGCGGCATTGACAGACGGTGCTGGAGCGTCGCCCTCGCCACATCGTCGCCTTCCCGGGCGCAACAGCACGTGCACAACATCAATAACGCGCGCGTACAATGCAACTTTTAAACTCCCGCCCCATTGTTCGTACATTTCCAAAAATATGCACAAGTTGCACGACGATAATAATCACAGTGATAAAAAAAATGAAATCCGCTAAGACTCTTGCGAGATTCCGCGTCAAACAAAAAAATCCGTTGTTGAAAATCTCACGCGACGTGAAAGACGAGGAAAGAAACGCGGAGGGGGCTGTTGTGTTTTTGTAGTTTAGCTAGCGGCCGTTCTGTTTCGCCCCCTCTCCCTGCGAAATGAAAAAAGAAACACACACACACACGGCCAAGCGAAAGGGGGCAAAGAAGCAACCCGACCCAACAGAGAAGCGGACCGCGGAGGGCGCCGCTCTGCTTTGAGTCGCTAATTGCAAACACTCTCTCAATAATAGGGAGCGTATTGAATGAATGAACGAAAAAAAAACCTCCCGCGTTCCCTTCCACAGAATCGGTGCAGTGCGTCGAGAGCGCTTTGTTTTGACACGACCGTGCAGCTTTGGCGGGGGCGGCGGAGGACGTGGAGAGGCGGAGATTACGGCGGCCGTACGAGGGACGTGCATTGCAATCCCCCCCTCCCCCCGCACGTAATTAAGCGCTCTCCGCTAAGCCCCACAGCTGCCATGAGGGCCTTGCTGTAACGGCAGCAGCAGCGGCGGCAGCAGCAGCAACAGCAGCAGTAACAGTAGCAGCAGAACAGCATTAACAGCAGAAACAGCAACAGTAATAGTAGCAGCAGCAACAGCAGCAGTAGCAGCAGCAGAAACAGCAGCAGTAACAATAGCAGCAGAACAGCAGTAACAGCAGAAACAGCAACAGTAATAGTAGCAGCAGCAACAGCAGCAGTAGCAGCAATAGTAGCAGCAACAGTAGCAACAGCAGCAACAGCAGCAGTAACAATAGCAGCAGCAACAGCAGAACAGCAGAAACAGCAGCAGCAACAGTAATACTAGCAGTAGCAGTAACAACAGCAGCAGCAATAGCAGCAGCAACAGCAACAACAGCAGCAGCCCCCCCCCCCCCCCCCGGTCAAACACTCAGGCACGAATCATTTTTGAAGTGTGGATGGAGACGGATGCGCGAGAGAGGGGGGGGGGGAAGGGAAATGAAGCAAAACGTTTCGTCGAAATTAAAAAGTCAGAGGCGATTTCTTGCTCCAATGAGCATTGATGAGGTGCCCGTGATTCGACAGCAGAGGAGAAAACATTTATTGCACCTGCTACGCGTTGCAGTGGCTGGCCAAGTGACTCAGCCGTAGAGCAAGCGGCTCGCAGGAGGAAGGTTTGCGAGTTCGCATCCTCGTCGGGGGTTTGACTCGGCACATCGTCCCCTCCAGGGTCTGTCCTATGGCTGCCCTATGGAAGTACTCGCCCCCGCCATAGGAACGTGGAATTTCCACCACTGGCTCAAGGCCGTGCGCAGAAGATGAGCGCCGCCTGAATGCTCATTTAAGCAGGAAATCACTCTGCCTTTGACTTCTTGATTTAACATTTAGTAGACGGAAGGAAAAACCAAGTGATGGAATAATTTCCAGAGATCGTCACAACCAATGGTGTTAAAAAGTGCCGCGCATAGCCCTCACTTCCTTCCTTGTGCTAGGTTCTTCAGTTTGTGTAAACCTGCCACTTTGCATTCTACATCTGCCCCTCATGGCCTCATGATCGCCACTGTCTGGCTTTTAACTTTTCCCACCTGACCTCTGACCTCACTTGGATGCCTGCGACGGTGAACCACCCTCCCCCCTCTCTCATCCCCGTACACCTGTCCCACCCCCACTGCGACCTCCCCTCCTCTCCCCGATCGCATCGACACCACTTTCTTGGCACGTTACAACTTAATTGCAACTTCAAAGTTCGTGGGAGAGGGAGCGAGAGAGAGCGAGCGTTCCGGCCAGTTTGCAGTCTCTTCGACCTCCACGCGAGTACATCGACGAAGGAATTAATGAATGATTGCCAAACGAATGAAAGAAGATCATCACCCCTCCTGTGAAGGATCCCTGGCTTGCGTGAGAAATTGGGATTATTCTCTGGGATGCAAATGAGTGGACTCATTGCTGTTGTGACAACGCAAAAAATATTCATGTATATATACACCTTTTTGCTTTCGTGTCATTTCTTGATAGTTCACTATTGTTTTATTTTCGGAGGGTTTTCATTTCCTTAATAATTTCCGAAAAGTAGTATGTATCCCCTTATATATGAATTGTACAGCACCGTGAAATGCAATTAGCACGACGCTATACGGAATGAAATTTGTTATTATTATTCAGCGAACAGAGATGAAACAAGCGTATAGAGAAGCTGAAAACAAAGACAGGTAAATAGGGCCTCGATAAAGAGGGCAAATCGAAGTGTCAGGAAGAATGATAAGCAAAAGAGCATTCCGATGAACACACACATAGACACTTGTAGGCAAGACGGGACAACTCGCAGAGGAATGCGCCACCAAAAAATTCACGTGACCCCCGCCCCCCGCCCCCCCCGCCCCCCCCCCCCCCCGCCCCCCCCTGCAGAACGCACGAAAAAAAACAGACCGCTGTTTATTTAGCTGTGACCTTGGCTAAAGAATTTATACTGGGGTGGGAAAAACCACGGCCTTCTTCACCTGTGCAATTTCGCACTAATAACATCAACAGTTATAAAGTGATTTCGAAGGCCCAGGGTGCCGTTCTTTTTTTTGCAGTTTCGCAAGTGAACAACCCACACAACATTTGCATAGGATGACCGGAAACCAATGCTGACCAGAATCCTAAGTGCGGTTTAATGGTTAGCACGCGTGGACTTTAAATCCAAAAAGGGTGAAGGTTGAATTTGATCTCCCGGCTCGGCAGCCGAGGTGACGGTGCTAAGCTCTCAAAACTCGCGCAGCCAAAGGTCGTCCACCCAGCGGTTTGAATGGGCGACACCACGGTTAGGTCGATCGGCAGCCGCGTGCGGTGGGTTAACTACCGTCTCTTTCAAGAGGCGTCTTGGGACAAGTGTGGAAGAATGGGGCATAATTGCCCCCCCCCACTACGTGAGTCTGTAGGTCTGTGCGAGTCTGCAGGTCTGTGTGAGTCTGCAGGTCTGTGTGAGTCTGCAGGTCTGTGTGAGTCTGCAGGTCTGTGCGAGTCTGTGGGTCTGTGTGAGTCTGCAGGTCTGTGTGAGTCTGCGGGTCTGTGTGAGTCTGCAGGTCTGTGTGAGTCTGCAGGTCTGTGCGAGTCTGTGGGTCTGTGTGAGTCTGCAGGTCTGTGTGAGTCTGCGGGTCTGTGTGAGTCTGCAGGTCTGTGTGAGTCTGCAGGTCTGTGTGAGTCTGCAGGTCTGTGTGAGTCTGCAGGTCTGTGTGAGTCTGCAGGTCTGTGTGAGTCTGCAGGTCTGTGTGAGTCTGCGGGTCTGTGTGAGTCTGCAGGTCTGTGTGAGTCTGCGGGTCTGTGTGAGTCTGCAGGTCTGTGTGAGTCTGCGGGTCTGTGTGAGTCTGCGGGTCTGTGTGAGTCTGCGGGTCTGTGTGAGTCTGCAGGTCTGTGTGAGTCTGCAGGTCTGTGTGAGTCTGCAGGTCTGTGCGAGTCTGCGGGTCTGAGTCTGTGGGTCTCTGTGTGAGTCTGCAGGTCTGTGTGAGTCTGCAGGTCTGTGTGAGTCTGCGGGTCTCTGTGTGAGTCTGCAGGTCTGTCCGAGTCTGCAGGTCTGTATGAGTCTGCAGGTCTGTGTGAGTCTGCAGGTCTGTGTGAGTCTGCGGGTCTGTGTGAGTCTGCGGGTCTGTGTGAGTCTGCAGGTCTGTGTGAGTCTGCAGGTCTGTGTGAGTCTGCGGGTCTGTGTGAGTCTGCGGGTCTGTATGAGTCTGCAGGTCTGTGTGAGTCTGCGGGTCTCTGTGTAAGTCTGAAAGTCTGTGTGGGTCTGCAGGTCTGTGCGAGTCTGCTGGTCTGTGTGGTTATGCAGGTCTCTCTGCGCGTCTGTGGCTCTCCTGTAACTGAAACTTCCTCCTCTCATCTCAACGACTACCCAAACCCTCTTCGAGTTTCGCCTCCACAACCATCTCAAGAGCATCCCTCCAAAGGGACACACCACGAGACGGCCTCGCTGCTCACACCATTCCCAGACGCCCGTCTGTTTCGATTTAAAGCTTTCGTGACTGCAGGGATTTATCTTCTTGGTTCTTTCGGTAAAGTCACGTAGAAGGGAAATAATAAAATAAAAAGAACTTTTATTTTATTTTATTATAATAAAATAATAAAAATAAAACATTTTTTCACCTGAGGACGGCTGCTTGCGTTGTGGCCGAAACGTCGTGAGAATTATTTTATCATGTTTTATTTTTATTATTTTATCATTTCCCTTCTACGTAACTTTACCGAAAGAACCAAGAAGATGACGCCCGTCTGTTTGTAAACGCGCACGCTTCCGCGTGCATGCGGAAAACGCGCGCGCGGAAGCCCGCCGTTTTAATGCGCGCGCCTACGAGCGGCCGGCAAAAGTTCACGCAATTTAATTTGCAGAGGACAACTAAAGCCCCCCCAGCAGCCTAGCTTAATCCGAAGCTTGACCTCCTGACGGGGTGGTGGAAGGGATTACACGCTGGAAGAAGGGTTCTGCGCTCCATCATTAACGGTACTTTGTGAGGAATTGCTAGGGGATGGCTGTGGGCGACGGTGGTGGTTTTTGGGGGGGGGGGGGGTGGGCAGGCAGGCAGGCAGGCCGGCGGGCGGGCGGCAGGGGATGGGAGGGGGGGGCTATGCAGCGCGGCGAACGAGGGGAGGAGGCGGTGGACGTGCCGTGCCGTGCCGAGAGGGGCTCTGCGCACTACGAGGACCTAGCAAATCGCCGGTTGGCTTAAGCCGTCCCGCGGTTATAGGGCAAGAGGATGGATAATGGCAGCACAAATCCAGCCTCTTGCTTTTACAGAGCCATTCACTCCGGCTGCCGAGGTGCGCAACAAAAATGCTTCGGTTGCTGAAAATAAACGGAAGGTTTGTGGTTGTCGTTGTTGCAACAGTCACGCTCTCCTCCAGGGTGTTTCAGAAATGTATGCAGGGATGTTAAACTTCTTTTGCACCGTACGTAGGTGCTGAGCAAGGACAACAAACGAAATCAAAAAAGCAGTTCTAAAGAAATTCGTGTTCAATCTAGATTTAAATGTGCATGGCTCCAGTGGCTTCCTAATATGGGAAGGAAGATCATTCCAGACGGCCGCAGAAGCGCACCTGAAAACGCGCGATGCGGTGTGACTGCCTTTGTTCGATGGCCAAGCCATAAGCCGCTGCGAGGATGACCGGAGTTCGCGTGATGATCAGCAAGGTATTGTGGTTAATTTGTCATGTGTAACGAGCGCGAAATGCAACAAGGGTGCCGAGGTGTTGGCCGCACTGGTTGACGGCCACAGCAATCATGGGACCCCACACGTTTAACCTTCGACGGTGCAACTTCAACTCCGACGATGACGATGAGGCTCGGAGAGCAGAAATGGGAGTTCACAAGAAATCGCAATCAAACACCCCGTCCTCCTCGTGAAAGACCCGACGTGCAAAGATCCCCCGTGGGTGCCGCAACCCTCAACCGCATCGGCACACAAACCATGGCAGCAGCCAGATGTGGATACATGACGACGACGATCATGATGCACAAGTGGAAAGTTAAAAAAGTTTCTGCTGAGTGTGCGGCTGTGGTGAGTAATATCATCATTATATAACGTAAACTATGAACAATTTTTCTTATATTTTAGCAGGTAAGGCCCCACTAAGCAATGTAGCTCTTTCTCAGAAGCGACCGAGCTATCACAAATGATAGCTCAACGAAGCGGCTTTTCATCACGTGGACATTTACAGCGGACAAATACTCGAAACGTACGTTTCCTGAAGAAGCTCCCGGCACGAGGAGCAAAACGTCGGACATTGTGCCCAAAATAGCACGCGCCACGACCCGAAAGCCCATCGGAGAGCCACACTGCAGCGCGACCGCTCACAACCTACATCCCCCTCTCTGGTGGCCCCCTGAGCCAGAAAAGGACATTCCACATTCCTATGACGGGGGCTCTCTCAAAACCATCGGACAACCACTCTCGATCATAATGAGCCGGAGATGGGTCGCGTTTTGTTTCAATGATACGAGAGGTCACAAACGCATTGGGTGTCTCAATAAAGGGGTGCAAAAAAAAAAGTGTGTCAGTGACCTCTCTACTGTCAAACAGCCCAATGAAAATTCCACTTTCCTATGGCCGGGGCCGAGACTATCCAAAGAAAAAAAAATATGTTGTTGACTACCCCCCCCCCCCCCACAAAGTGGTATTCGTTTTTATCGACCCCGCAGGGATGATGGGGTTAGTCCCCCCCCCACCCCCAAACCAGGAGTTGAGGTTTTTGATTGCGAGCCGCTTGCTCTATCGCTGAGCTACGTGGTCGGGGGGAGGGGGGTGGGGATCTCTCAATCAGTGTGCGGTAACGTGGTTGTCCTCTGCAAACAGGAGGCACACCAAAATGTGTCGCGCAGTAGAGGTCGCCGGACAATTTCATAAGCGATCTATTTTGGATCCAACAATGACCGAACGTGAAATAAACTGTGAGCTCATTTCGTCTTAAAATAGAGCGCTCGCCTAGGAAACGTCAGCCACTAAAAATGACCGTCTTGCATTGGCGCAGCCGGGAGCCACGCGAAACAACTCCAAACACAAAAACCTTACTTTAAATGGACACGACGAAAATGTATTCTCGGTTATTGAGCGGATTTACTGCCAACATACCACAACGGCAACGCAGCGCTGTAAACGCTGAATATCTGCAGTAAGATAATTAACAGAATTTACAGCCTTGCTTGTCAATCCGCTTCTGGATGGCGAAGGCCTCCCCCGACCGCCTCCCCCGACCACCGCCCCCCCGCCCCCCCATGCCGTGTCGGTCGTGAGGTTTGTTTGACCATACTTCACCACTCTGGTCGGTGCGGGTTGGTGAACAACAGGTGGAGGGAGGGAGTCACGGGGGGGGGGGGGGGGAGTGTACGAAGGACCGGTTTAGATCCCACTCGCACACCCATGTTAATCTGCGGCCAGGAATCTAACTCGGGTTGCCGTTACAAATTTTATTTACGAACGAATGAAATGATCTAAAACAGTCGTCTCCTCGTTGCCACCGCTGCTGCCTTAACTCACATGTCTCAAACAAGGCCGCATGGCGATGTCACGTGACATGCAAGGTCTGACGGGAGGCCTGATCCGATGGTCACAATCATGCCTTTGGCCATCTAGAGATCACGTCTTGCATGTACAACGACTGTGGTGTTACACTCGACGTTATATCTTTTTCTGCTCATGGCAATGTGGTTCATGAGCTAAAAGCCAATATCGAGGCCTGCTGCTGCTGCTGCCAGCCACGATGAGAGGGCTTCAGGAGAGAATGTCATTTTTGCTGTTGCTCCCGCTCCGTTGAAGGAACGCAAACTACATTGGTTTGCTGCTATACGACCCTAGTTTGGGGTGCATGGCCACCATCACGCATCCGTGGTTCGTATATTCTCCGTATTAACGAGGGGGGGAGAGGAAGAATGCAGTGAACAAACCGCGTCAAACCATCGCTTGTCGAAAGGTGCAATGACTGTGGCCCACTCGGGCCTACACCACGTCTTGCGGTCGAGTAGCCGATGGCTTGGAATACGCGCCAGACCTCGCCGCCTCTATGAAATGCGTGCGCAAGACTGCTGCCGTGTCTGCTGCTGCGTCTGCTGCGGTTAGTTCACACAAGAATTTGAAGACGGTGGTCAGGCTTGCCTGCTGTTTGGAATGCAGCAAGAGATAGACGGGAGGAAAGGGGAGGGAGGGAGGAGGGAGGGAACCAGACCGAACAGCCCAGGTGGGATGCGTGTGGCTTATGAAGTAATGCCGGGTGTCAGTTCACCGAGCTACGCCTAGCAAGGGCTATTGCCGCAGATATTTCGGACAGCGCAGTTCAAAGGCTGGTTGCCACGCTAACAATCTGGTGCCATGGAAAAAAAAACGAAAAAAAACACACAAGGCTCTTCTGAGAAATGCAAGAATGTGAGCTCTTGGGGGGGGGGGGGGGGGCGGGAAACACGAAAAAGAATTCAACATCTCCAACTATCACTGAAACAAGGCACAAAATACTGCCATTAAGATGGGAACAACGTTCACATTGAGATGCAGATGTGTATGTATATGCGTGTAGCAAAGCAGCAATGTTTGTTGATATGTAAACTGACACTCTCGGGCTAATGATGCAGGTGACTAAGATACTGAAACTAATAAACTATTTTTTTAACCAGGTAAGACCCATTGAGCTTTATAGCTTCATTTCAGAAGCGACCTGGCCACAAATGATAGATCAATGAAGTGGCTTTATCATCATGTGCCAATGTATTGCCGCCAAATACTCTGAACGCATGTTTCTAAATGCAAATTCCGCATATACAACAGGCCTGAGGGTCAGGATTGAACCCACGACCTCCTGTATACCAGGCGAGGTAGTCAACACCTCGCTACCGTGGTGCCCAATCTCGCCACCACGGCATGTAGTGATTCTCCTACTCACATGCGCATTGAGGAATTGGTAAACATCTCCTGTTTACAGCACTGTGGCAGTGGTGGAGATTCTACAGTCCACTGTTGACTTCGCTGCAAAGTGGCACTCATCTTACAAAACCCTGCATCGATGATGATGGGCTGAATCAACCCCCTAACCACGATTTGAACTCAACCTTATCGCTGCAAGCCGCCAACTCTGCCACCGAGCCGCGTGGCCGGATATTCAGGTGAGATCAAAGTTCACGTGGAGGTATTCACAAATGCACATTCATACTTGAAAAAAAAACAACTGTGTGCGTTAATACATAACTAAAGCTCGCTCGGCCTGCTGATGATGGTTACGCCCATCTATGTCAGGGCGTAAACACAAGACGGTCTGCAACGCACACAGGGATGCTGCAACAAACAGGGGTGTAATTGCGATTTAAAGCTTTCGTGACTGCAGGGATTCATCTTCTTGGTTCTTTCGGTAAAGTCACGTAGAAGGGAAATATTTACCGAAAGAACCAAGAAGAGGGGTGTAATTGTCAGTGCACTGAACCGGTAATCCAGAGGTGGTTGGTCCAATTATGCAATTTCACTTAAATACTTTCTTTATTTCTATATATGTTGAGCGACTTACTTACCTTTTCTCGATTTAACTTGCTGACCCGCCCCTAATGGGCATCTGTGAAAAAGAGCTTCCTTCATAGCTCATCGGATTCCTCCAATCTCAGTGAAGATTTCGATTCCGAATTCCTCATTCCGGTGAAGCAGTTGAAACGACGGGTGCAAGCTTCGTGAATCCACTCCCTCACCGCCTCTGTCAACCCAGCGGCATGATGTCTGTACGGATGTCGAACATCTTTCGCACCGTACGTAGCCAACCGTGCTAATTCGGGGGTGCGCAGGTGGGGCGGGCGGGCGGGGGGGGTGAGGACAACAAACTAACATGCAAAAAGCAATTTGAAAGGAAATGAGTGTTCAATTGCAACGGGTTGCACAACAGTGTTCGTGTCGACCGGCGGCTTGCGAGCGGATGGAGGGGCAAAAAGTCTGGCAGGTACAGCACGAGCACTCTCGACGCGGAGGAGCAGACCAAACACAACTCGTGCGGGTTCGAAAGAGGAGGCCATTCCGCCAGCAATTGGCGCGAGAGCGTGCGGGGGCGGGGGGGGGGGGGCGGCTGCTGCTTTTTTTTTTTTTACGAAACGCGAGTTGCACCGCGAGGGACTTAAAGCGGGACCGCCGGAACTCTGAAGCCCCGGACTTAAAGCGCCGACACCGCACAACAGCGCGCGCGGTGCACGGGCGCTTGTGGCTGCCGTGACGTCGGCGTACGGCCCGTTTCGCTTGCTCGAAAAAATATATGTTCCTCTGTGTAGTGATCCTCCTAACTCACATGCGCATTGAGGAATTGGTAAACATCTCCTGTTTACAGCACTGTGCTTGTGGTGGAGGTTATACATTCCTATGGTGGGGGGGGGGGGGTAAGGCTATCTACAAGACAACCACTGTTGACTTCGCTGCAAAGTGGTACTCGTTTTATAGAAGCCAGCATGGATGATGGGCAGAGTCAACCCTCTAACCAGAATTTGAACTCGGCATTATCATTGCAGACCGTCAGCTCTGCTGCCGAGCCGCGTGGTTGGATATTAAGGTGAGATCAAAGTTCACATTCAGGTATTCACCAATTTGGGGGGGGGGGGGGGTGGTGGTGAATGGTGGGTCTGCGAACGCGTTGCAGTGGGAAAAGATGAAACAAGTGAGACGAAATGACGCGCGGGCCAAAAAACCAGCACTGCGTCGTAAACAAGCCATCCGCCCAGCCAAAAAAATCCACACCATTGGGTTAAAGTTAGCAACGTCGAAGCGAACTTTGGAAATGATAGTTACCGATTTGACAAAAAATGAAATTCCGCACGAATTTCTCTCTCGTGCGACCGGACTTTTTTGCGGGTGATGGCAACGAGCCCGAGGTCACAAACATTTCAGTTTCCCCGTAGAATCCTCCTCGCCTTGTGTAGACAGTACATTCTCCTAAGGGTCTCATTTCCACACCCCACCGCCCGTTCGCCCGCCCCCCCAAAACACGACGACACACACTGTACAAGTACGCGTCTAAGTTTCTCCAGGGGAATTGCGGATTACATACCATGCAATTCACAAACGGGCACGTCCAAAAAATCTGACCGGCAGACTTCAGATCGTTAAGCGAGCCAACGAACGGAACAAGCTCGCTCTCAAAGTTGACTTTGCTCTAAATAATTAATGTATCGCTGTGCTCGGCTGCATCACGATTAAAAAATGTCTAGCACCCCCCCCCCTCCCGCTCCCACCCTCCACCCCCCTTCTGCGGTACATTCGTCCCGGAAAGCGGAATAATTCCCGGGTCTGTTCTCACACAGACACACACGCCCCCCCCCCTCCCCCCCCCACCAAATCTCCTCTCTCCGCCGTTGTTCATCGCTGCTAATGAGACAGCAGCGGAGAGAGAGAGATCGCAAATCCTCGTGGCTGACTTGAGTTTGTTTTGTAACGCCCACTCATTGTGCCAACGGACGGAGTACAGCTCAACTCTCGATTGTAGCAGGCAGGGGTGTCTCGGATAAAACGAAAACGCACACACACACGTAAATATCGCAAAACACAAGTTGATTAGGCTAGCGATTGTTATTGATTACCGATGTATAAGGGGTGGGGGGGGAGGGTGACAATGTAGGATAGGATGTCACCTGTTTTTTTTGTATCTTAAAAGTGATTGGGTTAGGTGCTGACGACATTGCGTCAAGGAATGGCCCCCCGAGAGGGTTAGAGGTCACGTGACTACGATCAGCGAGGACCCTTCAATAGTCAGTTGGGCCAGATCAATTCTGCCAGATCAGTTAGTTGGGCCAGATCAACTGCTTCACGATTCGATGCATTGCTTTGACATCAATCGATTCGTCTGTTTGATAAGGGGGATGTTGGCTATCAACAACAAGGCAACTCCTATGACTAATTGGGAATGGGACGCAAGCGTAGGATTGATCACCCTGTCGCTGGCCACCTTTGGGGAGGGTGTATAGTATGAAAGGCCGAAACACCCTAGGAACCAAAGGTTCACTACTGACGATGCGCTCCCCAAATTTCACCAGGCTCACTGTTCATGAACTCTTGGAAGTGCTTGCACAAAGGATAGTAACATCTCATCCTGTGTTCTTGGAATCGGGCGATTCGATTTTTGTCATCAAACAGCGTTTGTTTTTTGTTTCGATTACGAGCAACGAACGGGAGACAATTTTTAATCATTTTCTCTCGGACCGTTTAACGACGCTATTAATCACAGCTGAGGGACAATACTAAATGAACTCATTGCCCATAAATCCTGCTTGCGAGGACAATAGAACTGACCAAAAAGGTAGCCCTCTGACCTCAATGCATTGTGGGTTGGAACGCTCACACCGTGGATGTCAGGATTCGAGCGACAATGCCGTCGCCACTCGCTGGGCCATTTCCAAGGACTTTAAGAGCCGTAGCGTTTCAAAAACAACAAAAACCTCTTCAACTCTTCACGGCACCTCGTCTAGATCGTGGGGCGCCGCGGAGATGTTAACTCCCTCGCCCGGTACGCAGGAGATGGTCGTGGGTTCGATCCTAAACCCCGACGCCTGCTGCATATTTGGTAGTTTGCATGTTCCGTCTCCCGTGGTCGCCGTGGTCCACCGGTTCCCGCCCCCCCCCCCCACATTTAGAATCAACGTCACACGTTTAGAGTATTTGGCCGCTTCAAATTTCCACACGACGATGAGCCACTTCGTTGAGCTATCAATGCCGTCGCCACTCGCTGGGCCAAATCCAAGGACTTAAAAGAGCCGTAGCGTTTCAAAAACAACAAAAACCTCTTCAACTCTTCACGGCACCTCGTCTAGATCGTGGGGCGCCGCGGAGATGTTAACTCCCTCGCCCGGTACGCAGGAGATGGTCGTGGGTTCGATCCTAAACCCCGACGCCTGCAGCATATTTGGTAGTTTGCATGTTCCGTCTCCTGTGGTCGCCGTGGTCCACCGGTTCCCGCCCCCCCCCCCCACATTTAGAATCAACGTCACACGTTCAGAGTATTTGGCCGCTTCAAATTTCCACACGACGATGAGCCACTTCGTTGAGCTCTCATTTGCGACTGCCAGGTTCGCTTCTGACAAAGAGCTCAGTGGGGCCTTACCCGGTAAAAATAAAAAAACAGTTCAGTTTAGTTGTAGAATATGGCCCGAGCACATGCACCGAATGTTTCTACAATGTTTCGTTTGTACCTTTGTCTTGTGTGCACTGGTCTCGTCTGTCCCGTACAGGTATTTTTTTGCAGTCTTTCACACCGCCCGTTTTTAAGGGGACCGCGCCGATCCGGGTATTAAAATCCAAGCAGCGGCATCGTTACCAAGCGCATTTTTACGCAATTTGCTTATTTAACTTTTTTTGTTTCAATCTCGGCGAAGCAATGATGACGACGTAAGAGATTTGTGGCAGAAAGATGTGGCACCACTTGAGCGTATTGGCACAAGACAGAGAGGAGTGTGGAAACAAATGACGAAATGTGAAGTGGACACCTACGGAGTTGATTTGTGTGTGCCAACAGTGGAGTGACCAAGCTGAGACCATTTAACATGTTACTCATCGGAAGCCAAAAACCCACAGTGTTACAGGGCCACCTACCACGGAACACTCTTATAACTTTCGATTTCAAGCTTTCGTGACTGCAGGGATTCATATTCTTGGTTCTTTCGGTAAAGTCACGTAGAAGGGAAATCGAAACGTCGTGAGAATTAATGTATTTTATTTTATTATTTCCCTTCTACGTGACTCTTATAACTGTTTACATTGGGAAATCCGACAAGAGAACCACCGTCCAACTCCTCGCTCACGCAGGCATTTCTGTTTGCACGGCCACGATTTGATTCCAGGAATTAATGTCCGAGTGTGTAGGAAAACGTCCGTCTGGGATGGCATTGCAAATTCAGACGATACAGGATGGGAGGAGATGGTCGAAGGAGGGAGGAACATGGGAGGGAGGTGGGGTGAGGGAGATGGTGGAACGTGCGGTGGCACGGGAATACCTCCTCCGACCTCCTGTGCACATCTCACGCGCTCGTGCGATGAAGCGACCGCACAAGAATGGCCGTGTTTCATTAGCGCTCAGCTCGCCGAGGACTGCGTGTGTGTGTGTGTGTGCGCGCGTGCGCACGTCTGGGCAAGCCCAACGTTGGGAGTGGTCGCCGAAAAAAGGGAACGCCCAAGAGGACGTTCACCGCGGAGACGGAGTGATGAAACCGTGCGACAGTGCGTGTGGCCGCTAAATGGATTCCTACATCGCAGAACTGTGGGAGATGGTGCCGGCTGAAATATCTTCCTGCTCAAGTACCCGTCACAGTCCTAAGCCAAGTGTAAATTCCACATTTCCATGCTGGGGGTAAAATTATACGTATAGAAATAATTCGGGAAAAATACATGGCTCCACAGAGTAATGATGATTAACTTCTCACAAAGTCGAACTTTTTATTTTTAACGACTCCCACAAGCATGCCAGGCCAAGGTTTCAGGTGCTCTGCCCCCCGCAGCCACTGGAATAAACCCCAATAGGCAAAGAGGCAGCGTGATACATTCTTCATTACTCTGACAAAAGCCAGTTGCTCCCAAGAACATTAAAGTACTAGCCTTCTGCCCGTCCAAGGACGGGTGTATTGCAGTAAATCTGAAGCTTGCGAGCGAAAAGCAGACCACGACGTGATATATTCATGGCATCAATTCGCGTGCAATTTGTAAGGGCGCGGTGACACAGACCCATTTCATTTAAAGGGTTATAATCCCTTGTTCATCATGACGTCCTTTTTACTTTGATGTCTCAGTAGCGTGACGGAGATCGCGTGACGTGAGGGTTCTGCCTTTGTGGTGAGGGTTGTGAGTTGACGCTGGGGAGGGGGGAGGAGGCGCCTCGCCCCCCCCATGTGGAAAGACGTCACCCGCTAATTAATATTAATGGCGGGGGGGGCTGTTTGATGTGGAGTGACGTCACTTGCTCATGATTATTAGTGAGGGGCGGGGGGGGAGTACTCCATATTGAGTGATGTCACCCGCTCATGAATATTAATGAGGGGGGATGGTCGATGTGGAGTGACGTCACGAGCGTTAAGGACATTCCTGGGTGATCATGGTCGGTATTATTATTTAATCGCACGACTTCTTGCGCAAATCAAGGGGCCGTCACACCACGCGTGTGTGTAGCTCCGCGTCCCAAGTCAGCCCTGGTTAGTTTGCGCGCGCGCGCGCGCGCGCGCGCGCGTCTGGACGCCCGGCGCTGCGAGAGCGGGAGAGCTTCTAAATGTTTAGTCTCGAGCACAAGTCACTTTGGGCTTCACGTCAAAACACATTCGCCGGTCCAAGATGACGCGTGCCAAAAGTGTCACGAGTTGAAATTACACGCGCGGGAGACAAGATTCCTGTTCCGATTCGCCCCGACAGCGGCAGTTGTATTCTTAGCGGCGGCACGGCCCCGGAGTTGGTGTCTCTAACGCGGCTCGGCACATGCCTTGAGCCGCTCGGCCGTGGCGTGCTGCCCAAGGCTCAGCTCGCGAGAAATCCTGAGCGCAGCTCGGTACAACGCCCTGAGCCGGCTCCAGTTAAGCGAGCGACTTTTTGAGCCGGCTCGTTTGAAACAGAACCGATGCCAAGCCCGGTGTTGAATTAGTGACGCCAGACGTGACAAACGGCGGCCGCCGAGAGGGGGGGGGGGGTGTTGGTATGAAACTCACCGAGGATGGAGACCTTGCTGAGGAACTCTTCGTACATCTTCCTCTTCCTCAGCGTGCTGCCCTGTGGGCCGGCAAAGCCAAGCGCGCGGGGGGTTACTCACGGGACACACACACACACGAGTCAGCGAGCGTGCTTGTTCGAGACGCAAAAGCAGCAAGTCTGGTGCTTGTGCCCGGTTAGGAGCACCATGAGGCCATGTGAAGTGTCGAAGGCTCGCTGCTCCTCCGAGGTCACGGGACAGATCCAGGTGCCATGTGTTGGCTAAGACGACCAGCAGATGCACCACCTGTGTTCCCCCCAATGTGCCAATTTGCTGCCTTTTCGCTCCTCTGCCCTCCGTTGTTGATGGAGGACAATTGCCCTCAACTGCCCAGTAGCGTTGTTCACGAACCTCCTCCCCCAGAGGACACCACTGGGACCAGCTTTCGGTAAATCCACTTATCCTCCGGTACCACACCAGTCCATCTCTTCACCAGCCCATGCCGCGGCCGTTTTGTCCCCTCTATCCCGCCAAACAAAAGCTGCTTGGGCATGCGGTGGATGGGCATGCAGGCTACATGACCCAGTCAACGTAGTCTTGACTGCAAGAGAAGCTCACTGATGGGATTGTATCCAGATCTTTCAAGGATTTGTGAGCTCCTCACTCAATCCAGTCTGGTTAAACCCAGGATGGAGCATAGGTAAGCCAGACACACACACACACACAGAGGAAGGTATGCACAACAGAAGCCACCAGTGTGAAGACACCTACAGATGTAGGTGTACAAGCGTTCAGATGCATATGGATACACACTTACACATGCACACGCGTCCACGTATGTATTGACATGCGCAAGTACACACCTCGTCCACAATCTTGCAAAAAGATTCCCCGTATCACCTTAACAGACCGTTGGGGCAAGTGCCATTTAGCGAGCAACTATGCAGGCCTGAACGGCACATGAGGGGGGGGGGTGGGTGGCCAGCACCACGCCCGGTCGCCTTTGTCTCCCCAGTGGCGATATATACACATAGCATCAGGTACTCATTTGAGGCTGAGTCGACCTAGGGGAGGCCCAGGACCGGTTCAGATAATTCGTCACTGGTGTTGGCCGTGAGCGGGAAATGAACTCGGGTCGCCGGGTTCATAGCGTAGCACGCCAACCGCTACACCACCGCTCCCCACAATTGCGCACACGCACACACACGAAGGCACATGTGCATGCACATGTGACACGGGGAAGTACAAGCCACACCAACCACCAACTATGCACATGTACAAAGGTCCCCCGTGTAGCCCAACAGGCTGTTGGGGCAAGTGCTATTTTCGAGAACCAATAAAGGCCGTCACGGCATTTAAAGGTGGCGGTGTGTGACCAGTACCACGTCCAGCCATCTTTATCTCCCCAGTTCGCAGCGCAGCGCGCTCACCAATGTGCCACCACTCACACAACAAAGATCCCCCGTACAGCCTAAACAGACTTTTTGGGGCAAGTGCTGTAAGCGAGCACCTATGAAGGTCTGCCACGGTACACGAGGGGGTGGGTGGCCAAGCAAGACGCCCGGCCACCTTTGTCTACTTAGTGGCGATGTTTACACACCGCAAAAGGTACTCAATTGAGTCTGAATAGACCTAGGGGAGGCCCAGGACCGGTTCAAATATTCGTCACTGGTGTTGACCGTGAGCGGGAAATGAACCCGCAGCATCGCTGGGTTCGTAGTGCAGTACACCAACTGCTATACTACCACTCCCCACACTCGCACAACTCGCACACACACACCACTCGCGCACACACGAAGCGCACACACACAAACACAACAGAGGAGAGAGGAACAAAAGTGACACAAGGATGAACAGACGCACCACACACACACACGTATATGCTATTAGCCACCAATGACCAAACCATTTGTTTTCCCAGGTCCACAGTGCCATGTTTACATACACTGGAGGCCACTAATGGGTTTCCTATACCACAGTGCTGCCAAATTCCACAGCTCGTGCAACCCACGACAGGTTACGGGGCAGGAGTCAAGTCAAATCCCGCAAGAAACTGCAGCCTCAGTCGACGCTTGCTCGGGTTTTTTTTCCTTTCCGGGGGATGAAAAGCAGCTCTCCTGCCCATTATTTATTTTAGTTAAGTGTGTTAGTGTTTGTCATCTAATACCGGTGATTATTCCAAAGAAAACAACGTTTTCTGGTTACATGCAGCAAAGGCGGCCGTTCCGCAAAAAAAAGAAAACGTCCACGGGCTCAGGTTGGCTGGGGTCTGAGCCGGCTGGGATTCCACCAAAGGGGCACCACGGTGGTGAGATGTTAACTACCTCGCCTGGTATACGGCAGGTCGTGCGTTCGATCCCAACCCTGAAGCCTGTTGAATATTTGGAGTTTGCGGTGTCTCTCTCCCCGTGGTCGCGTGGATTTTTCTCCGGGTCCTCCGGTTTTTCCCGCCACATTTAGAATCAACGTGCGTTTGGAGTTGGTATAAATTTCGACGTGATAAGCCACTACGTTGAGCTATGATTTGTGGCGAAGTTGCTTCTGAAAAAGAGCTAAAAAAAATTGTTTTAGTGTAAGTAAAAAAAAATAAGTAACTCTCTCTCTGAACCGCCACATCGGGACTGGGCCAACAGGCCAGGCGGCCTCCCGTGTGAAAACCAAAACTTTAGCGAGCGCTCGTTGCGGGAGAAGAGCGCGTACGGTCAGGTTTTCGGTGGCGCTATCCGGTGGGGATAGCGCGTCGCTCTGCGAACCCGGCAACGTGGGTTCCAATCCCACGCCACGGCTAACATCGGTGGCTACCCCTGTAATCGTCCCCGCCATTCTATTCACCACGTGTCTTAGTACTGCGGATGACACCTTCAGAATGCATGTGAACCCTCCTGCCTATGGTGGCTGGGCATGGTCGGTTCGATGCAGGCAGGGTTGGTGGACCACGCAAAGCACGCAAGTCTCACTCATGTGAAGTGAGTGCACCAATGCAAGAGATGCCATGGCAGCACGTGGGGTTCATGGCCTGTCCGGAGATATTTTATTAAACCCTGGAGGAATGGGGGATCGGATAGAAGGGGTGGTCTCTGACAAGCGAGAAAAACGGAGGACGCCAATCCGCGGAGATGGAGCGATGAAATCTGCTCGTCTGCAGGAGGTGCTCGGCGGTTTGTTACATCACAGGAGAAGATGGCGGCGGTGGCTTGGAGAGGCCTTTGACCAGAACCGTTAAGATCAATCGTGGATCTTGATGCTTATTCATGGCTGGTGATTTTGTGGAATGAAGAACGAAACTTGACATGAGCCACAGGAGCTGAATCCACAACCTCACAAAGGTGAGCCCCAATTCGCTAGTAACTGAGCGGTGAGTGAGCCAAGTAAAGTGTGAAGTGTGGCAACGGGGATCATGGGATTTATTTACAACGACCAACAATAACCGGCCATAACCGCACCTGCTGTGGGAGACTTTTAAAGCCCTGTTTGTTCGTGGCTTTGCTGGCACTGATTGGAGCCCTGGGATATCCTCGAAAGGCTATAAAGAGTATACAAATGGCTCAGCAGAAATCTGGCCCATGCACTGCAGATAAACCCATAAAGTGGTAACATTCCGATCTATCTGGTGAGCCCTTCTGCCCGATAGGCAGCTTGCTACAGCAGGTGACAGCCAGAGTTTAATAAGTGGACAAATACCATTACAGCTCTAAATCTTCACCGGAGTATGTTTTAGCCGGGCAAATATTTTTCCTGCAATCTGCGAAAAACTGTCAATAGGCAGGAGCAGGGGAGGGGTGGCGGGTGGTGGTGGTGGTGAGATTATGGCCGTGCGTGCGTGTGCATTGCGTACACACACACACAGGAGAGTGTGTCAAGCAAACTGAGAAAGTTTCGGGCGACTTTTTAATTTTCAGGAAATATCGGATGTACTTCGTAAGCCCCCCGCCGCCCGCCCCCGTCTGCTTTAAGCGAACATCGCACCACCAAACTTCTGCCGATGGACGGCCGTTTGGGCTTGATGGTGGTGGCAGTGGCTTACAAACCAACAGCTCGAGGCGAGATTATGTAACCAGCTCCTTCTGCACAGAGCTCACGGTTTGACGGCTCACGTCTTAATCCTTTTCATTTTTTTTTTTCCCCTCGAAATTTTTCGTCAAATTGCCCTGTCGGTGTTCTGGCACGAGATGAATATTTGTCCAAGCAGATTCTTACACGCCACAAAAAAAACATTCAAAAAATGTTTCATGTGGACAGAGAGATATATAAAGTTGACATTGCCTGCTTATCAATTTTGTTATTTTCTCCACAATGACTCTAATGATTTGTCTTGTCTCGTCTCACAGAGCATGTGGTTATATCCTAGAACTACTTTCGAGATGTCTTCAAGTGATCCGTCACCCTACGCTCGGGGCAGTAGCACTTTCCACAAGCCACACGAGAGACAAAATCAACTCACGTGACAGCAAAACTAACATCTGTGGTTTTGCGTTGCTCTGAAGATTCTTCCAAATTAAAAGCGAAAAAACAAAACCCATTTATCACCGTTGGTGATTAGGCCATCCTCTATCAACTCGCTACACTTGAGAACTCAATCTGTGGTCGAAACCCAGAACTGAATCAAGGCGGTGCGGTGGTGGGGGGGACTCAATTGATGTAAACTTGGACCCGCCCCTACTGGACATCTGTGAAAACTAGCTTTACCGATCACGGGATTCCTCCTGCAGTATGAACAAAATATTCCGATTCTTCGGATGCCGACTCTGACCTCCAGGCCACCCGGTCACACACCTTAATCTCATCCTGCGAGCCAATGCAGAACACGGCTCAAGGCATGCGCTGTAGCCGTGAATGCGTTTGCCGCAAGCCCGGCAGGGGAGTGGCGTGATACAGGAGCCCATTATGCAGTTGGGTAACACAAGCAGGCTGTGCGGCGGTGGAAGAAGAGGTCGTAGAAGCGGAGCGGAGGGGGTTTGGGGGGGTGGGGTGCGTGAGAGGCTGGCTGGCTTACGGAGGCGATGGCCAGGATCATTTATGAAAGGGTTGCGCGTGCGTGCGCACAAGGGGGGCACGCTTCGTCGTGAGAGACGGCCGACGAACGGATGCCACCACCGCCGCCGCCGGTGGCGCAACGCGCACACACGTGCGTTAGCAGCGCACGCAAAAACAGGAAGGGTTTATTTGTTTTGGGAAGGGAGGTGGCGATTTGTGGTGAATGCAAGCTTTCTACCCGCTGACCCCTGCCCCCCCTCCTCCGTCATATATTCAGAAGAGGCATCATCGCGCGGCGTTAATATGAGCACGTACGGCGAGGTGGCGGCTAAGTGGTGCGCGATCCATACGTGCATATGCCAGTGATGCAGAGCTATGGGAAGCGAGACAAAGGTGGCACATCGAGGCAAATGCCGATGATGCAAACCACTCCAGGCCGACGTGAGATGGCGGCACAGCAAGTGGGATTGTGAACCCATCCGTGGGGACCCTCTGAAGCGCCATCTCCTTGTGTGGGGAGCGCGCTTCTCTGGATGATCCCGTTGTCACCCTCACGATGCAAAATGCTCATTAAAATGGAAGGCCTTCAAACATCCCAATGCAGGACTTTCTCGAAAATAGTCTTGAGACTCATCGACACTTTCTTTGGTACTTGCTTAAATACCTCACAATTATTATCGCACCCAATGCAAAGCTGCCCGGCATGAAGGGCGAGGGTGGCGACATGGCAAGGCACTGCCAGGAGTGTAAAAAAAAAACTCAATCCACATGGAGCGTTTTTTACGGGGCGACTGGCACTCATCATTGCCACCTGAATGAACCAGCGGTTCCCTAAGATCGCCGGCCAAAGCTTCTTAGCGAGCCAACCAGAAGCAACGGAGGCAAAAGCGAATCGCGATGTCTTTCCCGCATTGTCCCTTCCAATGATATCACTGTGGCCCTAGTGAATTGGATCATAAGGCTGTGCACAATGGCATCGCCCTCTCACCGGGCCTCTCGCCTGCCCACTCGCCAGGCCTCTCGCCAGGCCACTCAAGGGCCCGATCACCGGCCCTCAAACCAGGCTAATCACCAGGTCTCCCATCAGGCCTCTTACCATGAGGATGCGGCGATAGCTGTCGCGGTCAATGCCCCACAGCTTGAGGTCAGTCTTGGCCTTGACGGTGGCGGCGCGGGGCGTGCCGTAGATGAGCGCCAGCTCGCCGAAGCTGCCGCCCTCGCCGATGCTCGTCACCAGCTCGGCATTCACGTACACCTGTCGGGGAACCGGTGGTGAACGAGAGGGGAGATGAGAGAGAGAGGGGGGGAGAGAGGCAGTGATAGGATGATGAGAAGATGGAGGATGAGGAGGGGAATGAGGAAGAAAAGGAGGAGGGAGAGGGAAAGGAAGAGAATGAGCAGTAGGAGGGAATGGAGGAAGAGAATGAAAATGAGAAGGGGCAGAGGTAAGGAGTGGCGGAAGATGAATCGAAGGAAGGGACGAAGGGACGAAGAGGAGCAGGATGATGACGAGGAAGAAGAAGCAATGAGCACCACTGATTCACTTCAACCTCAGAAACGCAGACAGTATTTACTGAAATGTATCAGACATAATAACATAATAATGCTCTCTATATTTAAAAAGGTGTGACATCTGGAACTTCCTACACTTTCCGTGAAAAATGGTTTTTATTCCTGGGATACGTACCTTTTTGGTGATACAGAGACATGCCTAACATTCCTACCACTAATTCTCACATTCTCTCCCTAACATGAGTTATGATTCCATCTTTCTGGCCTAGGATAATATTTGTGAAATACCAATCATCCAACCCCCCCATTATGCTACTTTTATGCTTCCATCATCGCTTGTTCTGACATCTTAAACCATCTTTCGTGCTTTGACAATTTCACTTCTCAAAGCTTTTCAAAATCGTCTCACAGCATTCTGTGGATTCTACCTTTTGTGTGACATTCATAGCCGGGCGATGGTGGCGGCGGCTATGCACGTGGCCTGTAATCCAGCACTTGTGGAGGGAGCGAGGGTTGTTGGTTGATCACAGAAACACTCTCAAATTCCCTTCCCGTGGGCATTGAGGGGGTTGCTTGTCCCGTCGTTTGCGTGAGCTTTCACCGGGCACTCCGCTTTCCTCCCACGTGTAAAACACATTCGCATTTATTTGCCGGTCACATCCCCAATGTACAGAGGACCGCGGAGCTTGAGACAATTGCTAGCGCCGGCTCATCGCGTGGCTGCCCCCCCCCTTCCCCCGCTTGCCTGCGGTTCCCCACGCCTCTCGCTTCGAGAGTGAACAAATACTATGCGGCGCGATGCAAGTGGATATTCTGATTCAATATTATTATTTTCATCACTTTCATTATCTCTCCTCTTGATTTAGTTTTTTTTTCATTCACGTAAAAATTCCAGCTCTGAGAATTGACTGCATTAGTCTGACTGCCATGCAGCGAAATATTATCTGTGCAGGGGACGTGGTAAATTACAATGTCCGCTAAAAGGTGGTGAAAACTTCGATTTAAAGCTTTCGTGACTGCAGGGATTCATCTTCTTGGTTCTTTCGGTAAAGTCACGTAGAAGGGAAGTAATAAAATAATAAAAATAAAATAATATATGCATATTATTTTTGTCAAGGCGCCCTTTTCCCCCCTTCCAACCCAGCTTATATATATGCTCCAAGCACGTGTGCTGTTTCATTCAGACGCTGTCGCCCCGACAGACCTGGTCTTCACCTGAGGACGGCTGCTTGCGTTGTGGCCGAAACGTCGTGAGAATTGTTTTATTATGTTTTATTTTCATCATTTTATTACTTTCCTTCTACGTGACTTTACCGAAAGAACCAAGAAGTTGGTGAAAACTTTTCGGATCTCAGACGCAGTTCCGTGACACCACATTCCACGGGACGTTCTCGAACGGGCGACTGCTCCGCTGTTCGAGCGCGAGCTCCAAGCGGGACATGTTTCTTCCCCCGTGACGTTGCGACACCGACGGTGTCGATTTGAGCAACAAAAAACGGAGGGGGGAAAAACGGGACTCCTTAAAAAAGTTGCGTGTGAAGAAAGCACGGGTTGCGCGCCTTCTAATAAATTATTGATTCACACACCTTCACGTTTTTCCTCCGAAGCACGAGCCGTATGGGCCCTATTGACTTAACCTCTGAAGGCACTTATTAACAAGAGTGTGGTCTTTGGAGCTGTATCAGCATTTAAATAAGGGAACTCACCGAGTTGAACGAAAGTACACTTTAAACCGAAAGAAACCGCTGGATCACTCAAGCATGACTTAATTCATTCCACTTGCATTATACTCTATCATCATCACCATCATCTTCAATTTCACTAGCTTTGCTAAATCCACTGCTGGATGAGGGCCTAAACCCAAGCCGCCACAACCTCTCAACAATCCTGCGATGAAACAATCCACACACAGTCTTCAAATGAAATGATGTTGGTGATGCTGCTGCATTGACAAGCACAGCGAACCAAAAAAGAAAACACATTCGTTGATAACACTGTGGCTTGAAAAGGAAAAACATATATCAGAGGTGACGTTCCAGCCAATGGTTCTGTTTTATAGCACCATGAATAAGGGTCGTTGCCCGAAACATCGCCTGTTAAATATTTTTTTCCTTTCAATCCCACGGTGGTATTGACGAATGTGCTGGGTGCACAGTACTCAAGCGATCAGTGGCAAATAAGAGGAAAGAATGCGCCCGCGAGGATGACGACCAAGCCTAGCGGTCGATTGGCGACATCAATCCGTGCGCACGAGGAGCGAGGCGGCTCGCGCCGGCGCAAGGAACGCGAGCGACGGACATCAGCGTTTGGGAGGCCTTCATCCAGCAGTGGACAAAGTCAGATGACGACGGTGACGATAACGACCAAGTGACTCGCAGAGCGGTGGTGGTGGTGGTGCACGGCCACATCCGAAAGGCTCGGTGGTGGGGTTGTTGGATGACGGAAAGATGGAGATCATCAATTGCATGCGACACACAGCCGCAGTGGAGTAACAAGGTTGTCGAGTGACCTGCCACGAGTTTTTTTCCACCGAAATTATATAAAAAAAAATTCCTTTCTCTGGGCACTCAGCTTTCTCTTACACAACACAAAATGAGGACTAAAAAAAACCACGCGCGCACGGATCACGACGTAACGCTTTCTGGCGCGTGTCCTTTCTTCGAAAGGAGTACATTGTGGCGGCGGCACGGGAGACGATGCCGGCAGCCTTTTGCCCTGTTCTGTGTCTCGAAGAATTTGGAAAAAGTGAGAACATTTGTTCTTACGCACTTTTACCAGTCCAGTCCATCACGAATGTGCATTGATCCCACATTGATCACACATTGATCGCACATTGATCCCACATTTATCCCACATTTATCCCACATTTATCCCACATTGATCACACATTGATCCCACATTGATCACACATTGATCACACATTGAAGTAGGCTCTCTGAAACAACGGGCTCAGGCTCAGGGATGGATCCCCAAGCGTAAGCCGGTACCACGCCTTTGTTCAATTCGATTTGGCCGGGTTTTCGAGAGGGAAAGTTCCTCGTTCAGCATGGTAACTTTATACTAAAGTTTTCTTCAAATTTGATTGTCTTTACGAGAGTTAGCGGGGCTTCCACTCCCCGACGATCCTGTCCACCCACCACAAACCCCCTCTCATCGCCACCCCACCCCACTACCAAAAACCGTTAGGGATGGATGGACAGAGTGCTTTCAACTTTGGATTGAAAAACATTAAATACGAGATGGTGGCCACACAAATCCAGACATGGTGGGTGTAATTGAAATTCGTGCGTCGATTATAAAAAATACAAGCTTAAGCACTGTTACACGATATAGCTGCAGGGCATAAGAAGTACTATCTGCACCACTTGGATGGCAATTATAGATGGCATCTGGTATATCCAAAATAATTGAGGGATTACACAGCTTTAAAACGTTTAAGACACACCTGCAGAAACAACACTTGCCCGTAATTATTAACGTGGATCGCAGCAAAAAAAAAAGACGAGAAATAACTGCGGATGACTGAGAAAAGGGACAGGATTAACCTTTCACATAGTTCGTAAAGGATAAAACGAGAGAGTACAAGACTTCCAGTTTGGGGAGGAGAAGGGGGAAGGGGGGGGGGGAGAGACAAGGCTGGACCGTTTCAAAGGTTTATGGATAATAATATCTTTAATCCCATAAAAGTTACAACGATCCTCCGAGGCAGCCAAATATGTAAGGATTTCTTGGCTCGGCAAGACGGAGTCACTGCAGGTTCGTTTTATTGCAGGGGGGCTGGGCGCAACAAAAGAGGACGATTTGAAATGTTGATGAAAAAGATTTACGGTTGTTTAAAAAATTCTGTGTGGCCGGACGGCGGCGTTGGCAAGGGGGCGGCACTTGAATTGCAATCGGAAGGTCAAGAGTTCAAATCCATCATCCCTTCTGGAGTCGATAATAAAATAAGAACAGTACGTAACTCTTCGTGGGAATTCAACGGTAGCTCGCACCAGAAAGGAGCCAGCCCTTACCATAGGAATGTGGAATTTCCACTGTTGGCTCTCAGGGTTGCCAAACGGGATGCTGGCCACTTCGTAGCTTGTATGAGCACGGAAATACCAACTGTCTTCATGGAAATAATGAGCAGTTGTGGGGGGGGTGGAGGGTGATTTGTTACATAAACTGATATACTGGGGCAACCGCGCCCTTGAATCAGCCTGTTCTTTCGAAGCAAAGCCTAAACTTACGCGAAAACCCCCGTTATAAATCGGCGGGATAACTGAACGTCCTGCTAGCGGTGTGAAATGACGAAGGTCAGGCACAGATATGGCAAATGGTGTCGTTCGTTAAAACCCGGCGGGTTTAACAAAACTAGAGAGAGGTCACAGAAGCCCGAATGAAAAAGAGATTTAAAGAGATGTCGGTTTCTCCGTCCGCAAAACTCAGTTCATAACGTGCCCCTAAAAATCCACGTACGAAACCTGGAGCGTGATTAAGGCTCATCCGGTGCACGTTGAAAAACACTCGCGGCAGATGCCATTTTCAACTTAGAAGGTATATTAAACCTAAAGGATAACGCTTATCTGACCGCCGCAAAAATTAATTAGTTGGACAATGAAATGTTAGGACTCCTGAAAAAATCTTTCAGGACGTAAAGAAAGACATCTCCTCTGTTTGCGCGTGTACGCATAAGCAGTGGCGTAGTGGGGAGCGGTAGCGCAGTGATGAGCGTTGAGACTATTTAGATTATTTTGCTGCTATAAATGTCCAAATGATAAGTAACTTTGTTGAGCTGTCATTTGTGGCTAGGTCGCATTTTGAAAAATAAGTTGATACCTCAGTGGGCTTTGTCTGGCAGGATGGGGATGGTTTCGTTTTATTTGTATGTGTGAGTGAGTGATTTGTTTACCTTTCTTGTACTTTACACTCCCTGTGAAAAAGAGCTTCATAGCTCATCGGATTCCTCCTCCAGCATAAATAAATATTCTGATTCTGCACAACAAACCCGATGACCCAAGTTCACTTCCTGCTCACGACCAACATGGGTGACAAATACCTGAATTGGTCCTGGTCCTCCCAACATCGCCACTGGGAAGACAGCCGCGGCCACCCACCCCCTCGTGCGCCATGCTGACCATCATCGGTGCTACTCGCTAACAGCACTTGCTCCAATAGTCAGCTGAGGCTATGGGGGGGGGGGGGAGTAGGGGGCACGGTGCTTGCCGCACAAGAGTGGTACTCCAAGCCATGCACATCATTGGCAATTTGCATCTTCCGATCGTTGTGTACCTCTCCTAGGTCAGCTCAACATTAAAACGAGTACACGGCGTGGTGTGTACAACAGCCCACTGGTGAAGAGAAAGGCAAACGGTGTGTGTGTGGCAGGCCGCACACCTTTGCACAGCGATTAAAGAGTCGGTCACAGAGCTTGTTTCACCTGTCCGTATCTGGCACGGTGGGGGAAAAAAAATCCTTCTTCTTCCGTCGTGGTGGGACTGCTTGAGGCTCTACAGGCGTCGTAAATATCCACGCATACGCGTACGCGCGCGCGAACAACGCGAAAAAAAAACCTTGGCATTTCTTAAAACCCAGCCATTGCCTAGAAGTGTCTATTACTGAATTATGGACCCACACAGCCTCTGGGAAAAACATTGTAAAGCACCCCCAACATGCCGGGCAGACGCAAAGGTGGTCAATTTTACAAGCAGTCGTTTTTAAACATGGGGTTTGTTGGCGGTCACGGGCAAAGTAGGGGGGGGGGGCGGAGGATGAGGAGGGGGGGGCGGCGGCGGTTAGGAGATAATGACGGAGGGGTAGAACAAAATCCTCCGCAAACTCTACGTCGATAAACGAGGCTGGGAGCAAAGCGACGAGGGAGGCGTCGGCCAGGTGCGCTGCGACGTAGCCTCTCCCTCCCGCTCGCTCGCTCTCACATCTCACATCTCATCCACGGCGAAAATAGACGCTGCGGAGAGACAGGCCTCGCGTCGTGACAAGATAAGTCTAATAATGTCACGATGGATATGTAAGGGTATAAGCCAGCCTGACGGGGCGCGGGGGGGGGGCGGAGGATGGGGCAGGGAGTAAAGAAATCTCACGCAACTTTTGTGGGAAGAAATAACAGCAGGCGTTTAAGCGAGGTGAACGACATTGAAAGAGGATGCTGTTATTTGCGTCGGTTTGACAAACGATTTGTCGTTTCAGTGTCTTATTGTGTAGGGATGAGAAGAGGGGCAAGACGGTTGTGCGTGCGCAGTAAACCAAAGTATATAAAAAGGGGTTAAGTGAAATGAAAAATGTAAGGGGCCGTTACGGCTGAATGCCAATACTGTATCGTGGGGAGTTTTACATTCAGATTAAACGAGGCATTCGCATAGCAATCGGACACAAACACAGATTACGTTACAGCCGGCAGTCCTACTTTGTGTCGGAATGCAGACCAGTTGGTGCGCTTTTAAGGTAGATGAGTTAAAAAAAAGTCTGAGTTTTAAAAAAGAAAACCCACGTGATGTCCAATAAACAGATTCATCAACAAGCCTGCGTCACATAATGTAACGGGACGTGAAAAAACACTCGCCAATGATGACAAATGAGTTTGCACCGCCACCCGGGCAAATTGAACGTGAACATGAAGATGAACGGCAGTCACGTCGGCGTTAGGTAAACACCATTTATTTGTAATCCTCGTTTAATCCGCGGGTCATGTGACAATACCGCTGCTGCTGCTGTTGTTTTATTGCGTTTCCTCTCGGCACGCCGCGCGGAGCCTCTGGTGCCCCAGGAGTTGTGGGGGGGGGCCTCTTTCTTACCGAAGGCCTCGCAAAGGCAAAGGCGCAGCCCTGGAGGACCTCCTCCCCCCCCCCCCCCCGAAATTCCAGAGAACTCGAGGGCATAATTTGGTCTACTCTTCCGCAGTACGCGTGCGGGAGCGAGAGTTGAGTCGAGAGCAGCACCGGGCCGTGTCGGATGGCAATGGCGTAGGGAGGCCTTCATCCAGCAGTGAGTAGACAATGGCTGTTGATGATGACGATGATGAAATTTAAAAAAACTGCTTACCTGTTACAAACTCAACCGGAATAACATTTCGGTGTGGTACAATTGCGATTGGATGAACGGCCATGGTGCTGGCTCACGATTGCATTCACACCTAAATATGTTTTCATATTTAAGAGAACACAGCGCGCCTTAATTGCTGCGGAGTTTACGACAACAAAACTAGACGGCGTATCAACGAAAATCAGTCGCGCGCTCAATCCAGTGCCGGACGAAGACCTTGCCAAACCGACGCCAACCCCCAAACCAAACGGTCCCGCGACACAACAATACCGTCCAGGATCAGCCACGAGAACCGATTTTTGCGCTCCGTCTCCCCGCTGGACGAGGCGCCACCTCTCTCGGAGGCGTTTCCACCCCATGGCCGTAACACAAACTCGTTGGCGATATCCGATTCCGGCCGAGGGTAAACGCCGATCCTGCCCCGCGCATCGTCACGTGGCCGGCCGACGACTCGCGCAACATTCTCGCCGAAAACCAACGTTGACGGGAGACGCTCGGAGCTGACATCTGTTGCGTTTCACTCGAGACCGTCCCAACGAAAATACTCTGAAGCGCGCGCGCACACACTTCACATTCAATCGCACGTGTGTCACAGGCTCTTTAAAGTCTTAGGCGCAAGCCGCATCTATATTGCGCAGGTATTTGTACAAAAGCCTCCCTTTAGATACTTTTAAGTCAAGCCACATTCCGGCAAAATGCTTTTGTAGATTTCAACTTAAAAGGGCAGATTTCGTTGGATTTAAGTGGCATTAGTCCAAAGCAGTCACGCATAAAAATTCAGCTGAAAACCAAAAAAAAATGTCGTGGGGAATTTCTTTTTTTAAGGGACCGCCGCTGGCCGTTGTGTACAAGCGCGAATAACGAACAAACTCCCCACCGTTGTTTTCTTTAAACACTTTCTCACGAGGTGGCCGGTGGGGGCGCAGGGATCAGGGGTGCTGAGATCCTGGGATCGAATCCAGTTTTCAGGCTGCCTTTGATTAAACCGGCTTCTTAAGTGCATTCGAGCTGATGGGTCCCTTGGCCCAGAGACCAGGAGGTAAAACTAACAACAACAAAATCACATCTGTTTAGATTCGGCACTAAATTTTGGTGAAATTTCGGGGTCTGAAAAATACAAAACGTCGGTGTGACCGACCGTCGTACGACGATGCTCATAAGAACCGGATCTGGAAATTTTTTATTAAAAAAAAATAACTATAACAATAAATGGACTGCTAAGGCATGGCCTACTTGCAAAAGAGCTTTGACACTCAAGAAAGGCGTGAATGACATTGCTATAATTAAGAGCTGCAACGATTCTATAAGGTGATTAATCAACTACAATTTTAAAATAAATACTTTTTCGTGGTCAATAACTCTGACCCCTTCAAAAGTGGTGACCGCCTCCCAACATCCTACCTCTCCAAGGCAAGAAACCCCCCCAGATGATGCCGATGACGTCACCAAAACTTTCCCATCACCTCCCATCCAGCAGCACGTGTGCCACCAGGTCAGACTTTTATTTTTTCTCAAACTCATTTCACAACATCTGATCAGTCGGGTAATCGCACCGATAAATTGGTGAAGTCGATCAGTTAAATGATCGGACAGAAAGAGTTTGGGGTGCTACTGATAATTATAATCCACTAAGTGTGTGCGACCACGTTAGTATAGCTTTGTTGATTACAGTTTGGGGTGCGCCTTAAATGTTGTAATCTTAAGAATATGGGAACAGCACTCGCCCCCATCAGTCTATGACGTCGAAGAATGTGCTTCCGATTGTTGTATTAATCCCAAAAGAAAATCTTAAAACTAGGCATAGATATGAAATCTGACTAATGGAAACTTTGCTGTCGTCCGTTTCGAATCGATTGGGGAGAACCGGAATCGGCGTCAGAAACGCGAAATCACTTCACCGCTTTTCCCTCCGAAGATGGGCATCACCGCGGAATTGTGGCGACGTCACCGCGGTTGGCACCGAAGGCAACCGACAGACACCCGTACGGAACGCCACCCGATCCGAAAACCGGCAGAGCGCGGCAACGTGAACGACGGGGGGGGGGGGGGGGTGGAGAGCGACCCACGGCGTAAACGAGCACGCAAAGACCAAATCTGTGCATTTTTCCACGGCTCGACGGTAGCAATGGCTCGAGGCTTTAAGAGCCATTCATCGCGCGAAATCCCAAACAACCTCCCCCTCTCGTCGCGACACTTAGACCTGCCAGGCGTGGGGGAAACCGAACCGCGGGCGCCGTGTGATTTCACTCACACGGCGCAGTGACCCAAGGATTCCCAGAAGTCGGTCATAGTTTAAACATTCTTTATGCGCTGTGAAATTACACAGTTCAATTTAAAGAAAGGGGGCAGGGTGGGGGGGGGAAAAGGCCTCTTTCTAATTTTCCCACCACCCACAACCCTCACCCCCCATCACCCCCCCGCGTACCATGAAACGTAAAACAAATCCGGCCAAAAAGTATGGAGACTTCGCAAATGATGTGGGGCGAATGGTTGCGTTTTAGACACATGCCAAACCTATAACATTTCACGGGCCGCACCCGGCTGATGAAACTCAAGGGAAGTCAAAACCGGTCCAAAGCATTCCGCTTAAATAAATGCTACCGTAAAAATAAGGGTGTTTGTGAACACTTACTTTGAGGGTGTTAGTGGAAGAATATTTTATTTTGGTGATGAAGAGACCTTTCCCTGTTTGTGTTGTTATTTATATATTTGCCGATGCATAAAACAAGGCCGAGAAGAGATCCACCGGGTGGGATAAATCAATTAAAGCTGTCAATGTGCAGGTGCTAGGTAGGATTAATACGTCGCAAGATCTTGGTCGGTGGTTGCGGAGGCTTGGGTAGGGGTAGGAGCGGTGAAGGCAAGGCCTTCATCCAGCAGTGGATCAATCATGGCTGATGATTGTATTTACACATTTCTTCCAGAAGACGTTCTTTTGGTGGAACGCATCGTTGCAAAGCATTCGACGATAAACGTTCGGAAGCAACCAATTTCGACCCGAAATAAGTTTTAAAATGGAGCTACCGTAGGGCCAATACAGAGAATCCAAACCAAAAGCAACCGTAACACTCGATTCCTACTTTGTTTCGATTTAAAGCTTTTGTGACTGCAGGGATTCATATTCTTGGTTCTTTCAGTAAAGTCACGTAGAAGGGCATTTTTTTCAAAAAAATTCTTGTTGTGGTTTTCACACCTGATGATGATTGCTTGTGTTGCAATCGAAACGTCGTGACCATTTGATTGTTTTATTTTTATTATTTTATTATTTCCCTTCTACGTGACTTTACCGAAAGAACCAAGCATATCCTACTTTGTTGTTTCGCACATCATTCGTCTCGTACAGAAGAAGTTGCTCCACCCTGAGCTGATGCGCACGCAGCAGCAGCAGCAGCCGCAGCAGCAGCAGCAGCCGCAGCAGCAGCAGCAGCCGCAGCAGCAGCCGCAGCAGCAGCAGCCGCAGCAGCAGCAGCCGCAGCAGCAGCAGCCGCAGCAGCAGCAGCCGCAGCAGCAGCAGCCGCCTCCGCCCGCCGCTGCTCCCTGCTCCCGTCACAAACGTTTTCTTGCCAAAGTCCCAAACTCCACAAGTGAGCATCGGGGAGGAATGCGAATTATTTTAATGACAAATTAACCGAGCAGAACTTTTGCAAGCGGAGAGAGACGCTTCGGGGGTGGGGTAGACAGCTAATTAAAATCCTTTTTTCCAGCACGCGGAGAGGGGCCCCACCACAGCCATGTGCGTGCGTGCGCAGTGACAGGTGTGAGCCGGGTTTTGTAGGGAAAAGAAGGGGGGGGGTAAGGGATGGGAGGCACGGAGTCGAGCGACCTCCTGTTCGCTGGAGACAAGCGGCGCTGGCCGCCCTCCAAGCTTGGCCTCGTGCCCGAACCTCCGCCGGGGCCGGCTTTACACAATGCGCCCCATCGCCCGAATCGAGCACCGGGGGGAGAGAGGGGCTAGCTGAACAAAGCCACCCTTCCTCCAACACTTGGAAACCCAAAACATCAGGCAAGCCTCTCTCGCTCTCTCCCCTATATAGTATTATTACTGTGATTTTTTTTCTCTTCTCCTTTTATCCACACGAAGACAAGGTTTCATTCTGAACTGACAAACATTCGGTGGGAGTGAGTGATTTGACCGCAGCTGTTACGTAGCACGGATTTAAAAGACCCCTGCAGCTCAACGATCGCTGAACTGCGTTAAATCTCAACGTAACGAGCAGGGGGGGATGAGGAGGGAGGATGAGGGAGGAGGGAGGATGAGGGAGGAGGAGGAGAGGAAAAAAAATACCGCTTGAAAGCCCCATTTCTTACATGTCCCTTTGTAGCCACCGCAATTAATAGCAGGTATATAAATGACGGATGTTTACACAGGTGGCACAAATGTCTTTTTTTTTTGGGGGGGCACGCGTGTTCGTCTTGTCGCAGCGACGACGACGTAAAAAAAACCTCCTCGCACGAGTCAACGTAATGAGAGAATTGTATAGATTTCAGCCTACGGCAATCTTTTATTGATATCACGTGTTTACATAAAGCTCGCGAGAGTACAGTCCAGCGTGTGTCCTATTAGTTCTACTGGTATGCCATACCCAGCTGCTGTAAAATCGCCCCCCACCCGCCCCCTCCTTCATGCTATAACCCCCTCCACTCGCCCCTCCCCCCGCACCCCACACTCCATAATAAAGACAAAGTTCCCCCGTATAGCTTTAACAGACTGTTGGGGCAAGTACTCTTCGCAAATGGCTATGAAGGCCGGCACGGCACACGAGGGGGCGGGTGGCCAGCACCACGCCCGGCCGCCTTTGTCTCCCTAGTGGCGATGTTGACACATCGCACCAGGTACTCATTTGAGGCCGAGTCGACCTAGGGGAGGCCCAGGACCGGTTCCAATGTTCGTCACTGGTGTTGGCCGTGCATGGTAATCGAACCCCGCATCGCCGGGTTCGTAGCGCAGTGCGCTAACCTCTGCGCTACCACTCGCCACTCTGCATACCCACAGACCCACACACACCCACGCCCCCTCGCCCCTATAGCCACTACCCCACCTAAAAAAATATATATACAAAAATACAAAAACAGCCTTCCCTGCTGCTATGGAAATTAATCTATTGTTCGAGTAGATTAATTTTTTTATCAAGAAACCTTAACCGACAGACGGCTTATTGAGAATGCGCATGTTTTAATCAAGCGTGTTTTCGTGGAATCGGCCATGCGTCGCGAGTGTGGCCAATGCCTTACACTCGCACACACACACACACAACCGGGCACTCCAGACTCAACTCCGTGCAAAGCGCCCGCACACATTCACAACGTGAGCGCCAGGTGCAATGTGCTGCGGACACCAGCGCTGGAGAGACAAAGGTGATCAGGCTGTGGTCGAGGTCATACCGCCCGTCTGGCGTGCGGTGGCAGCCTTCATAAGCGCTCGCCTACGACACCTGCCCCCTACGACCGGTGCCGTATTTCAAGATAAAGATGTCATCGCATCGCAACCATAACCGTTTGATGCAAACTACGCCACCCCCTCACCCCCCCCTGTCAGATTTGCACAGCTGCTGCACAGAAGACACGCAAGCGGCCTATCCATGATCTGCCCTCTAACAGAATCCCACCACCTGGTCGAAGGGCTTCTTCTTAGTGGAGACCATTCCAAAGCCTCTGTCGGTAGCCGGTCCTCTCCCATGCTGGGCACGTTCTATCCAGCACCACCTTTTTGTTTATTTACCTAATCCTATCTACAACGTATTACCGGCCACGTTCTCTTCCAGACTTTGGAGTTGCTTTTCCTCGTCTTTCCATGAGGTTCATCGGATTCCGTTTCGGATGCCCGTCTTCATACAACACGTGGCACACGAACCAGCAGCATTCCTTGTGTCTGACTCCTTGTCTCTCCGTGTTTGTGTGTCCCTCTCATCTCTCTCCGTGCCTGTCTTTGGGACACATTTTTCACCTGTCTGCAGACAGCCTCACAGTGTTGAGATGACTTAGGTTTTGGTCCTTGGGAGAATCTGTCTGTGTGTGTGTGTGCGTGCAGTGCGCCCGCCACTATACGACCGTTGCCCACTAGACTAAGATTCCTTGCACAGCCTTAACAGACTGTTGAGGCAAGTGATGTTAAGCGAGCACCTACGAAAGCCGACAAGGCACACGAGGGGGTGGGTAGCCGGCACTACGCCCGGCCACCTTCGTCTCCCCACAGTGGCGATGTTTACAAACCGCACCGGATACTCATTTGAGGCTGATTCGAGCTAGTGGAGACCAAGGACCAGTTCAGATAATCATCGCCGGTGTTGGCCGTGAGCAGGAATCGAACTCCGTTCACCGGGTTCGTAGCGCAGCGGCACAAACCGCTGCGCCACGCACACACACGCAAACAGACAAAACAACGCAATGCTGGCAGTACCAATTTCGACCGCAATTAGACACACTCTTAAGATTTGTTTCTTTTCACCTTCGCCACTCAGGATGGATTTCGGATTGGTTTAAACCGTAATTGTGGGCAACGCTCGTTCGGGAGATTAAAGAGAAAATGCCGCACCACCGCTGAGAAGAAGAAGAAGAGCCAACGCTTTCAACTTTCCAGCCCTTTGAACTTCCTTGGGCTTTTTAACAAGGAAGTGGGACATCCCTCTGAAAGGAGATGGACGTTAAGGCGCACAAAGGCGTACCCACGGGCTCGCAGGGGCGCACACCGCACGCGCACACACCCACGGGCAGCGCGATGCCCAGCTGAGAACCCCCCCCCCCCCCCCCCCAGAAACCGTAAAGTAAAAAAGGTGCTGGCGTAGTCAAAGCCAGCTTCATTAGCGGAGACAAAAAAAAATACAAGTGAACCACCCCCGCCCCCCACTACCGCCCTCCACTAACCCCCCCGCACACCCCACCATCACGGCAGCCGTGAAGCCGAATGCATAAGTGACTTGGCCATTAAACCATGAAGGAACTTCCAGTGGGGTTCACGGCTGAGTGCCGGGACCGGCAGTCATCTCGCAGTGGGGTCCGGGCAGCAACGAGTGGCGGAGGAAACGTACCCCCCCCCCCCCTTCCGCCACCCCCAAACGACCATGCTTTACTGAGAAATGTGGGACTGACATCACCTTAGGAAATATCTGCCCCACTTCCAAGAAAATTAACAGAGCATAAGAAAAAAAAAACACACACACTGGGGTAGAGATGAAAGTCTGAATAGTTTGTGGAATTCTTTTTTTTTGGCAAAGGTTTCTTTCAGTCACTGTACCCCAAGTGGGTTGGAGCTTACCAAAACAATCCCGCCTATCCATATCAAACAAATACTTTTTGCAAGAATGATGCCAAATAATAATAATATAAGAAGAAATGAGGCCACAGGAATCAATGCATCGCAGTGTGTCTTGCTGAATGATTCAAAGGCCACGTAAAAAAAAATATTTACAAAAAATATAAAAGTGGACATTGACGCTCCTTTAAATGTGTTTTGTCTGGTGCTGAAAACTGGCCCGGAACACCGTATGCGCTGACTGCGGAATCAACAGGTGATCTGTGTTGCAAGCTTGGGACTTACGTCAACTTCTCCCTGGTCTATAACGTAGAAGTTATCTCCCTCATCACCTGCGGGAGGGAAGAAAAAAAAAACACACCAGGTTCAATTTTAATGCCGCGTCCGCGACGGTGTCAAAACGAACGTCAACAACTCGGTTTGGGTGCGGTTGGCGCACTCGGCCCTTTCTAAGCCGCACGAGCGACGGGGAAATGTCATTAAGCGCATGTACAATGGGGCAAGTGTCTTCCATCCGCTGTGGCGAGCGAGGCCATATTCCTAACCTTTTCTGCGTGCCAAGTAAGCATCGGCCAGTGGAATGGACACAGCGCTGTTCGCAGTTTAAATGCGCGCTGTTATGTTACGGCTTCTGAATCGATGGCGTAAAAAATAAAAAGTCAAATGCCGCAGTAGGTTGCAAACGGAGGACTATTTAAGGTCAAACTCAGCGAACTAAAAATACAGCGCCATCAGGACCGAAGCATTTCCAGCTAAGGGAAAGGGTACGGTTTTTGGAAAGGCTGACGGTTAATAAAAAAAAGAATTACCTTGCTGAATGACCGTTTCATCAGCGATGTGGGTGACGGGAAACATCGCGTCGAAGATGTCGCTGAAACGCAAAAAAGAGCAGCAAATTGAGAACACGAACGAAAAACGTCCGTGCACAATGACTGATGGGCAGCGCCACACTGATGCCACTATGCCATCGCTTCCTTCCTTCAGCCAAACATCCACGGCAGTCTGAGGTCAAGAAAATCTGCTCTCATCGTCCCGTCGTCGTCATCATCACCATGTGGCTCTCGGTGGCGAGATGTTAACTCCCTCGCCTGGTATACAGGAGATCGTGGGTTTAATCCCGACCCCGACGCCTGTATATCTGGAGTTTGCATGTTTCTCTCCCCACGGTCGCGTAGATTTTTCTCTGGGTCCTCGGGATTTTTCCCTCCACATTTAGAATCAAAGTGCATTTAGAGTATTTGGCTGCAATAAATTTCCACGTGACAAGTCACTTCATTGGGTTGTCATTTGTGGTCAGGTCACTTCTGAAAAAGAGCAACATAGCTCAGTGGGCCTTACTTGGTAAAATAAAAATAGTTTAGTTCATAGTTCCTGCTTGGTTGCCCACCTCGGCATCCGTTTCAGTAACCTGCCCCTCCCTCCATCCCTGCACATGTGCCTCACCCATCGCGCGCAACTTTCTCATTAAGTCCACATTACACGCGAAGTGCTTGCCACAAATTAACCACAATACCTTGCTGATCTCGTTAAGGGGCACAATTATCACGCGAACTGCGGTCATCCTCGCAGCATCGGCAGCTTTTGTCCGACCATCGAACAGAGCGGTGGTCACCGCATCGCGCGGCGCTTTCGGATGCACTTCTTCGGCCGTCTGGAACGCTCTTCCTTCCGATATTAGGAAGCCACTGGAGCTATGCACTTTTAAATCTAGATTGACAACTCATTTCTTTAGAACTGCTTTTTGTGTGTAGTTTGTTGTCTATCCCCCGCACCTCTGATTAGCACCGTTGGCTACGTACGGTGAAAAAGAGCCTTATGGCTCATTATACATATTCTGGAAAAAAGCATACACATTTGCTCGCCACGGTTGATTCCAAACTGCTCTATTCCTTACTCTCCCATTCCACAATATTCCTAGCATCCTGCACATGCATCTTCTGTCTTCAAAGCCAGAAGCTTGTTTTACAGTTGACTGGAGTTAATGTCCAGCTTTCACATCCATGAAATCAAACATTACTCATGCATTAAACGCCTGCTTCAACACCTATTACTAAAAAAATCACAAGAACATGTTCAAGAACGAGATATATAGATTTAACACAGAACTCTATTAACCTACTGGCCTAACGGACCGATGTTTCTCGGCACGATGTGCTGGCATACCCTGCATCTACTTGCCGAGTCTCATCGGCGGGGTGTGGGGCCCATTAAAGAGATGCTGTCGAGTTGATTTGGTGTTAATACCGAAAGCCCTCTGGTAAAACCATGGGCCTGATTCACCACGGTACAACAAAAGTGCGTTTACTTTTGTGTATTGTCTCAGTGGATTGCGGGACAATCAACAAAGGGGTCCCATTCACAACTGAACAATGTAAGTTGTGCCCAGAAGGCCCAACAGTTTGACAGATCAAATATCATCTCATCCACCCATCCACAAAGATGCTCACAATACATTTTGTACGATCTTGTTTTGCGTCATCGTTTTTGTTGTTGTTGTTGTTGTCATTCAATCAGATCTCGCGAGATCAGTGCAACCCTTCATGTTAGAGAATGGCCCACAGAGGCAGATAGCACAGAGCTACCTCTGAAATTCCTTCAAGTGACCTCTCTTGTTCTTATGGCAGAGAGCACCTCTTTCCCTTCTACACTCTGCACGAGGGCAATATTCCTCGCACGACAATCGAGCCAATATTTTAATGCTCACAAGATCTAATTCGGCCAAATCAAACGCGCAATCAAATTTCAGATGCTCGGGGTTTTTTTGTTGTTGTTGTGCCGTCATTGATGACCGGGTGGAGACCGTCAACTCGATCAACTCACGGCACTCGAAAACCGAGTTCAATCACAGGTGGCCGCCCAGATGTGGAACCAATGATCTCAGCGGCGGCAGCCTCTCAGCACTCTGACCGTCTGAGCCACAAGGCCACCCTCTCATTTTACACGAATCCCAGCGACGACGAAGCCAACCGACCGCTCCACTCTTCCAAAGTCAGTTGTTAGTTCTCAAAACCGCTAACAGCGAGGGGGGTTCCAAAAAAACAGGGCTACAATTTTGAAGGCAAGTTATTTTTTTTTTTCAAAGCCCACTTATTGTGGGCACCCCACCACCACCCACCAAAAGAAAAATGTTAGAAAGCGCATTTGAACGTGGTTAGGGAAACATTCTTGCAGAGGAGCCCCGTACTGCGTTCCACGGACAGTGTGCGCCGCTGAATTATGGCACTCCGCACCGCTCCGCATACCTCCACCCATTTAGAACGTGCAAAATCTTGGCACCCACTACAGAGGCCAACACATGAGAGCTTGAAGACTGCGGCGGGCTTTGAAGCGAACATTAAACATCGCCCATTCCGAACACCTGGACAGGCTCCCCCATCACTGCCCCCCACCCCCCCCCCCTCCACCAACTCCATCACTCCACGCCCTCTCGTCCCTCTGCTTTGGATAGACTCTGCACTTTCGCTCGCTCGTACAGTGCGGTGCGAGGGTCTTGTCTCTAAGCCCGCAAAAGGGCCTCAATCATTCTCATAGACCCTCTAAACTGGGATAAACTGTAAATGAGAAACATGTGGGGAGTGGGGGGAGGGGGTAAAGGTTAATTCATAAAGGACCTGTTTTGTCGGCATTAAGATTCCGCGCACCTGCGGCGGCAGATTTATCATAAAATAACGCCAAATCATACAATCGCGTAAATCGTTCCACGTGTATCGTGTATCTGTTAATATTTACGCCGCATACATTTTTTTTTTCTCGTCTTCGACCTCGCCATGACCCGAGTATCTGAGAAGTGTTCACCGGCTACACTGAACGGGAGGGGGGGAAACTGCTGCAAGTGTAACTCTGTACAAGGGGACTCCTATACTCACAAACATTCGACTTACGGAACTTTCAAGAGACAGGAACAAACCTGTCCGTATGTCCAGTTGTCTGTTCGGACCGAAAGTCGTATTCAACCACTGGCGGTGGTTGTTTGGTGTCATTACCCATAATTCCCAGCATTTATGCCGGGGCCACCGCCATTCTTTGTTGATGTGTTGTCACCGTGCGGTTCACTACGAAGTTCTCTCTGCTTTTCACGAACATCGTCAACCCCCATCGTGTCTCAGAAGCGCAAGAGTGGTGAAAGTGTCGAGGGTGGTAGTAAGAAGAAGCAGTGGCATCTACATCTACATGAGATGGTACAACTTTGAAAGCCATTCCCCGTGTTTTAGCTTACATGCCGAACAACATGTTTGCAATCAACAGGAGTAAAGTTGGACTTATGAACAAATCAACTTACGGACAGACCTCTTGAACCTAACTCGTTCGTAAGTCGAGGTGTCACCAGATCACATTTTGTGATTCTGCCACGAGAGGGTTGGAAGTGTTGCACGCAGCACTGTGACCCGATCGCCGGGATCGCTCCTGGTCTCGACAGATCTCGCAAGCTGAGCAGGGGGATTGAGCCTGGATAGTGCTCGGATGGGCTAACTAAATGCACAAAAACAAGTGTTTGTAGGCTGATGCGGTGTTACACGGTGGGCAGCAGAGGGCAGCAGCGCAGCAACATGCGTTGTTGTAGTGTACTCTGGTCCCACATCTATGTTTTGATAAAAACAGCTGTACAAAGTCAAAGATCCCCCCGTATAGCCTTAACAGACTGTTGAGGCAAGTGCTGTTAGTGAGCACCGATGAAGGCCGGCAGGGCACGCGAGGGTGTGAGTGGCCAACACCACAACAGTAACTCATTTGAGGCTGAGTGGACCTAAGGGAGGCCCAGGACCGGTTAAAATTATCGTCACTGGTGGTGGCCGTGAGAGTGGGAATCGAACCCGGGTCGCCGGGTTCGTAGCGCAGCGGCGCTAACCGCCACACCACCACTCCCCCATCACACACGCGGGCGCATTGACGAAGGCGGCATTTCTGGCGCGTGCCGTTGCCAACGCGGTCCCGTATTTACGTTTGAGATGACGGGGAAATTGTTTTACGGCATTCGGAGACAAAAAAAAAATCGCACGCCCGCTACGAGCGAGCGGGATCGCGACATGACGTAAGCGTAACAAGTTTAGTTCAACTGCGACGACAAATAAATAAACACGGGGGGGGTGGGGGGAGTGGGAACAGGTGCGGCACCTGATTAATCGCGCAAGAATGCCGGTGCGGCAAAATAAAAGCCGAGCCGCACACGGCACGACGACGGCGTAAGAGAGAGCGGCGACAAGCCGGGCGTAGAAAGTAACAAGCCGGTCGCAGCGGTGACTCATCGCCGTCCCCGGCCACCCCCGCTATGTCTGCGCTCCGCCATCGCGAACGGTCGCCTGGTAGTAGCGCCGTCTCCAAACCGAGCCGGCGGCAGCCGCTGACACCGCCGGCGTCCCACGCGGTCCAGTCTGGGGGGGGGGGGGGGGGGGGGGGTGTGGTGGCCTCCACGGCGAGGCCGAGTAAACCCGGAATGCCCGGGAATGTCTGGGCCCGGCAGGGGCGGTTGTCACCGGCACAAAGGCGGGAGCACGACGAGACTAATTACCGAGCGGGGCGAGGAGCCGGTGGGAACGTCCCTCTCCTCCTGGTGGGGGGGGGGGAGGGGGGCGAGGGGGTGTTCCCGGCCGCGCCAACTCCAAAACTGGCATCATAGCGAAAGCCCACCACAATGGCTCGGGGGCATCAATTAGCCGGCTCCCGGTCACGGCTACTGAACCGCTTAGTGGCTTTCTCACTCGAGACGTGGGGAGGTGAAGGGGGGGGGGGGTGTGGCGTGGTGGGCGGAGGAGGGGGGGCAAATCGGTCGCTGAAAAGATCATCGCTATTTGTCTTTTCTCGTGTTTCACCCTTCCGGTCACCTGCCGCCGAGGCTCCGCAGGTGGTCCCGTAAACGTGCCGATGCCACTCGCGCGCCCACCCGCCCGCCCGTGTAAACCTGCGAGCAACCTACGTTCAGAACGTTCCGCTGACGACGACGCCGCCTCGGGCGCGCGCGGCCACGGAAAGCGGCCGTGGGGAAGGACGGCTCCCGTTAGCTTCCGTGGCGCGCAGCCGTGGTTACTTTTTTTTCCTTAATTTCACAGGCGAAGCCCCCACCCCAGGCCAACCACCCCACCTCTCGCCACCCGATCACCCACCCCCGCCCCCCCCCCCCCCAACAACTGCAAAAGAAAGCTGTGAACAATTTGTACGCACGTTTATCTAACGCGCGGCGTTAATCTTTCCATTCAGCCCGCATAACATCTCGACCGTCATCAAAACAATGGAAGTCGTGTTTGAGTAAAACGTATATAACGTGCGCACAATAACCTCGAACAAACGTAACACTTCACGTGCGGTGCACAGTCTCGTGCATTGTGTATCCGCACGTCGCGCGGCCTATCAACACAAAGGGGCTGCAGGTACCCGCCTGCTCGATAGGGATCTACGAAGCGCGCCAGATGACGCCGACGACGCGACCGTCACAAAATTCGACCGTGACGGAGAAAATAAAAAAATGGAACTAATGTTTGTCTACAAAGAGAAATGTACGGGGGGGGGGGGTTAAAAAAGATTTAAAAACTGGAATTCCGCCAAGCCAAAATAATCTTGTCTTGTCTCTTGGAGCAATGGCGCCACTCGCGCTCCGTGTGCCGTAGCGCGGCTGTGATAACGCCCGCTGGGTGAGCGCGGGGGTTAAAGAGGGCTGCTGCTGTTTCAATGATAAAGGTTTTTTTTTCTCCTTTGGGGTTAGATCGCGCAGATATAAACGCGTCGTTCAACCCGCCACCACCCGACGCGGCCAATCAATAAGGTTTGTCACGTAAACAAAAACATACCAATTAGTTACTGCTTCAGCGTACCGATTTGTGTTGGGGAGTAAACCCACGACATGTGGCCAACGGCGCGATGACGCTGGTTGTAATCAGCAGCGAATTGTCGTAATATTGGTCGCGGAAGCCGACGAGTCAAATCGAGGGCCTGCTTATTCATTTTGTTACTCGTATTGTCAAAAACGACGCGAATTACTCCTTTGAGTGGTGCATTGTATAGTTTTACGTCAAACTAATACCCATATCTAGCAGAGGGAGGGAGGGGCGGGGACAAATCCCTTGCTTGTCAACATGTGGCAGCTCGCCAGGAATCGGTTTGTGTAAACCAGTCCAGAGTTTTGCTGCTGAAATGACGCACTCCCAAAAGGCAGCGATGGCTCACGGGATGTGCAACAAAAATCATTCACGGAGAGAGACAGATAAGCGAAGGAGGCGTACGGCAGTCTGTTCGTGTTTTAATAAGTGACCATCTCTGTGGGTGTCAACTATCAGTGACGTGACGGCATCCCTGCGGTTTTACGAGTCTCTGGTTGCATGACGCATCTTCTGCCTAACTGGGGCTGGTCACATGGCCTCGTCGTGGTGGCACGGTCGCAGCCTGTTGCCGAGGTTCACGGTCAGAATCCAAGCGGCCGCCCTAGTTAATACCGCTGGTGCGTTTATTAACCATAAAAATACTACGTGCCGTCTGCTTCCCTCACGGCGGACGCTTAAAGATCCCGTGACATCGCTCGCAAGGGTAGGCCATCGTGTGACCTGCGTCATAAGTCTAAACTTTCCAAAAGTAAAAAAAAATGTACACCGCTAATTACTCAATTGGGATTATACAGCAGCGATTATCGCACCCCCACCCCACTGAAAAAAGAATTGGCAAGATCCTTATGAAAAAGGCATGACACTCGTTGAGGATTTCTTCGGTAAACAAGAATCATAATAACATAATACTGGTTGGAACCTCCTGGTTACACCAGCCCACAGGGGATTATTGTGTCCGTCCGTCCCGTCGTACAGGGAGGGGCTGGGTGGGGAGGGAGGAGCTGGGTGGGTGGGGATGGTGGGGAGGGGCTGGGTGGGTAGGGTGGGGCTAGGTGGGGAGGGTGGGGAGGGGCTGGGTGGGGAGGGTGGGGCTGGGTGGGGGGTGGGAGGGGTGGGGCTGGGTGGGGAGGGGCTGGTCACCCCGTGGTGCCCTTATAAAACTCAACGTTTAACCTACTCACGCCGGATTGTGCCCGCCCTCACAGTCGGGCATATTTGCGGAATACACCACGCCACCGTTGACCCTGGCCATTGACCGAGCAACCCAACGTTCCTACCAGCTCCCTCCGCAGGAATGTGTTAATCATGTATGTATGTTGGACTTCTTTCGCACCGTACGTAATCGGAGGTGTGGGTAGAAGGACAAACGAAACACAAAAATCAGTTTAAAAAAAATTAGTTTTCAATCAAGACACTTTAAAAGTGCACACCTCCAGTGGCTTCCTAATATCGGAAGAAAAAGCGTTCCAGACGGCCGCAGAAGAGCATCTGAGAGCGCGATACAGTCACCATTCAGAGTTATCATAAGAGCTGTTTTTTGCCTGCAAACCTTGTACAACTTGGAATAATGAAAAAAACTAAAACATTTCAGTGACAATTTCAGTGCCTCCTCACTCAAACAAGCTTCGTATGGCGATCATGCCAGTTGGCAGCCTCGGTGGGAATTCCACATTCTTACAGAGTGGTAAAAGCAGAACGTCGCACATCCGACCTACATACCAATTAACCGCCCATGCACACGGTGACGTCATTTTCTACAGGCGTTCACTCTACTTAGCCTTGGACACATTCGCTTACTATTAAATTCCAATGAAGCGTATTTATTCCCATGTTTAAGCCTGTGCTTTAATTAAGTAACTGTGTGCTTACACAACGGTGTACCTGTAATTTTCCATAGACGCTCGCATATCCAACCCTCGGTCCCCAGCAGGTTAGATACGCGACGTTGTAACGCGTTATAAAAAAAAATACTGTGGCAATTCACGAACAAAGGGGAGTTCATCCAAAAGTGGTCACAAATTCCTCCCCATCATCCGCGATTATACAATGGGTGTCCACGTGGATACGATATCCATATTATCCATCGTGGATCTGGGACCCAAGTGGAATTTGAACTTTCAACCTTCTGATTAATCTGGTTATTTTGCCTCACGGAAAGAACTGTGCTGGAAAGTGTCCGGTGCCGTGGCAAAGACTAATTGTAGTGCTTTCTGAAATACTGAATAAACATTTTTGCTGGTAACATGCGTTAAGATAACGGTCCCATTGGCAAGCATAACAAAGGAAAAGATGCATAAACGTCAAGCCATGCAAACACACGGGTCAGTGAAGAAATTAAGTTTGTTTCAAGGATACACTTTACAGCGGCAGGCAGAGGTGGTGCAAGTATGTATGCATGTTGAACTTCTTTCGCGCCGTACGCAGCCAACCGTTTTAATGGGATGTGCAAACCTGGATCGTAGCACTTACAAGCCAAAGGGTGGGGTGAATCACGAAGATTTAGGAATTTCAAAATATGCTGGGCTGTGAGGTGCTCAGGAGATGTCCGCACAGAAACAAAGGGTTGCCTGAAACCATCTGTGCGCACCTGTAAGCCTTATCTCCAGATATATAAAAGGCAAAGTTGTGAATATGTGTGTCTGTTAAAAATGCTTAGCGTACTTCCCGACATGCAACAAACTTGAAATGTGCCATGTGGGTACTTTCCAGACTGTACGCCATGCACAAATTATAAAAATAGACTTTTGTATTTTTTTTTGTGGGGGGGAGGGGGGGGGCGCAATAATGCATATATTTTGCACGGCAAGTGAGCTGTGATGTCACATCTGTCATGTGACCCGTATGTGGAAGCGTAACGGAGTGTGCCTGCTGATGTTACCCCTCCCCCCAACCCTCCGCGAGTAAAGTGCCATACATATGTGTTGCAGGTCTAAGGCGTTCTTCGTGCAGCATTGCTGCTTTATTATTTGAGTCGTTTACTGCCGTACGTACCCTGAAAGTTGTGTGTGTCTGCAGCAAGCGCGTGTATGTGTACCTATGGACGCGCGCGTGTGTGTGTGTGTGGGGGGGAGCGGTAGTGTAGTGGTTAGCATGCTGCACTACGAACCCGGCGACCCGAGTTCGATTCCCGCTCACGGCCACCACCGGTGACGATTATTTGAACCGGCCCTGGGCCTCCCCTAGGTCGACTCAGCCTCAAACGAGTAACTGTTGCGGTGTGTGAACATTGCCACTGGGGAGACAAAGGCGGCCGGGCGTGGTTACTCCAAGCCCCGGGCGAAGCCAGATAGGAAAGCTAGTCCCTTCATATAGCAATGCCACCGTGATGGAATGGTTAGCAACACTGGACTTGCAACCCACAGGTCACTGGTTTGATTCTATGCCTCAATGCGGAAGTTGAAAATAAGTATAACCCGTAAAAACAAAGTTTATCACGATAAATCCTTTATATGCGTGGCGGCTAGAGTCCTCTCGTCCTCTGGCTTGAGATGGCTGCCACCTATGGGTCAGATGATTGCATTGCACCATTAAGCAATTGGTAATTAAATATAATATTTTTGTCCTAAAAAGTGTAACATTTTGGAAAAAAACATTAATTGTCACGCACAACGAGTCTGTGTGGAAAATGTCAGCTCGATTGGATCACGGGAAGTGGGTTAAAAAACGACCGAAAGATTTGCACGGTCCTAAGCAAGCAAGCCAACTTAATATAAAGGATTTAAAAACAGGCAAATTTTTTTCAATCACCCAGCTCTGTCCGCCCAGCGGTATGAATGGGTACGCCAGTTAATCGGCCAGCGGTTCACATGCGGTGGGGTGAAGTGTGGGCCCTCCAACCTCGACATAGATGTCAGGACGGCGTGGTAGATGAGGCCAAGTACAATGGAGAGAGGCTCTACGGAGCTCTCCCCCTTGAGGAGGCCTTTCTCGTGAGAAGTGACGTGAGCGAGTAATTGCAGGGCTGCGCCTTTAACGTCTACCACTTTACGCCGGTTTCTTCCCGCAAGTAAAAACACTCCTTAAAAAGGAATTGGCCAAAACTCCCAAAGCATGACCCCTCCTCCCTCCCACCCCCCAGCCCCCATTCGTGAAAATGTCTTAAGCTGACAACAGTAAATGAGAACATTAATTGAAACGGCACTTTAAATAACTCTATTCTGGCACAGCCAATGAAACATTAAACATACGAGGAATTTGCGAAAGTTGAACAGAAAGGAAACATTATACTCCAAGTGAGCATCCGCAAATTCTTTGTATTTTTTCCGCCCCTCTCTAACGTTTAAGCTTGCATGCGAAGTCCTGAGGCACAGGCCGTCCTCATAATTAAGCGGAAAGAAAGTAGTGACAGAAAGTATTCCACAGTAAAACACACAAAAGGTGAGCTGCACGCTGTACAATCCATCACAGCAGGGCTATCTGATCTGCCGATATCTCACACATCTTGACAATCGGCCACCCGCCGTCGCAACAAAGCGGCAACTTTTAAAGTTTAATATTTCAGCGGTCGGGATGGGGTGGAGGGGGGGGGGGCGACGTTATTTGTACACGATACCTCCGTCGCCTAAAGGCTATCTGGCGGCCGCGGCGCTGGAGGCTCCGCGCTTATCCGCTGCGGCGGCGTGGTCGGAGCGCCAAAGTGGCGAGCCACGTGCCGCGTGCCGCGTGCCGAGCCATGTGCCGCACCAAGTGGACGACGTCCCTGACACGGCTGGGTGGCTCGGGCGGGTGGGCGAGGGGGGGGGTCCGGTGGGGTGTGGGGTGCGGGTAAGGTGGAGCACTCAAATCATTGGGCCAAGCGCCACTGAGATTTCAGGTTTGGAATCCAGGCAGCCACTGCTTAGGGTTTTTGTTTTTTTACAAGGGCACCAAGTGGATGATGATCTCAGTGCCGGTCACCATCGAATGCAAACAATACCCACCCCCACACCCCCATCCGTTATTCAACGAAAATCGTTTCCCTTAATTTGCCTAAGAATTCAGCTCTGAGAATTATTCAACGAAAATCTTTCCCTTAATTTGCCTAAGAATCCAGCTCTGAGAATTCATAAAAGACCAAATATGCGTTTGGTTTATACTGCAATGTGCAAAAAAAACATCTCGTATGGCACGTCACGTGGAAAAGTGCAGCGCCCCCTTCTATTGTGGATAGGCAAAACGACTTGGCACGTTCGTTCAACAGCAGTGGCTTAAAAATAAAATAGATAATAGACATTCTAGATTTGAAGCTTTCGTGACTGCAAGGATTCATACTCTTTGTTTTTTTCAGGTAAAGTCACGTAGGTAAAAAATAACATGAAAGAAATGAAAACAACTAAATTAAATCACGACATTTCGGAGGCATACACAAGCTTCCGTCTTCCGGTGGAACCGTTACAGCCAAAGTCGCTGTATCGAAACGTCGTGATTTAATTTAGTTGTTTTCATTTATTTCGTTTAATTTTTTACCTACGTGACTTTACCGAAAAAAACAAAGAGTATAGATAATAGACAGTTACTTATTTAAAACGCGATTGTTTAAAAAGCTCAATTTATATTACTATTATCTGAGGATATGCGAGTTTCGATCGTGTTCAGAATTTCTACCACTTGCAAAAGACCCATGAGGAAATTGGACTAATATCACAATACAGGACCATGTTGCAAACGAGTCATGGGACTCTTCATTGGAATGAAAAGCAGAAGACGATTACTGATTATTGTAAGATCCGATGTAGGTGTATCATAAAAGCAATGGAACTACAGTTTGAGGCTTTTTCATCGTTTAAAAATAAAAAAGTTTGCGCATGGCTTAAAAACTTTGAAACAAACCCAAAGTGCATCGTTCCCCCCTGCTCAGGGACAGATTACACGTTGGCCTCACGCTCCCAGCAGGAGAAGCATATTTACAAGCACAATTTAATCTGCAAAACTGCAAAAAAGGAGGTTAAAGTCGCATTTTTCTTTCAGGCAGTGATTCGCTTTTTTTATGTTTTCAGCCAGCCAACATAAGCATTGGAATGGCATCCGTCTGAGCTACTCTGGCCAAATAACCAGAATCAAGATAGCAAATGTTTGCCCGCGTAAATAAGAGCTACAAAGTTTGGCTTGCCCCCGGATGACCCCAATTTATTCCCTTCTCAACGATTCGAGATTTGATATTATCAGTGACAATCCATGCCCGCCCACCCGCCCGCACCCCCTCTCCCCACCCCCCCTCCTCCTACTTGTGTAATTGCCGCACCGCAAACCAAAGATTCTTGCGGAGGTTTACAAATAACTGCATCGACTGTGGAGCTGCATGTCTAGACCGGCTGCCCCTAAGAGAGCTGATAGCGAATCAAAATATTTACCACGTGACATTGAAAACTTTGGACGTGAGGGGTGGGGGCCCATTAATCAGGGTTTTGTTGACTCGCTCAACCTCAACGCCACCCTGAACTCTCCATCACCTCCGCTGACCCTTAACTGTGGAATAAAAGTACGACCAGGGGGGTGGACGGGGGACAAGGGGACAATGGGACAATTGTGACTCAAACACCCGATGGCATGAATGTCGCCCACCACCTCCTCCTCCCCTCCCCCCCCCAACGCAGCTTCGGCCCACGCACAAAAATGGGACGAGCAAATAAATATAAAACGCGCTCTCTCTCTCTCTGCCCTCTCTCTGTCTCCGCCAGAGAAGTCTGATTGCGTCCTTTTGTCTCGCGGAGGGAGAAAAAAACCCACTAGGCATTCAGACACGTATTAATTCGCCATCTCAAATGCACACAGTGGTCATGGCGAAGGTCGGCAGGAGGGCCTGCTGGCGACAAAGGCGCGAGTGTTCGTCGGGATATTTCCAGCCTTCATCCCCCCCCCCATGCCTTCGCATTTTGTGTCGACACAGAAGGGCAATTAAAGGGCTTCAAAGATGTCAATGAGAGGCCTCAAGATCGCGTTGAACAGAGGATTACTTGTGGTACTCCTAATAGCGTCACGCGACTTCCTGTTCAAAGGGGGCATCAGCAACTTGTTCCATCGTCCACTCATCGGTCTACCCTGCGAGTGCGGTGGTGGAATTTCCATGTTTCCATGGCATGGACCAGTTTACCCCCAACAGAACGACCAAACAGCACCGGTGGCTAAACAGTCAAAAAGAAGTCAAAAGTTACTTCTCCGCTCAATGAGCGCGGTGGGGGCAGGCAAGCACTTGGATCTCCCATTCACCACCGTGAGCCAGTGGTGACGCTTACAGATGTTCTCGGTGCCGTCCGCATTTCTGTCGACGCTTTTTCCTGAACATGGCGCGTTATAAATCCTGGACCGACTCTTGACTATGGCGGGGGGCAGGGCTATCCGTAGGACAACCACTGTTCAGTTGCAACAATGTGGTACTCAGTTCGTATGCATGCTGAACTTCTTTCGCACCGTACGTAGTCAACCGTGCTCATGCGGAGGCTGCGGGGCGAAGGACAACAAACTAAACACAAAAAAGCAGTTCTAAATAAATTAGTTTTCAATCTAGTCGATTTAAAAGTATATACCTCCAGGAGCTTCCCAATATCGGAAGGAAGACCATTCATCCAGACGACCGCAGAAGCGCCACCCGAAAGCGCGCGATGCGGTTTGACCGTCTTTGTTCGGAGTGGCGAATTCCTGCGATGCCTCCTCCTTCGTGTTTGCGAATCGGGGCACCGAGTCGTTTTTACGCCCCACGGTTCCATTCCGGGCGGTGACCACGGTCGCGCCGCGCACTGCCGCAGACGGAGTTTTGAATAATTTTTGTCCGTTTGTGCATCGTCAAGTATATAATCAGCGCGGCAGATGCCTGCGCAGCGCGACTCACGACCTCCCCTTGATACCAAGATCCAGGATGGTCATGTCTATGCGCCGCTTCTCGGTGGCAGCCCCAACAGTCTGGAACGCCGTCATCCCTCTGCACATTCGCAGCATCACCTCAATCGCCTCCTTCAAGAGAGACTTAAAAACTCACCTCTATAACCGCGCTTTTGAGCGACTCTGAGCTTGGCTCCGCACCTCTGAGTTGCGGCCGTAACGTCCGCAAATTTGCGCGCGTAATAAATTGCATTATTATTATCTGCCGCAATTCTGCGTGTAGATGCGGTTGCGAGTTGTGGGCGCATAAGCGTCGCGGGAGATCGAAGCCACGGGGGGGGGGGGGGGGGTGGAGGGGTGGAATCCTCCTGCGCCGGGTCGCGTGAAGCGTCCGACGAGACGGGATCGGAGTTGTACTCTGCGGCGATTTAATCACGAGGGCGAGAAAGTGTCGCGCACGACAGGTAGGCGACTTAAATTTCGATTTAAAGCTTTCGTGACTGCAGGGATTCATCTTCTTATTAATGCTACCCCTATCCCCTCCCTTTGATGCTGCTAATCCTGCATAATGCACGGGCATAAGTAGTACTAATCACATAACTGCATTTCCCATAAATATGCTAAATTCCTCTTGATATGCAAATTATTTTGTCAAGGCGCCCTTCCCCCCCTTCCAACCCAGCTTAAATATACACTCCAAGCGTGGTGGTGTTTCATTCAGACGCTGTCTCCCCGACAAACCTGGTCTTCACCTGAGGACGGCTGCTTGCGTTGTGGCCGAAACGTCGTGAGAAATATCTTATTATGTTTTATTTTATTATTTTATTATTTCCATTCTACGTGACTTTACCGAAAGAACCAAGAAGAAGGTAGGAGACTGTTCGTTTTTATTCGCGGCTCTTGAATAACAACCGCCGATTATTACGAGCGGTTCAATCCGACGTTTTGTACGCTTAACGGCGAAGGCGAGGTTGCCCATTAGCCGCTCCGTTATGAGGGGAAAAGAAAAAAACCCAAACCACACCTAGAAACGGCGCTACTTCTGTGCTAAAACCATGACGTGCCACACGAATCCCGCGCGACTGCTCATCGCAGCGAGAAAAGGGGGAGGGTGGGGCGATGGAAAATCTGAAGCGGCAGCATTAAACTACATTTTTGTCCTGACAAGCTTCCTTGTACAGCACGCGCACACACACAGTGTTACACAGACCACCTACATCCGAGTCCTGATGGGTCTCAGTATGCTTTTCAGCGTAAACTGAGAGTGGCCAAGTTTAAGAAATGGTAAAAATTTACAACTTGTAACGGGAGCAGTTTTCGTTCACTATCAGACTGAGAGAGAGAGAGAGAATGATTCAGAGGTTCAGCAAACCACAAACAAGTGGAAGGGTGGCCAGAACCGGCACTAACAATTACCCGTCTTCTGTGCTCCTACATTGGGATGCTCGGCCAAATGCAAAGTGGGGTGGAAATTATAATTTTTACGGCGGTTTCTGTAAAAAAAAAAAAGTAAAATTTAATTGCAATGACAACAGATTCAACTGCACAAGTTGTACGAGACTTTGTCAATCCACTGCTGGAAGAAGGGCTCCCCTCATGTTGTGCAGGTCGTGGAGGGTCGTTTGGCAGCTATACTTCACCATGTTAGTCAGTGCGAGTTAGCGAAGGCCAGCAGCCTAAATGTGGGAACGCAGAAGCAGAGTTTTTACAATGGATTTTGCGGCAACTGCACTCTCTCTCTCTGGCAGTCCCCCACGCAGGTTCCCAGGTCCAGGGGACGATGATCTACAATGCCCGTCATGTGAGGAGGTGGCCAAGGATCCACCACGCGTATCTCGCGAGATCCAACGATGAGATCGGGCGCATTCCGGATGATTCGGTCAGAGGCTTGCCATTTAACTATTACATTTAAAAACGTAAAAGCGGTTTCCCCCACTCGAATGGGTGTGCGGGTGGTGCGTTGCTAAAGTTTGCAGCCCAGGGTTGACGGTGGAAAATTCCACATTCCTTTTCGGAAAAGAGAGTTTTGTCCTTGGGACGACCACAACGAATGAAGGGTGAGTAACTCCCCCAACCAGGATTTGAACTCGCAACCTTCCCGATTGCACCTCGGCGTGCTCCGACCACTGGCCAGATAACGAATTAAAACCACCAAAGAAAGAAAATAAAACTTCACCTCGAAAAGTAAATGTCTCGAGCAAAGTGGTGTGGGTTTTTTTTTTTTTACCTGCCGCAATAACTGTGGGGGCGTTTGAGACATTTTTCTCTGCTCAAAAACACCGTGTTGGTGACACTGATAACAACAAGCCTGCAATAACCGCGGACAGGCCACGCTTAAAACGATCAGTACTTTCCCTTCAGAACTGGACAGGAAAGCTGTATTTTACTGCATCTTCAAAAAAGTTCACTGCGCACAAATTCCTGCTGTCATTGGCCACGTTCTGAGCGCGGTTAAATTTGCTCGATGCCTTGAAGAAAGTGGCACTTTCTTGTCTCCGCTAAGGAAGGAGGAGTGCAATAAATAAAAATGTAATGCTTTAAAATGATATCCGAGACTTTGGTCTCTTTTGAAAAGTCAATCAGCGCACCATGACAAATGCAAGGGCTCAAGTTAAATTAGTATGGTACTCGACAGCTGAAAGAGGTTGGGAAAAATCGTAACCGCCATCTGGCGAAAATAGCAATCCACTTTAATTACACTGCAAAGCGTTCGATGCCGAATACTGTTAAATTCTGAAAAGAGCCAATTTCAATTTCGTTTGACCAAATTTGTAATTTCTAGCCCGTAAAAAAATATATTGTTTTAAAACATCCAGTGGAATGTTCATGAAGTGCAACTGTGGCTATAGCACAAGTGCAAAACAACTGTTGGCATTGTTGCCAGACAAAGCGAAACATTGTACAAGCGCTGATTACTCAACGAGTATAAAAGGTACACCGTCACGCTCGGTAATTGCATCCACGCGGGCGCTGGAGTTGACAAATTTTATGGCCGCGTGATGCTCTCCCAAAACGGCACGGCCTCGCGAAAACAAAAGGAGGAGCGCGCGGGCCAGAGGGTTGGAAGGGCGGCGGGGGGGGCGGCGAGTGTTAGCCTTCACTCAGTGGCGGCCACTCAAGTCAATGATAAGGCAGTTAAAATCCACTATTTGCCCACTTCCTGATTCATTGTAACAAACACGAGGCTGGGGAAAAAGTCTGGCAGCGGAGGACAAGCAGCACAATAAAGCTGTGACAGGTGCAGGAGGGATGAGGCGAGCAGAGCAAACAGACCGACACAAAGCCGAGCCTTCTCTTTCTCCCTGCCGCCCCTCGGCAGCGTGGTCCCCCTCGCCCGCCCCCTGCCAAAAGCGCTCGCCACCTCTCCCAGCCCATTCCAAAAACACCTACGACCTTCCTACCAAGGGTCACGGAGATAATCAATCCAACGACTCTCGTCAGATTTAAATAGCGGGGAGCGGCGGCGTGCTCGCGACAGGAGCTCCATTTCGATTTAAAGCTTTCGTGACTGCAGGGATTCAATATGATAATATGACTTTGAAACCCCCCCCCACCTCCTACGCATTCCACAAGTAGTGACTAATCCCATATCTGCATTTCCCATAAATATGCTAAATTCCTCTTGATATGCAAATTCCTTTGTCAAGGCGCCCCTTCCCCCCTCCAACCCAGCTTAAATATACGCTGCCAAGCCTGGTGGTGCCCATTCAGACGCTGTCTTTCCGACAGACCTGTTCTTCACCTGAGGACGGCTGCTTGCGTTGTGGCCGAAACGTCGTGAGAATTATTTTATCGTTTTATTTTTATTATTTTATTATTTCCCTTCTACGTGACTTTACCGAAAGAACCAAGAAGAGGAGCTCCATTGTTGCACGGGAAACGTGTGGGATTAACGGAAAGGTTTTTACGACTGTCCCCGTCAAAATGAGATTTATTCTTTTTCTGATGCTAAAATCAAAGGCGAGACACTGACGCAAACGAGCCAGGAAAAATGTAAAATCGTGCATACGGACGGATCGTGTAACGCTTCCCAACACGCGTTTGTCTTTGGAAGCGTTTAATCACGCAGAGCGTCAGCTGCAATGGTGAAACGCGTTTGTACATTTGCAAATGGTTATTTTTTTTTTTTGGTCTGTAAGTGTTGTGTAATGCTTATATCAATTCAACCGGCTTTCTCCAGGGTTAAGTCCCAAATAGCAGCAAATTGGATTGCGTTTCTAAGAGTTATATAAGAGTTAAAGTGACCCCTCCCCCATAAGTGGATGGACAGACAGAGCTTACGCATAAACATTTTTGACCCGAGTTGTGGAGCATAAAAATATACTGATGGCTGTTATTAAATTTTCTTAAGAAATACAACATAAATTAATTGGAGCGTGGTAGTTCCTTTAAATGCTCTGCTGCAAACACCAAATCAACGATTTACATCTGAAACCCAATTTAATCACCTGATTGCTTGTGTTGCAGTCGAAACGTCGTGAGAATTGTATTATTTAATATTTTTTATTTAATTATTTCCCTTCTACGTGACTTTACCGGAAGAACCAAGAATATGTATTTATGCTTTGATTTGCGTCGTTCGTTAATTGAAAAAGAGGCAACTTAGAGACGAACCATAGCAAATAAAAAGTTAAATGGTACCCATATCAGATGGCTGGGACGTGTTATAAGAAGGAAGAAAAACTGCATTTAACGAAAGGCAAACACCAAGGCAGGAACTGAGAGGTAGGCCTAGAAAGAGGTGGTTCCTAAGTGAAAAGATCAGAACGTCCACGAGCATGTAGTGAACATGGGGAGATGACAGCCAAGGAAAGGAAATGGATGGGAAAAAAGAGGACATGAGTGAGATACATGCCAGGGAGTAGAAGAAGAAGCAAAACTGTGAGCTTATTCGTCGCCAGGTGGTGATGGCTACGCACCGCCTGCAATCAAGCGCAATCCTGGCTTGAAATTACTATTATTTTTAGTAAACTAAATTAAACTTTTTCTTTTACCAGGTAAGGCTCACCGAGGTGTAATAGCTCGTTTTTATAAGTGACCTGGCCACAAATGATAGCTCAACAAAGTGACTCATTACATGGACATTCACAGCAGCCAAATACTCTAAAAGCACGTTTCTAAATGCGGAGGGAAAAACCGGAGGACCCGGAGAAAAATCCACACGACCACGGGCAGAACATGCAAACGTCACAAATACAGGCGTCAGGGTCGGGATCAAACCTACGACCTCCTGCATACCAGGGGAGGTAGTTAACATCTCGCCGCTACCATCATCATTAGTCACATATCACAAGTAATTGGAAGCAACAAGAATTTTGCTCATGAAGCTAACTCACCTGCGCTCATTATCGTCCAGGTGGGAGAACAGCACGTTTCTTTGGATGGCTTTGGAGAGTGCAGCCATGGTCTTGTAATCTTTCGGTATCACCTGTGTGCAACGGAGAACAATGAACACGCGCACACACACGCGCGCACTCTTACCGAACACATGGCAATTCACACGCATCAAATTCACTATGGCCTGGGACATGGCAAGCTCTTAACTAAACCGACACACGACACCACAAAGTATTTCTATCTTTGAACAAAACGGTACTCAGCGGTTCAACACCTAGTAGGCTTCCGCGATCAATATTATCCACCAGAAGCGTAAATATAAATGTGTCATTAAACCCACCACCACCCGACATGGCCAATTAGTAAGAATTTGTCACGCAAACAAAATGTGTCAATTGGTTCCTCTTTGAACACACCGTTGTTGGAGAGTAAGACGATAACGTTTACAATTTGAGTACGACGTTTAGCCGATAATTACAACCAGCCTCATCAGGCGACAGCCACAATTGTGGAGAAATCCCCCTATTTCGGTCGTAAAAACAGTGCTGCATAATCTGGTACATTTCAATCGTTCAACATGAAAACGGGAACCCCCTTCAGATCACGCGAGGTAACTGTGTCAACACGTTTACGCACCTCCAGAAGTGGTGGCGCACACCTGTAATCCTGCACACTTTGGAAGCAACGACTGATGGATCATACAGATTTGCGCAAATCTCTGAAAACTCAATGGCCTGTGCCCCACAGATGGCAGTAAATGAAATGGATTGTTGAATCCCTTCGTGCTACATTCCCCTGGCACGTGTTGATTTTCTCCGAGTACGCTAGTCTCCTCTGACACGAAAACACGAAATAAAGAAGGAATTGGCCAATCATCCTAGGAAAGGACCTCTTGAAATTTGCAATAATAATAAAAGAGCTTTTATGTCGCAGCATCCTTAACGTGACTGCATCACACAACCGTGTACAATCCGCAAAACACGGATGCGCAAATATGTTGGGATGTGTTCGGCCAATTGATTGTTCATACATGTGGGAGGAAACCCACGCGTACGAGGGGGCAACGCTCTATCCCATATAGCAAGGACAAATCACGTGTCCACATTTGCCTGACCGGATCCTCCTGCCGAGCCCAGGCATGGGACCTCGATGCCACCTGCTGGTGGATCGGTGTCACAATTCAACTTGGTGAACACCTTTCGGAGCCGAAGGAATGTTGCAACTCGAAATGCCGTGATTCAGAGTCATCACTAGAATCAGTAACCCATTCTTTAGCCCACGTTCAATTGTTCACTCACATAAGGTAATCCTACAGGGGTCATTTCCCTGGATACCTGCATGGGAAAATAACTTCCCCGGGGTCCAACTCTACAGGAAGCAACCAAGCCAACCTTCCCCCGACAAGCTTAGCAATAATAAGAAAAAATATTAAAAAATATTTTTTTTAAACACGCTTTAATGAAATGTACTGTCCGAGCTGCCCCTCCCCCTGCCCCCTACCCCATCGCCCCTCCCCTCCTTCCACACCTCCCGCCCAGGGGGCGTGGCTCCCCGAGGCTTGCCGTGACGTCAGGGACCACGTGGTGATTTACAGGCAACGTGAGTTGAGCGTCGACAATTAGAGCCGTAAACGTGGACAATTAGAGCCGTAAAAAAGATTGTTTAAAAATATATATTTTTAATTTTCAATGATAGAATATAGTATTGTCATCAGTATGAAACACCTATACCAAGTTTGCAGTCGATACGACATTGGGAAGCCGGTTGAAATTGAGTTACAAGATTTTAGGATACGACAACACACAGAGTAAGAGAAATAAAAGCATGTAAAATGTAAAAAAATATATGTTTTGGATTTTTTTATGATAGAATATAGTATTGTCATCAGTATGACATAGGTATTTCAAGTTTGCAGTCGATAGCACATTGGGAAGTGGGTAAAAATTTAGTTACAAGATTTATTTTTTGAGGATACAACAGTTAAATAAAAGCGTGAAAGAACAGCGAACAAGGAAAGACATCAAAGTTCGCTGCGTATTTGCGCTTCCGTGTGTGAAAGGCATCCAGTAGAGGGGTAGCGCTATCTTTACGCTCATTTTCTCACGTTGTACGTCGCCGGGAGGCAAACGAGGCAAGCTTCTCAAGCAACGCGGCAAACCTAATCTGTCCTCGACTGCATCTAATACGGGGAGGCGGCGTTGCGTTGTTAAGCAAAACGCTCTTTCAACGGCGTCACTAACGCACACCGACGACAAATTCTGACCGCTCAAAGTCATTTTCGCTGGCGGGCATGCGTGCAGAGCAGAGGTCGCAAACGGGTTTTGATTCCTTACCCGTACCCGGCCGCACCAGGGTCGCAAATGGGTACCCGTACCCGGCTGGGTACGGGTAGCCGTTCCCTACCCGTACCCTACCCGAAATGAGTGACAAACGGCTATTCACAAGTGACTCACGACCTACCCGTACCCGTACCCGGCCGCACCAGGGTCGCAAACGGCTACCCGTACCCGGCCGGGTACGGGTAGCCGGGTATCGGGTAGGGTACGGGTATCGGGTACCCGGTTGCGACCTCTGGCGCAGACGCACGACACGCGGTGCTGCGTTGACATCTACCGGGCAGCTACATCAATTACATGAGATAAAGATACGTACGGGGCACGTGCTACCACGTGCAGGACAGCAGGGGGCAGTGCAGCAAAGTTCATTGCGCTGCCGTTCTATCGAGACCAGAGGTGTCCCCCCCCACCGCACATGATTCCGTCTCATGCAAATGTGGTCAAATAGTGCCACGTCTTATTCTCTCGGCAACGATCTCTCGTGTCGTCGTCAAGACATTCCCCGTGAGGTCTTCCTCTCTTTTCTGCTCCGAACAACGCACTTTTTCCCAACGCGCTTTTAATTTTCCTGTTGCTGTCCATCCTACACGTGTGTCCAAATAGTGGCAGTTTCTATGCCTACGGGAATAAACGCGAATAATGGCGCATCTCCAATGATGATGGCGACGGTGCTCTCGAAACCGTGCGATCGTGTACAATAAGTAGCGGGATTATGATTATGACGTCATTATGTACACGCGCATTATGACGGCATTATGTACACACACATTGATTTTGATCGTCATTATGTACACACACATTGATTATGACGTCATTATATACACATACATTGATTATGACGTCATTATGTGCACGCGCATTATGATCGTCATTATGTACACACATTGATTATGACGCCATTATCGTACACATACATTGATTATGACGTCATTATGTACACACACATGTATTACTTTCAAACAACAATAATTGAATACATTGGGCAAAGATGTTGCGTTTTAGAGCACAGGGCAATCGCGAAGTTGGATCTACTCTTCCAGTAGGGGGGGGGGCGACGCTGCTGCGTGGGTTTGACCCATAGAAGTAAGGATAATTACAACTATTTGGCCTTGTTGCGCAAGCGATAAGTCAAGAAATATATCAAGTTTGTGCTCTCCGGTTGCATGGGTGAAAAAGTTGGGGCCGTGCCCTTTGCCCAATCCTCGCCGGCTAGCTCAAAAAAACTCAACAAATAAAATTTGAACCGCGACGGAGGCGCGCATGGCCCACCCTTTTTCGAATAACAATACGGAATCTTTAACGGCCAGTGTGCGTACATTTTGGTCCAATACAATGGCAGTATTGATGCGCGAGGTGGAGACGCGAAGAGAGGCGCCTTGAATCATCCGAGGCTACTTAAGCAAGGCCTGATAAACGCAGAAATTAGAATCGGAATATTAACACTGGAAAAATCCGATGAACTTTTAAGCTCTTTTTCACAGATGTCCAGTGGGGGCGAGTAAGAATGTTACAACAACAAACAGTATAAAAACACGATGGTAATGATGATGGCAATGATGATGGGGTGCTACGGTGGTGGGTTCGATCCAAACCCTGACGATGCGTTGCATATTTGGAGTTTGGATATTCTCCGAGTGGTCGCGTGGATTTTTCCGGTTTTTCCCTCCACATTTTAAGAATCAACGTGCGCTCAGGAGTATTTGGCTGCTATAACTTTCCACGTGACGATAAGCCACTATCGTTGAGCTATAATTCGTGGCAGCCAGGGTCGCTTCCGAAAAAGAGCTCAGTTGGGCCTTACCTGGTAAAATAAAAAGTTTCGTCGTTCAGTTTTGAATATCTTCTTGGTTCTTTCGGTAAAGTCACGTAGAATGGAAATAATAAAATATTTTTAAAAAACATAATAAAATAATTATTACGACGTTTCGGCCACAACGCAAGCAGCCGTCCTCAGGTGAAGAACAGGTGAAGAACAGACCTGTTCTTCACCTGTTCTTCACCTGAGGACGGCTGCTTGAGTTGTGGCCGAAACGTCGTGAGAATTATTTTATAATGTTTTATTGTATTATTTTATTATTTCCATTCTACGTGACTTTACCGAAAGAACCAAGAAGATGAATCCCCGCAGTCACGAAAGCTTTAAATCGAAATTCAGTTTTGAATAGTTCACGGAGTGACGCTCTCCGCCCCGCGTGAGCGAGCAGGCACCCACCTTGCGCACGTAGGACGCGGCGTCCTCCTCCGTGTACACCTCGGCGCTGAACGCCATGCGGCGGCTGCGCCCCTTCACCACGGGGTTCGGCGGCGGCGGGGAGATTTCCTCCTCCCACGAGTCGGACAGCGAGTTGGACATGCGCCGCGACAGGAACTGCTTCGCCTCCTCCTGGCGAGGGCGGCACGGGCGACGCACGGCGAGCGCGATCGTCATAACGTCCGCGTATTAATGGGGCGCCACGATGCGCGAGATGTTAACAACCTCGCCTGATATGCAGGAGCTTATTCACGAAAGATTACAAGGCCATGGCTGCAGTCTCCAAAGCCAAAGAAACGTGCTGTTCTCCCACCTGGATGAGAATGAGCGGAGGTGAGTTACCTTCGCAAGCAATATTCTTGTCACGTGCAATTACTCATTGTATGCGACTAATGATGATGGTGGAGAGATGTTAACTAGCTCGCCTGGTACTCAGGAGGTAGTGGGTTCGATCCCAAATATTGATGCATGTTGCTTATTTTTGGGTTTGCATGTTTCTCTCCCCGTGGTCACGTGGATTTTTCTCCGGGTCCTCCGGTTTTTCCCTCCACAACTAGAATCAACATGCGTTTATAGCATTTGGCTGCTATGAATTTCCACGCGATAAGCCACTTTGTTCAGCTATCATTTGTGATAGCGCGGTCGCTTCTGAAAAAGAGCCGTATATAAAAATGTGACCAACAAATAATGCTATTTGAATGTAAATTATATTATTCTCCTACAGTTAATACACCTTGAGAGTAATAACCAGGGCGACCTGCCAGATTCGAACTGCGAACAAGATGGCCAACGCTCACCCCGGCCTGCCGTCGTCACGGCCCCACAGCTACGCGGCACAGCGACAGAAGAGGGGGAATAACAAAATCAACCCGTAAAAACAAAGTTTTTCACTATAAATCCTTTATATGCGTGGTGGCTAGAGTCCTCTCGTCCTCTGGCTTGAGATGGCTGCCACCTATGGGTCAGATGATTGCATGCCACCATTAAGCAATTGGTAATTAAATATAATATTTTTGTCCTAAACAGTGTAAAATTTTGGAAACATTTTTTTAACGAAAATTAATTGTCACGCACAACGAGTCTGTGTGGAAAATGTCAGCTCGATTGGATCACGGGAAGTGGGTTAAAAAACGACCGAAAGATTTGCATGGTCGTAAGCAAGCAAGCACGCACGCAAGCAAGCGAACTTAATATAAAGGATTTAAAAAATTAACCCGTAAAAACAAAGTTTTTCACTCTAAATCCTTTATATGCGTGGTGGCTAGAGTCCTCTCGTCCTCTGGCTTGAGATGGCTGGCACCTATGGGTCAGATGATCGCATGCCACCATTAAGCAATTGGTAATTAAATATAATATTTTTGTCCTAAACAGTGTAAAATTTTGGAAAAAACATTTTCACGAAAATTAATTGTCACGCACAACGAGTCTTTGTGCAAAATGTCAGCTCGATTGGATCACGGGAAGTGGTTTAAAAAACGACCGAAAGATTTGCACGGTCGTAAGCGCGCAAGCAAAGCAAGCAAGTGAACTTAATATAAAGGATTTAAAAACAACCAACCCCTACAAAGCAGTAGGAAGCAGACGTAGACTTGCAAAAAGAAACCTCACCTTTTCGAGGCGCTCAAAGTGCTCCCGCAGGAACTGCATCGGTCGCTCGGGGCGTGCGATGCACAGCTGCACGATGCACTGCTTGAGCACGGCCTGGATGCCGTGCAGCTGCACGTACTGCTCGCACTCGCGCAGGCTGCGCTCCTCTTGCTCCATGTTGCCGCTCGACGCCATGGTCGGACTGCCCCGGCGTCTGTCCGCGAGCGGGCGACAAGACCACGGTGGCGAGATGTTAACTAGCTCGCCTGGTGTACAGGAGGTCGTGGGTTCGTTCGATCCCGACCGTGATGTCTGCTCTATGTTTGGAGTTTGCGTGTCTCTCTCTCTCCCCGTGGTCGCGTTCATTTTTCTCCGGGTCCTCTGGTTTTTCCATCCGCATATAGAATCAACACGCATTTAGAGTATTTGGCTGCTATACATTTCCACGTGATAAGCCACTTCCGTTGAGCTATCATTTGCGATAGCCAGGTTGCTTCTCATAAAAGAGCAATATAGCTCAGTGTGACTTGCCTGGGAATTTTTTTTTAAATATCTTCGTTTTAGTTTAGTAATTCGGGGTCACGCTGGGGTCTGGCCGCTGGGCGAGCAATGACGATTGAGGTTTCAAGTTCAATTCGTTCAGCCACAAACTAACACGAGGACCAGGATAGTCTAATCTTTAAGAGTGACCCGCGATCACCAAACATTGTAAAAAGTCAAAGAAATCAAATAAAGTAGAGCAATGAAGCAAATCGAAAAATCTGAGCAAAAACAGCCGTGTCAAATGAGAGATGGAAAACTACACAAAAGTGCGGTGGTTGAACACAGTGTGGGTGAGACTAAACTGTCCGTCTGATAGACCGATCCTCTCAACATGGGTGAAGGAATCATCTTGGGAACATCAACCATGGTAGTCGCAGCAGTGGCAGTAGTTATAGAAGAGTGATAAGGAGGCGATTGACTGCAGGTGACAAGAGGCAGGCGAATTCAACCCGGGGACAAAACGGATAACGGGAGGGTCACTGGGCAAGTGATGATGATGATGATTCACAATTCAACGAACTGGGATAATTTGGGAGGTAACGATTAGATTGAGTTTAATGAACCAGCCCCCTTTGTCATTCCACTCCTCTGGGGAAGGACAACCCCCCACACACACAGTGTCGGTTGCGTTGGTTGCTTGCCTGTACTTCACTATGCTGTAATAATAGTTTTTTTTACCCCTTTTTCTGGCAACAAAACGGACACCTTTTTTTCAAGGAGTCATGTTTGCATTAACCACAATACCTGCGGTCAGAATGCAAACAAAAAACAACTCTGATAATGTGTGCATTGTCCTTGAAATTTATTGGTCCACACCAGAAACAGCTTTTCTTGAAAAAAGGTGTCAGTTTTGTTGCCAGAAAAAATGGTAAAAAAAAACTATTAATATATTTCGCTATGCTGCTTAGCGCGGATGGTTGGTCAAACGAGGGGTGGGAGTGGGTACAAACACCGGCTCAGACAACTGTCCATCTGTTTTGTATTTACAGGGAACGGGTTCATCTTGTCTGCCTTCAATGCACTGTGTATCACTGACGTCATTAGCACAAACTACAAACTCGAGGCATCACTTTAACTCGCTGTTACTGGTAGGAACGAAGTGAACCAGCCTACAATAGATTATATCGTCCGTCCGATGTCCGATTAGGTGTAGCAACATCGCCCCCTACTGCAAACACTTGGCAGGACCCTACAAAAACCTTTAGACTCAGTGAGGCTTTCCTGGCTAAACAAGTGTAACATTCCCTTATAATTCCCTGAGATAGTTTTTAATTAAAACATTAAAATTAAAAATTAACTCACAGCGGCCTAAAGCCTACAGCTAGGCCTAAAGCCTAGAACTAGGCCTCAAACTCTCCCTTCGTATCGTACCCCCGCCATTTCATTTTATTATAGCCATTCATTTGTTCGTTCCTACCAGCCCACCCCGCAGGGACCTGTTATTAAAAGCAGCTCGTTGTGACTTTGAAACTGAAGGAATAACTTTATTGTTTCGCATGACCGCGCGATATAATTAAGTGAACCATCTTGGTCAAATATTGGTTCTGTAGGTGACATAATTTGGGGGAGGAGGGTGGTGGGACGTGCATCATTATTGCATCGTATATCTCTCTCTTGATACAGGGACTCCTCTACTTACGAACATTCTCCTTACGAACTTTCAGAGACACGAAACAAACCTGGTCCGTATGTCCAGTTGCCTGTTCAGACCGAGAGTAGTAAGTTCAATCGCCACGCAATAGATGGCGGTGGTGGCATCTACATCTGCTAGAGAACACATTCCTGCAGAGGGAGCTGGTAGGAACGTTGGGTTGCTCGGTCAATGGCCAGGGTCAACGGCGGCGTGGTGTATTCTGCAAATATGCCCCACTGTGAGGGTGGGCACAAGCCGGCGTGAGTAGGTTAAACATTGAGTTTTATAAGGGCACCACGGGGTGACCAGCCCCACCCTCCCCACCCAGCCCCTCCCCACCCAGCCCCTCCCCACCCAGCCCCTCCCCACCGAGCCCCACCCTGCCCTCTCTCTCTTAAGAGCTCTTCAAAATATATATTTCTCATAAGCTTAAGCAGCCGAGTGTGGCCTTTTTTTAAGTTACCTGGGGGTCTTAAATCAACGTAACAAAACACACGTCCGTTGTACCAACATTAGGAGCCATCAACAAAGTACAGTCTTGCCGTATTACTGCCACAAGTGACGTTTAATCAATTACGTGAATAATAATGGCCACCCTTATGAAACGCCGTTTGCAACTACATTACATCAAGGCACTTTACCATCTTGACAGACAATAAAAATACAAAAACATCTTCTTGGTTCTTTCGGTAAAGTCACGTAGAAGGGAAGTAATAAAATAATAAAAATAAAACATAATAATTCTTTTATTACTTCCCTTCTACGTGACTTTACCGAAAGAACCAAGAAGATGAATCCCTGCAGTCACGAAAGCTTTAAATCGAAAAATACAAAAACATATCAAACAAAAAAGCAATCCCATTAAAAACTTGGAACCGTAAACACGTGGGGTGGGGGGAGGAAACGCGTCATTTATAAAAGGAACAAATACGCTTACAGAGAACTGCCCTCCTCACACAAAGTCTGTGGAAAAAAAAGAGACGTTTACGCAACGGCATAAGCTTGCAAACGTATTTCATATCAGCGCTCTGAAATTACACGGCTTTAACGGCGAGCAAATATACAGTGCTGTCTGTACTAATTTGGTTTAAGGGCAACGCAACCACCACAGTTTAAAAAAAAATGGAACGTGGAGTCACTGCCTTTCTTAGACAAACCGATGAAACGTGGAATTATACTGCATGAAGACGCCGTCACCAAAAACATCTCAACAATGCATCCCTTTAAAAGCAATGCAACTCACGGAGGACACACAAAACCCAGTTTGACAAGTCAGGCCAACCAAAGGGGCTTGGCAGGCGTCAACCTCAAGGCAAATAGGTACACATCTGCGCCGCTAAAATTACTCCAGTCCAGTCAAACTTGTCATCCTCTGCTGAATGAGAGGGGGGGCCCTCTCTCTACGCCTGTGCAGGAGGCGAGGGTTATTTTAAACGCGCTTGAACACGCAACTCAGTGCGGGTAGGTAAAGCGCAGCATAGACGTGAAAGCATAGATGTACAGGATAATACTGGGTAGGAACTTCCTGGTTACACCAGCCCACAGGGGATTATTCTGTCCATCCGTCGTGCAGGGAGGGGCTGGGTGGGGAGGGAGGGGAGGGGTTGGGTGGGTGGGGAGGGTGGGGCTGGGTGGGGAGGGTGGGGCTGGGTGGGGAGGGTGGGGAGGTTAGGGTGGGGAGGAAATGGGTGGGGAGGGTGGGGCTGGGTGGGGAGGGGAGGGTGGGGAGGGGCTGGGTGGGGAGGGTGGGGATGGGTGGGGAGGGTGGGGAGGGGCTGGGTGTGGAGGGTGTATTTGTGGAATACACCACGCCGCCGTTGACCCTGGCCATTGACCGAGCAACCCAACGTTCCTACCAGCTCCCTCCGCAGGAGGAATGTGTTACGTAACTGAACTTACTACACTGCCCTCAGCTGTCGACCACATAGCACCGCTGGCCCATGGAGAGCTTTCCGTGTGTGGTAATCACCCATGCAAACCTCACATTGAAATCTAGATTGAAATGTAATGTATTTGCAACTGATGTTTGTGTTTAGGCACCTACTATTCTCACGGTTGGCTACGTACGGTGCGAAAGAAGTTGAACATACGTTCGTCCCACTCTGCTTATATTGGGTGCATTCTGGGCAAATTGGGCATGCTCTCCATTGAAATTAATTAAGTATTGGATGTTGTAGAGTCATTAACAACCCTGAGCTAACGTTGCACATTCCATATTCTTATGGTGAGGCCAGTCTATCTATATAGAGCGGCCACTACTGGTACAGTATTGACACAAATAGTTTTGTGCACCTATGAAAACAAACGGTATGCTAAGAGCACACTTTAGGGCAATCGGACACGATTTCCCAAATGTACCGTTTATAAACGGCAAAAATATTAATCTGCAATACTTCCTTGAATGCAGAATGCATACACAATATTGTAAAAGTATGCTTGAACTATTAATGCCTTGTTTATTAAAGAAAATCCACTGTAAAAAAAACTGCAGTTTTCAGGAAGCCAGATTGAAATCTTAAGGAAGAAGCCAATATTCGAAGCCAACCTAACGTGTGTATTAATACACGTCATACCATACATAAATACAATATTGTACATTTTAAACACAGATGCATGTAATACTATATATTAATATTATCGATACTAGTTCATGAAGCCTGCCTTCGCCAGGTGAAAGCTTTCAATAAATATAATAATTAACCTATGATTTTTGTACAATTTATATCTACAATCAGACACTAACAACTAGTCTAAAAAGAAATCCCACGCATGAAACGAATATTGTTGATTTGATTCAACTTCTTACGTTTAAAGACATACCCATCGGAAACTGCTCAATTTAAAGATTCCGTTATTATTTTAGCAGAAAGAACAAAAATGAATGAATGTATAACTCTACGAGAAGAAGCTCTCCTATATTTTACCGTTTTCGAATTATTCCGATTTGAACATCATAAAATGTGTATTTTTCCCTTCAAAACCACTTGAATCAGAAATATCTAAAAAAACAATAAAAGATAGTACAATGATTCTCGCTTTAATTTTACATGCTGTCTAACGCTCTATCAAACGAAAAAAAAACACAGTCTTATATTTTGAACGCTTTCTGAATGACACGCACACACGTCTATGGGGCACTTAAAATCTAGATTTGGGGGCCTTAAAATGAAAAATCTCGGATTTTCAGCTTTTTCCTGTTGTTTGTGTCCTAAAATTTCAGCTTTCTACCTTGAGGTTTTTGAGACATACATAGTGATTAAGGTCTTTATTCATTTCTAAGATACTGTATTCCTTAACACAGATGAATAAATTTGTTACATTATTATCCATATATAAAGCATTCCTTTAAAGTTTAAATTGACTTTGAACATAGCTTTCGATGTGGTTATTTTGCTCTCAAAACAATTTGACCACACCTAACGCACAGTATTCAACATTACTCTGACAAGGGTAGAGAGCTAAGTGCTCTTGCCTTCGGGTATCGGGTTCTCTGGCATCAACTGAAGCCCAGCCCTGCCGCAATGCACTGTGGGAATGCCGTCCAACAAACTCTGCTGAACCAGATTAACGTGTGAAAATATAGAAATGTGACGATGACAACAGTTATTTGCATGAGTGGACAGTATTCAAAGAGGTTCTTCATGAAGAATATATTAATGATAATGCGCTTATTAGTGCCATATGAATTCTATTTTCTCTGTCATGTGAATGTGAAATTTCAACAACGGACTCAAGGCTGTAATGAGGAAACAAACAAGACTTGACTGTACACTCGCTTGAAACGGAAACCACTTATGAATGTTTCGCTTACGCACTTGGCTCCAAGACAAAATCTGTCTGTACGGCTACCCAAATTGCATTAACTATTGTTATGGCCTGGTAACCACACAATTACTCGGGTGTGGACCAATAAACTTCAAGGACAGTGCATACATTATCAGAGTTATGTTTTTTGTTTGCATTATGACTGCAGGTATTGTGGTCTATGCAAACATGACTCCTTGTAAAAAAGGTGTCAGTTTTGTTGCCAGATAAAAGGGTAATAAAACCAATTATCATGTTTTTTTACTGGCAAATGAGATTCCAATGGTGTAAATGCTTACCCGAGCTCTCATACTCTGATGGTGCATTGTCTTTGAGTTGTGCGCCTTTTGGCGTCATCTGGTCCAACACCATGTGAGACTAGGCTCTAAGGAAAGCTGTCTCGTGTATAGACCAATCAACTTTAAGGACAGTGCATACATTATCAGAGTTATGTTTTTTTTTGCATTATGACTGCAGGTATTGTGGTCTATGCAAACATGACTCCTTGTAAAAAAGGTGTCAGTTTTGTTGCCAGATAAAAGGGTAAAAAAACAATTATCAGTTCACACTTAATACGCAAGTTGAAATTCTTTCGCATTGTACGTAGTCAACTGTGCTCATTAGAGGTGCGGGGGTTGGACAACAAACTAAACACAAAAGCAGTTCTGAAGAAATGAGTTTTCAATCTAGATTTAAAAGTGCATAGCTTCCAGTGGCTTCTTAATATCAGAGGAGCGTTCCAGACGGCCGCAGAAACGCGTCTGAAAGCGCGCGATGCAGTGACCATCACGCACTCAAATACACCGCACACTTGAACACATGCTGTACTTTAAAAGATTAACGCAAATTATCACTTTCACTTCCGTGTTAAAACATACATTTACATACATTTGTACTCAGCGAAGGTTGCTGCAGGGAAGTACTTGGCAAAAGCATGGTAAATAAGTAATATATTTTTTAACTTTTTTAAAAACACGCTTTTATGAAATGTACGAGTAATGGCAGAACTCCACGACTCCAACAAGTGGCCCCGAAGCTTGCCGTAACGTAAGGGACCGTGGCCAATTACAGCCAACGTCAGTTGACCGTGGACAATTAGACCCAAGCCGAAACATAACATATACTAAAGATTGTTAAAAAAAAAAAGTTATTTTTTATGATATAATATAGTATTGTCATCAGTATGACATAAGTATGCCAAGATTGCAGTCGATACCACATTGGGAAGTGGGTTAAAATTGAGTTACAAGATTTGAGGATACAACAACGACAACAACAGAGTGAGTTAAATGAAAGCGTGTAAAAATTATGATAGGTCAGAGGAGTATATAGATCGCTTTTGGAGCGATGTCAAAAACCCTCAGTGCATAATCTTCTTTCATGTGGCACATTAATATTGATCATTATGCATGAGTATTGGGGAAAGTCTCACAATGTATTACTCACAGCGGTGCCATGGCCGGACTTAACGGAGGCCAGGGAGGTTTTTAGCTGCTGAAATCTGAACGATTCGAATAGATTAACCTCAATTTACAAGGTCTAAAACGTACCAAATGATAAACATTGATTTGGAAAATAATGTTACGTAGCATGGAATATTTCCATGCACTGTGCATTACATAAAGCATCCTATGGTCATTGCACATACAACGATGCAAAGCCAATTAAACTATGCAAAGTCGTGTAGACTTGTATGTAACATGATCATAGGTTTTCCCCTTTTTTCTGGCAACAAAACAGGTGTTAAGACGTTAAAACACCAAACTGAAACCTTTAACAAGGAATCATGTCTGCATTAACCACAATGCTTGTGGTCAGAATGCAAACAGAAAAAAGGGGAGAAAACCTATTATCATATTTTGGTACTGGCAAAGGAGGTCCCATGATTTAGATGCTCACCCCGAGCTCTCATTACTCTGACAGTGCGTTGTCGTCTTTGGGTTGTACGCCTTTTGGCGTCCTCTGGTCTAACACCGTTTGAGACGAAGCTCAAAAGAAAGCTGTCTCTGGTGTGGACCAATCAGTTTCAAGGACAATGCATATGTTATCAGAGCATGTTTTTTGTTTGCATTCTGACCACAAGCATTGTGGTTAATGCAGACATGATTCCTTCTAAAAGGTTACAGTTTGGTGTTTTACATCTTAACACTTGTTTTGTTGGCAGAAAAAAGGGGAAAACCCTATTATCATATTTTGGAACTGGCAAAGGAGGTCCCAGATGTTGTATGTAACATATTATAGAAAAATGTGGGAAGGAATTGTGATGTTAAAAACGAAAACGTGGAGAATCCAATCAAGTTCTCTCTTTGGTACCTCAGGGTTTCCCACATGCAAAATACTCATTACAGAAGGAATGTGTCAAACATTGCTATCCTGAACCATCTTGATAAATGCTTTCCTGGAAAGGGGCATTATGTATATACTTATATTAGCTTAACCAGTTAGGCGCCCACTAAATGCATATTATATTTAATGAAACTTGGAATAGTGTAATATTGAAAAATATGATACAAATCTTAAAAGCATTGATGTACAATGACCAAAACATACAAAAGTTACAAATGAAGAGTAATAAAACAAATATTTTCCCCATACTCAAACAAACGTTTGGTCAGGAACATATTGATTGGCACCCATAAATATGTGGTGGGCAATTCCACATACCTACAGCTGGAGGAACATTCGAAAAATCCATCATGATCAACCTGATGAAGGCATCCCCAAAGCTACCTACAACTCCCCGGATCTGCACACGAGCTGATTTCATCGTTCCATCTCCTCATCAGAGAGCCTCTCAGGCATGTTGCTGCATTCCTTAGCTGCTCGTCCGTCATTATTCCTGACCACTATAATCATCCCTCCTTGCAACCTGCCTTGCCCGAGGCCACTTTCTTTCCTTAGCAGGTGTAATATCATCTCTCGAACTTGAATGCGTTCTGTATGTAATCCATGCGTGCCTTTTCCTAGCTCTAAAAGTAATTCGGCACTTTAAGTTTATATAAAAAACGTGTCAACGACCATATTCCTGAACCAAGTTATAACGATGTAAATGTATCAAAAAAACATTCCAGCAGATTTGTCAAAATAATAATTTTAAAAAATGTGTTTAATTCGCATGTTTTAAAATCACACATAACTAATAATGAATAAAAACAAACGCTCCAGCGTATGAGAAAATGTCTAAGGTCAGAGAAAGGGCGCGTTTGAGGGACATTAAACATGTTTACAAAATGCCACTGTGGGCATGCTGCAACGTCACTAAAAACATCAACATTACAAACCAAAAAAAACCTTGCGGAAAAAATCCTCAAAACGATGGCCCAAACGAGTCTGGAGGTCGTTAAAATCCATCCGAAGCGGTCAAACATCTCAAAATTAAGTAAATTTTTGTTTAAAAACAAAAACAACCCAACCTCGTTCACATGAAGGCCACGAATTTGCCACTTTTCAAGCCCCCCCCCCTCTCTCTCGCCCCTCCCGTACCTGTTTCTTAGGGTTCACGGCTGAAACAGTACTTGACGACTGTTCGTCTCGCGACGGCAGGGTGGAAGGACACCTCGAGTCGTTGTTTTTTGTACTATTTATTGTTGTTATCGTCGTTGTTAAAATATATAAAAAATCGAGATGGTTACGGACGCGTACGATGCGACGGACGGACGGACGGCGGCTGCGGCGGCGTTGGTAGTAGTGGCGAATCGCCTCCTGCACCACGTGATGCGGTGACGTCAATGGGAATCGATTCAAAGATGTTGAAATGTTCACCATAAGTCAACGCCAATTTTTGGATCGATTCCGGTATTTTTTTAAATTATTTTTTTGTTAAAACTTTGGAATGAAAAGTTAAACAGCGCTGTGGCCCAAAGAAGGTCGTGTTTGAATCAGTGCCTCTTAGGGGCCGTCCATAAATGACGTCACGCACCTAGCGGGGGGGGGGGGTCAGACATTTGCGGCGATGTGTGACGAGGGGGGGGGTGAGAAATGTGACGTCACATCAAAATGCGCAACTTTAAATAATTATAGACAACACGTTCAACTTAACTTAATAAAATAGACTTTTTACTAAATGTTTTCTCCTACAACATCATAGTGCAGCGCCACATTAAATACGCACTACAATGACAATAGTTTAAAGCGATTTGAAGCATGTTTTATTTTCAAAATGGAAAAATTGTTTTGGGGGGGGGGGGGGGCAGAGCTTTGTGACGTCATATTTGAGGGGGGGTCTGACTTTTTGTGACGCCGTGTGACGAGGGGGGGGGGGGTAAAAAATCGTCCAAAATCGCGTGACGTCATTTATGGACGGCCCCTAATCCAAAAAACCTATATCATGGATGATATTGCGACCACGGGCAGAGAGAGACACGCAAACTCCAAATATACAGCAGCAGCAGCAGGCGTCAGGGTCGGGATCTAACCCACGACCTCCTGTATACCAGGCGAGGTAGTTAACATCTCCTAGCCACCGTGATGATGATGAGAGAGAGAGACGCAAACTCCAAATATACAGCAGCAGCAGCAGGCGTCAGGGTCGGGATCTAACCCACGACCTCCTGTATACCAGGCGAGGCAGTTAACATCTCCTAGCCACCACCGTTCTCACATTAGTCAACTTAAACAGATGCCAATCGAAATTTGCCGAAACGATTATGACAAAAAAATAGCAATTCTACACGGTACATTCTTCATTATTTTACAAACCATCTGGTCGGTGTAGAAAGAGTAGGTCAAATATCCTCGACAGTAATGGGTGTTGAACTTCTTTCGCACCGTACGTAGCCAATTGTGATCATCGCCACGGTGGCTAGGAGATGTTAACGACCTCGCCTGGTATACAGGAGGTCGTGGGTTCGATCCCGACCCTGACGCCTGCTGCTGTAGATTTGGAGTCTGCGCGTCTCTCTCTCCCCGTGGTCGCGTGGATTTTTCTCCGGGTCCTCCGGTTATTCTCTCCAACATTTATAATCAACAACATTACGCGTTTTTAGAGTTATTTGGCTGCTCAAAGGGTGCTTGGTTGAAAAAATAACGACATCGCTCAGCGAGCCTTATTTGGTAAAAAAAATATATTGTTTAGTTTTCGTTTAGGGGCCGTCCATAAATGACGTCACGCATCTAGGGGGGGGGGGGTCAGACATTTGTGACGATGTGTGACGAGGGGTGGGGGGTTTGAGAAATGTGACGTCATATCAAAATGCGCAACTTTAAATACATATAGACAACAGGTTCTACTTAATTAAATAGACTTTTTAATAAATGTTTTCTCCTACAACATCAGAGTGCAGCGCCACATTAAATACGCACTACAATGACAATAGTTTAAAGCGATTTGAAGCATGTTTTATATTTTTTTGGGGTGGGGGGGGGCAGAGCTTTGTGACGTCATATTTGACTTTTTGTGACGCCGTGTGACGATGGGGGGGAGGGTCAAAAATCATCCAAAATTGCGTGACGTCATTTATGGACGGCCCCTTTTGAGGGGAATTCCACAGTGGAGCAGTGCGAGGAAAGAAGCAGAGAGCGCAAACCGTTTGCATGTTTATACTTTAAATGGGCAGATAACGAGAGGAATCGGAATCGATTTTATTTTTAGTGGTCGATACCGCTCTTTAAATAAATAAAACTTTCCTTCCCTCCGTGACGTCAGCACGTTTAGTGCCCGTCACGCTGGGTTACGTCAGTGATAAGTCCGTCTGACGTCACCACGCAAAGCATTTGCCGCGGGTGACTTCGATTCTCGGACTTATGCAGATCAGCTCTCGGGACTGTGTAATGACGTCATTGCGGCGCGGTGACATTGCCCTCAGTCACCCATGTAGAATCCGTACACAACGCGGCTATATAATGACGTCGCCAATATGACGTAATAACGTCAACAATATGACGTCGTGAGAATTGTATTTTATTATGTTTTATTTTTGTTATTTTATTATTTCCCTTCTACGTGACTTTACCGAAAGAACCAAGAAGATGAATCCCTGCAGTCACGAAAGCTTTAAATCGAAATATGACGTTATGACGTCAACAATGTTCCGCCGTAGGAACGTCATTACGTCGCGATCAGTCGACGCTCTGATTTGTTTAGGACTACGTGGTGACGTCATCACGCCGTCAAGACGGAACGCACTGACTGGACGGGCCAATCTGGTGACGTCATTACGCCGCCGAGACCTGAGGCACCAAACTTGACGCCTACGTGGTGACGTCATTACGCCGCCAAGACCTCGCGCAACCGAGTTTGCCGGGTCTACGTGATGACGTCATTACGCCGCGGCGCGGTGACGTCCTCCGTCTCCAGGGGTAACGAGGCGAGTAACAACGATGGCGTCCAACCCGTCTGTGTTTCTCGTGATGGCGAGCGGGCAGATAGAAGGCGGCGAGGTGAGGCGATGTCTATTCTTGCAATGCAGACACGCGAGCACGCATACACACCCCCCATTGATGTGTTCAACCACAGCTCAAAACAAAGCCCACCCGCTCACCCACTCACCCACATCACAGAGTCACCCACCCAGTCACTCACCCACCCACTCATTCACTCAAAGACAAAGATCCCCCGTATAGCCTCAGCAAACTGTTGGGGCAAGTGCCGTTAGCGAGCACCTATGAAGGCCGGCACGGCACACGAGGGGGTGGGTGGCCAACACCACGCCCGGTCGCCTTTGTCTCCCCTGTGGCGATGTTTACTACACATCGGACCAGGTACTCATTTGAGGCTGAGTCGACCTAGCGGAGGCCTAGGACCGGTTTAGATAATCGTCACTGGTGGTGGCCGTGAGCGGGAATCGAAACCGAGTCGCCAGGTTCGAAACGAAGCGCGCTAACCGCTACACCACCACTCCCCTCAGTCACCCACACACAGTCACTCACCCACAGTCACTCACCCACACACTCAGTCACTCACCCACACACTCAGTCACTCACCCACACACTCACCACCCACCCACTCACCGGCTCACCCACCCAGGTACTCACCCACACAGTCACTCATCCACACACTGTCACTCATCCACACACTCAGTCACTTATCCACACACTCACAGTCACTCACCCACACACTCACAGTCACTCACCCACACACTCACTCACCCACACACTCAGTCACTCATCCACACACCTACCCACTCACCACCCACCCACTCACCGGCTCGCCCACCCAGTCACTCACCCACACACAGTCACTCACCCACACACAGTCACTCACCCACACAAAGTCATTCATCCACACACACACCCACCCACTCACCACCCACCCACTCAATGAAACGTCGGTGAGGTTTATTGATAAATAACATTGGCACGGTATAAATCATATCTTTGTAAACGTGACGATCTTGTCGGGTTGTTGAGGGTTAACGACAATAACTTTGCCATAAAACTACCACGTGGCGATCTAACCCAAAATTAATACCGAATGGAGTATTTGTTTTGCTGTAATTGTATTCTCGTTTGTTGGTTAAGTTCCCAGAGTTCGACGACCTCTACTGCAAGTACTGCTTTGTGTACGGCCACGACTGGGCACCGACCGCTGTGAGTACTTTCACATTCTAGATTTGAAGCTTTCGTGACTGCAAGGATTCAAACCCTTTGGTTTTTTCGGTAAAGTCACGTAGGTAAAAAAATCTAATAAAATAAATGAAAACAACTAAATTAAATCACGACGTTTCGGGCGCAGCACATGCGTCCTTCTTCAGGTGGGGATAACGTAGCGAAATCACAACAGCTTAAGTGTGTCTAAGAGAAGGCTGTGACGAGGAATTATATATATGTGTCTAAGAGATGGCTGTGACGAGGATATTATATATATTAAGCGTTGTCCTCACCTGAAGAAGGACGCTTGTGTTGCGCCCGAAACGTCGTGATTTAATTTAGTTTTCATTTATTTTATTAGATTTTTTTACCTATGTAATTTTACCGAAAAAACCAGAGTACTTTCACATTCACAGCAGAATTCTCCATGCAACACTCCGTGAGCTAAACATTTTTTAAAATCCAGTGATGCAATAAGTTTAAAATTGAATTTGTGTATTCCTATGCGTGTGCTGATTTTGTTTACATGTTTTGCATTGGATGGTTTGGTGTGCTCGTTTATACTGTACCTAGATTTCCCGAGGCAAACGACACACGAGGTCAAAAGTCGTCATCTATCTACTATGCCCAATGTACAAATATTCCACCAGAGGCTCAGTCTGTCGGATATTACTGTCTTGAAACCCCCCATCATAGACCTGTCTCAGGCCTATTTTGTTTAGACACATTTACAGACCAGTCTCTCGGTCCATTGTCTGGAGACCCCCATCAGACTGGTCTGTCATGCAGTTGTCAAGATAGCCCATCGGAGACCAGTGCGTTAGTCTATTACGTGTCGAGATCTCATCAGACTGGTCTGTCGCCCTTTCATCTTGAGACACCATCATAGATCGGTTTGTCGCTTTTGTTACCTATGTATGTTGAACTTCTTTTGCACCATACGTAGCCAACCGTGCTAATCGGAGCTCTGGGAAGGGAGGGGTGAAGGATAACACACTAATAACCTTGAAGATCCCCATGTCCGGTCTCACTGGGGTTGTCATCGCTCTTGTTAACCGACGACGTGTACGTAACCACGTGCGTTACCGCTCCATAGGGCCTTGAGGAAGGCATCTCACAGATCACGTCCAAGAGCATGGACAGACGCCAAACCTTCGTGTGGAACTTCCCCCTGGACATCACCTTCAAGAGCACCAACCCCTTCGGCTGTAAGCAAACCCCAAGTGCCTAACACATCCCCGAGCGGTGCAGATTTGACCCATTGGGTGTACCGTATGTACGTTGAACTTTTTTCGCACCGTACGTAGCCAACTGTTGCTAATCGGAGGTGCGCGGGGGGGAGGGGGGAGACAACGAACCACAAAAAGCAGTTTTAAAGAAATTAGTTTTCAGTCTAGATTTAAAAGTACACAGCTCCATTGGCTCCCTAATATCGGAAGAGCATACCAGACGGCCGCAGAAGTGCATCCGAAAGCGTGCAATGCGGTGACCGTCTTTGTTCTATGGCTAGCCAAAAGCCACTGCGAGGATGACCGTAGTACGCGTGATGGTTTATGTTCCCTGACGAGATCAGCAGCAAGGTATTGCGGTGGTCATCTCAATTGGCAATCTGAACTGTGGAAAACACGTTCCTTCGGAGTGGGCAGGTAGGAACTTGGTTGGACAGCGCATTCGTGCACGACAGAAAGCTCGCGGTCATGTGACGCACTTCAACCAATCCGGGAGCATACATGTTTGGGAGGGGCTATGCACGACAGACAAATAATCCCTGGTGGGCAGTGTGGAACTGTTATTCCTACCTGTATTACGTTTTATATACCTACAAAATGCTACTCATTTTACTGATTCAGAAGACATGATGATGGTAATAATAATAATGGTGGGTTAAATCGACCCCCATACAGCTTCTTATCTGGGAAACCACTCGTGCATAAACCAGGTTCTCAACTGACTTCACGCAAAAAAATATACCATCATTGAAATTTTGGTTTGTGATTTAAGTCGGCCTATTACAGCTCTGAGGTTTTTTATTTTTTACTTTACATATGAGGAACACTTTGCAGGCCTTTAGTGGGGATAAAGATATAAAGAAACCGACTGAAGTGACTTCAAAAGTGGCTCTGTGACGTCAACTCCCAGGGTCATTCTCTAACAGTGTGGCACACTGCCGGCTGCAAGAGTTCCAAACATAATTTTCTTTCTTTCATGATATACGTATACATGTGTAGTGACTAACTCGGAGACGATAAGACTTGGAGGCACTTCTTTATTAACGAGCACCATCGGGATTAACACACTTTATATTTAGTCCGTCTATTATCGGCGACGCTACTCAGCCAGTACAGTTGGTAGGCTGCCTGACTAGCGGCACCCCGAGATGGTAGAGACGACGACGAGAAGAATGGCGACGATGGACTTCACCAGCCCCGAGGTCCCCCACAGGGGCCCCTCTTATACTGTCAGCGTGACCTCGCTCCGCCCCGGCCACGCCCCCTTTTTGGAACCTACTAGCTGGTTCCTGGTGGACCCCTTCCGTGACCTTTCCCCGAGATCCCCCTCTCGTGTATATCCTGGCCTGCTGACGTCAGAACTGCCACACGCCGCAGTTCCCATTTTCTGCCAGCAGCCAGCGCTATGCCACTACACGTTGAACTTCTTTCGCACCGTACGTAGCCAACTGTGCTAATCGGAGGTGCAGGATCATCATCAACCCTGATCAATATCGTGTCTTCACAAATCATCACCGTCTCTCACAGGACTGTGATGGAGCACTGCCATCCAGCGCCTGCACACAAGTTCGATTTCATTGCTCGCTCTTCGTGGTCGCGACGCAAGGTCCTCTCGGCCACGTTCAACTCGCGTTAGTGTTGACCTCAGATTGACGTGTCCTGCCCAACAATTTCAATATACTTGGGATTCTTCTTCTTTTTCGTATGGCTGATGTTGATGTAGAGCATCTAATTTTACATCGATACTCGGGATGGAACATTGTAACGTTGTGGCAAGGCCAGAGAGAACACGCGCATCTGTCAATGCAATGGAGCGGCGTCTGGGTCTGTCCCGTGACCTGCCAGCAGCGAGCTTTCGACACTTCACGTGGCCTTCGGGAGTGCACCTGGCCTGGCACGAACGCCGAGGTGACCTCACCGCCACTTAGTGGCGAATGGCGGCAGCTGTTGTTATTGTCGCTGCCACCATGGCGTCCCGCCCACCTCACGCCTCCTGTTCTCTACGCCGTTGCCGTGCTGTGCCGTGCCCCACCGCACCAGGGCCGCAGTTGGTGCTGAGCGTCTACGGGCCCGACGTGTTCGGCAACGATGTGGTGCGTGGGTACGGAGCCGTGCACCTGCCCATCGCGCCGGGACGGTGAGGGGGAAGCCGCCGCTACTCGCATCGCATGTCTGCTCGCCCCCACTCACCGCAACCTCCGCGGCTGCCCAGTTATTGAATCCACTAATGCTTTCGTACCACGTTATAAGTCTCTACATCCACATTTTGCTTACCCAATGACGTTGATGCCATTGGACCTCCATCACCGCACCATCGCTTCTGTTAAGATTTCGTAGCTTTTGCAAAGTCGACACCAGTCCTCCCATGATCTGCTCTTATATTATCATCATCACCATCCTCACCGCGTGGATTTTGGTCATCTCTTTAGTCACCAGTGGGTGTCACTCCATTGGCCATGTCGTAACCTGCCCCGCTCATCGCAACCTCCTCAGCTGCTCGATATCATGTGTGGTGAGGTTGCCTCTGAAAAACAGCTAACAGCTCAGTGGGCTTTACGTGGCAAATAAATAAATCATCACTTGGCAAAACTTGGATACATAAAATTATAGATATATAAATATTATCTATAACAATAAGCTTCCCACCCTGCAGTGTCCCGTAACTGCTGCTTGGCTCAACGGGGCCTCACCGTCTCGAAGTCCAGGTCCGAGATGACATGGATGTGCTCACAATTTGAAAAGTTATTGCACTTTGATTCACTCCTAACGACCGTGTTAAGAAATTGCTTCCACAAAAGCTTTGCCACCTGAGGTGGTAGCAATTCCTGCTCGTTTACTGCACGTTCGACTTCACCGACGGATGACCAAGTTGCTTTAAAAAAATCTCCTTTGTGTGTGTTTTTTTCAGGCACGAAATAACTATCCCAATGTTTGTTCCCGAGTCAAGCTCAAGACTCCAGCAGTTTATGAGGTACAATTTTGTAGAGCCAGTCTAAAAGTATTATCAATTATCTGGTGATGATGCTGCTGTTGGTGATGTTGGCAGCGGTGCACACAAGCACAATTAACAACAAAAACACTCAACACATTCGTCAATGTATGTATGTTGAACTTGTTTCATCCCGTACATAGCCGTACTAATCGGAGGTGCGGTGGAATGACAATCGGTGATGTCTCGAGCAATGCCCCTTCTTCAGAGCACGTAAATTATGTGTTAGGGTTTGGATTAGCGGGCCGTTAATGTGCGCGGGTGCTTGTGGTTTGTTGTACTCCAGCTGGCTGCGAGGCAGGCGACCAGAATACACGGACCCCAAGGTGGTGGCTCGAGGAGAGGGCAGGGAAGGTGAGCTACCAAGGACGTCTTTAAGTCATCTTCCCCTTGAATCTAAATACCGTGTACATCTGTCCTCGGAATAATGTTGAGCGAATTTACCGTGTTTTGCAAACAAAAACTCTAAACAGTTAAAACAATTTTTTATTTTACCAGGTAAGGCCCACCGAGCTATATCGCTCTTTTTTTCAGAAGCGATCTGCCCACAAATCGTAGCTGAACAAAGTGCCTTATCACATTGAAATGTATAAGCAGCCAAATACTCTAAACGCACGGTTCTAAATGTGGTGGGGGAAAAACGGAGGACCCGGAGAAAAATCCACGTGACCACGGGAAGAGAGACACTCAAACTCCAAATATACAGCAGCAGGCGTCAGGGTCGGGATCGAACCCACGACCTCCTGTAAACCAGGCGAGGGAGATAACATCTCGCCACCGCGGCGCCCCTGAATTGAAGCTTGAGATCTCAGACTGTGTGGGGGAACACATGTTCCTTGTGGCCCAGACAGCCATAATAGCTTTGTGCATCACGTGGGTCGTGTTTAACAATCATCAGGCGCATGCAGCGTGGAACGAGTTAATTAGAATGGGGAGCAACTTGGCAAATGCTTAAGGACAGAGCATGGTGGGGGTCGCAAGGACTGGAGTTTTTTGGAAACCCTTGGGTAGTGGAACAAAATCCATTGTTGCACTGTATTATGATCCAGCATCAATGCCCCCAGCCTGCACTGACGAGCGTGGTGATGTATGGTCAAGTATTCCCCACAACTCGCACGACACGAGGAGTCCGTCATCCAGCGGTGGATGGACAAAAGGGCCGTGCATAAAACGCTTTTTTGTACTTACCTTCGTAGTTAACATTTGCTTTATTTCGAATGAAAAATATTTGGGCGGATACTTAACCGCGGTCGTTTCACGCTCTCTCTCTCCTTCCCCGTCTGGTCCGTGCACATCACGCGGCAGTGACGCGCGTGCGATCGCAGGGATACATTCACGTCGTCTTCAACATCGTCACCAAGGACTTGCGGAAACTCGGCTACGAGACGGTGGCGGCATCGGCGTCGGACGTCCACCACGCCGCACGCTCGACGCCGTGACCACCGCCAAAGCTTAGGGGGCGCGATTGAAAGCGGAAACCGAGCTAACGGCAACCCCCACAGCAATCACCCCACTGGGCCTCCCCCAGATAAAGGGAACCCGCCCGTTTGCGACAGTGCGCACCACCCTCCTGCAGTTAAGTGCCAATCGGACGGATGTCAGGAGGTTCATAGTTCGCTCCGAAACGTACGGATGTTGTAGAGAGATGAGTTTCAAAAGCGACGTATTCTGATGCTGCGTAACCGCCACTTGCGGTGAGAAAAGAGCCGAAGTGATATCATACCGCTTCCTGCGACATGCGACAACATTTCCTGTGACGTCATGGGTATGTAGTCACTTCGTGTGGCGCGGTGTTTTTTTTCGTAATCCGTGATGATGTTTTATTTTTACAGATAGTCCAAAATTCCATATCTAGCCCCAATAATTGGAACTTTTGGGATTATTCCCAAAATCTTGAACACATTCCGACGATGCAGCCGTTCACCTTCTCGACCACGCGATGAAACGCGGAGAGATGCGGGCGTCATGATTAAAACGTATACTTTTTTACATCTATTTTTTTTTACATTCGTGGTGTGACAACATCTATAATCCTCAGTTCAATATCGACATATCAGTCGACGAGAACAGACTCTTTACACGCGTGGTTCGATCCACATATCGTGAACGTGATCATCGATTGTACATTCGGGGATCCTACGTTAATTTCTCTTCACACAATGTAAAAATGTGTATCGCTTGATTTTCACAACAGTGCTACGTTTCAAGCCAATGTCATTTTTGTTAAATAAAACATTTGTACATTTTCAACGCCGCCGGAAGACCTCTCTTGCTCCTCACAAGTACACTTCCCACCTTTATTAATAAAAATTATAAATGCACAAAAAACTCCAGCGGAAACACAATGTACACAACATGGCGACCACCTACCTTGTCCCCATCGCGACAATCAATCGCATTGCATTCTGAACACCAACTGCATTCAAGTGCCACAGTTAACAATGAAAACATTTCATGAAATACCGCCACACACAACAACATGTTGGTTGGTTCACAATGGGAGATGTAATTATTGTGATGGGAGGGGATGGTTGTTGGCCATTAGCCTAAAAAGACACTGGGTTTTGTCTCAAGCTGAGCAGTGCATCTTATCAAATATTACACTCTCAATAATTAAACAATACTTTACCGTGTCATATACCCATCGTACATTGTTAGAAGACTCGTGTGTTTTTCGCCATGACGCTCAATGATTGTGTAATGTACGATTATTATAGGAGTATGGTTCTGCGTCGGAACTCGGGACCCAATTCTACCTGAAAGGGCCCTTTCCTTTAAACATCGGGCAGTTCACCAGCATTGGATGAAGCAAGGGCTGACACTGCTGATGAGACACACAATGCCAAATGCCGGTTCACACTTTGCTTGCATTAAAATAATCCTGCTAGGAAGATGCACTCCCAGAATGCCGTGGGGCCGATGGCATGTGTAACAAAAAACACTTTGAATTTTAAACGACGAGAGAGACAAACATGGGAAGGAGGCGTTATGTCCAGCTTATTTATTAATTTTGTTGAAAGCAAAAGCGTGGCCAGAATCTCAATGGCCCACGATGGGGCGTTTTGAAGCTGGATCTGAACGGCGCCCCGAGAGTAAAATGTGAAATCGCGGCGGCTAAGGCTGACATCCTCCAAAGCTCCCGACGCGAACCACATTCACAACAAAGCAGCAGCAGCTCGGCGTTGCCACAAATTCACCGACGAGTGCCGTTTTAACGAACGCTGCCGATTTCCGTTCGCACAGACGGGCGTGCCGAAGAATAAAAAGAAAAAATTTCAGAGACAGAAAAACAATTACTTATAGGTACTGTACTAGCAAAAGTGCATCATTTCAAGTTGGATACAATTCACAACTTGACGACATTGTCAGCTAATCTGCAGTAAAAAAAAATCAACAATGATGCCCTCGTAAAGGTCTTCGTCGTCAGTTTGCCCACTATTCTCTCAGCCGTTGGCAAACGACCGCCCTGTACAGCTGTCGCTGCGATACCAACACGCAGTCCCACGCTACGCACAGCGATTATACACCAAACAACAAAACAAATTAACAGCCAACGCAAGCCACAACAGTGGATTAATGAAGATGATTGGGAAAAGCTTATCATCAACTTGTGCACGCGGTGCCCGGCAAACGTTAAGCCCAACAGCGGTTCCCAACCACTGTGTGTACAAGTGGCGAGGCAGGGTTTTTTTAAATCCTTTATATTAAGTTCGCTTGCTTGCTTGCGTGCTTGCTTGCTTACGACCGTGCAAATCTTTCGGTCGTTTTTTAACCCACTTCCCGTGATCCAATCGAGCTGACATTTTCCACACAGACTCGTTGTGCGTGACAATTTATTTTCGTGAAATTTTTTTTCCAAAATTTTACACTGTTTAGGGAAAAAAATGTAAATATTTAATTACCAATTGCTTAATGATGGCAGGCAATCATCTGACCCATAGGTGACAGCCATCTCAAGCCAGAGGACGAGAGGACTCTAGCCGCCACGCATATAAAGGATTTATAGTGAAAAACTTTGTTTTTACGGGTTAATTTTTTCTCCTTCGAAAAGTAGACGGCACCTCGTGTACAACACGCGCACGGATGAGGATTCCGAGTAGAAAGAGAACACTTGGGGTCGTGCCACGAGACATTTAGCGAACCGCCTCACTTTCGCCGACACGTGCCGAGGTCGAATTCGACGAGTATGACCAAAACTTTGAGATTTGGGGACGAGAAAGGCACGGGCACGCACGGTCAGAGGGTCCCGGAATGGATTCCAACGTGAAGCTCGCCTCCCCACCAGTGCCGGATGAAGCTAGTGCGGGGCCTGTAACATATGTTGTTATAAAGGGGCCCTAAATAAAAAAATTTAAAAACACACAATTTTTTTACTTGCATAGTAAAGTAATTGTAATTTTTACTCATTTGCTATACAGCCAGGTAATACGACACATCGCTAACCTTAAACACCCAAGTCGTTCATTAAAGTGTAAAATCACTGAACCGGAATTGATAGCTTGAAAGCATTTAGCGCGGGGCCCTTGAAAGTGTGGGGCCCTTGAAAGTGTGGGGCCCTTGAAAGTGTGGGGCCCTTGAAAGTGCGGGGCCCGTAGCTGCATATGCAGCTACTTGTGCTACTGGGATAATCCGGTACTGCTCCCCACCACCTCGTCACAAGGCCTCACAGCGAGATGACGTCACACGTGGGCGATGACGTCACAAATAACGACATCATCGCCTTGGCCTGGCAAGGGCAGAAACGTTAGTGGCGCGCTGGATGTTTTTGTTGTTCTTGTGCCGTCTAGTTTTAGGTAAACACAACCTTTGGGTATATTTTTTTTCATAAACTATATTTAGCGATTGCTGCACTGCTTCATTTGGCAGCAGTGCACAAAAGCAAAATACAACAACAAAAACTCAACACGGTCGTCAATAATTACAACACCGTGGGCTTAAAAATAAAACGATATACAATAGGCGACGTTTTGGGCACTGGCCCCTTCTTTGTAGCACGCGGAATAGAGAGAGGGCTTTTAAAAATGTTTTCCCAATGACCCAGTTTCATCAATTAGGCGCGTGCGCGTGAAGTTGGCTTTCGGTTGAAATTTGTCTCCGTTTTCTGAAGTGCAAGCCCCTAATAGCACTAAAATATGGCTTGCATCAGATCACCTTCACGAGAGAGCCGTCGCAGGCCTCCCCGTGACAGACAGATGTGCGGCAGATAGCCAGGAGACAGCTAATGCATTAACGTGCCAACCTCAGTCGGAAAGCCGTCACTCAAGGCAATCCAGACCACGGGACATCTTTTAGTGCATCGTACTGTTAACGCGTGACACTCGTTTGCATCATAAGGTTTACACTTATTTGCTCAAATTTTCACATTTTTCAGAAAATTACCATAGCGTCTCATTTCTAGAGCGTTGATGTCACATAACCACCCCTTTTACGCACGCGTACGCACACGCACGTCACAATATGGCTCGGAATACAAAATAAATTAGCGAGCCACTTCCCCCCATTACTTTGGGATCTCGATGACTTTACAGAAGCTCAATGCTGGCCCAATGTGCCCCCCAAAAGATATTAGACCCCCCCCCACCCACACCAACCAAAAGAAAAAATGTTAGACCACAGAATTCCTGATCTACACAACAACGAACCCCATTAATGAAATGATTTGCCGCTAGCAACCCACTTTCGCGGGCCAGTCCGCCCTTCCGTCCGTACGCGTGATGCGACGACAAGGACGACGACTTTCAGAGTGAGCGGGGTGAAATTGAAAAGGGGGTTGTGCCATCGTCAGAGAGTTTGAAAGGGAGGACCTGAACGAGTAAACGCGCGAATATAGCAATCTGCTGGCAGTCGCACCATTGCCGTTCTTGCCGCGAAGCAGCGGCGACTCACGGCTCTCGGTTGAGGCAGTCTTGAGTCCTGGTGTCCAGCCCCTAGGGCTTTCAGGCCAGCTGCACCTCACTCATCGCGAGTCAGTGAATCAGTCCCCACGAGACCAGTCCTGGGCCTCAAGGCCCAGCTCAAGGACACTGGACCGTGGCCTCAGGGTCGTGGCCTTGACACCGGTCTCAGCCTACAGGATCCAGCCCTGAGCAGGCCTTGCACTCGGCTTGGCCGTGATTGGCTCACAGCCTTGAATCCAAGACTATAACATCCACCTCAGGTTTTATTCCAGTCTTGGATGAGAACGCTTTAGCGTTACAACCATCAAATGTGAGCCGAAAATTGGAAAAGAACCCCAGGTTTGAGTTTGCAGCATCTCCCTCAACTGAGATATGGGAGCCGACACTGCCTGGCAAACAAATCTCATATCCCGTAGCATGTTTTGGTCTAAACCAAAGAGTTCACTGCATCAAACCGCAGTCCGATTCAGGAGGCTGGTGTGTGTGTGTTTGAAGCGACAATCCATTGCGCTTCACTCTGTCGCAGAGGTCGCAACCGGGTACCCGATACCCGTACCCTACCCAATACCCGGCTACCCGTACCCGGCCAGGTACGGGTAGCCGTTTGCGACCCTGGTGCGGCCGGGTACGGGTAAGGAATCAAAACCCATTTGCGACCTCTGCTCTGTCGAGCGCGCCAAGTGCACGAGCTGACGTTCGTAAAAGCACACCACGGGACGCGTCTCTCCTCGTCCGTTTTTCGTGCTCGCAATCGTAGCGAGTCGGATAGAATGGCACACTGACAATTGACGTCAAAAGTCAAGGCTACCAAATGTCTTGGGAGGTTTCCCAGCGGGGACACATGACGAGCTGGCAGCCCCTCCCTCCATCTATCAGTCCCCGCCCACCTCTAACATAGCCACGCCCACACATACAACGATCAATCTGATTGGCTCTTTTATTCCGTTGGACCCGCCCACCGCTCGGGTAGCCCCGCCCACTTCTCTGGTAGCTCCGCCCACTGCTCGGGTAGTACAAAATCCAAATTTCCACAAACCGTTTTTGGTAGCCTCGGTTTGCATACACACGAGAAAATATCTATTTTACTGTTTCGGTTACATATTTTGATGACTCTAAACAAGCGAGCGCTATAAATTCGTGTGTGCTTAAATAACTTGAAAACAAAAGTAAATCGATTAAGACAAATTGCCCACTTTCTATGATGAACACATGTTGTCGTCGCGTTTGTTTATCAGAGGAGGCAATCGGAGAATGATTTTGATGACACCGATGCTCATCAGCAGTGCGCCCCGCAGTGGCTACGAGATGCCATCTCCCTCGCCTGGTACGCAGGAGGTTTAGGGTTCAATCCCGGAACCCTGGCAATGCCTGTTGCGCGTTTTCTCTCTCCCCTAAGTGGTCGCGTGGATTGTTCTCTGGGTTCCTCCAGTTTTGCCCTCCCCATTTACAACCAACGCGCCTCTACATTATTCGGCCGCTGCGATAAATGCCCACGCGTGGCGATGATGATGATGACGATGATATCAGCCGCTTCGACGATGAGCTATCAAACGCGTGTGGCCTCTGAAATAGAGCCAACGGGTCAGAGGGCGTTACCTGGTAAATAAAAGAGTTTAGTTTTAATACAGCCGTAAAAAAGTGATGTAAAAACAAACACTCTTGTTGTAGAAATAATTTACGGTCTCAACTCAGGTCCCTTTGCAAGCTGTTCAACCAACATAATATTTCTTCCGTTCTCTAACGCTCATTTAGCCCGTTGTGATAAAAATAAATACTTTCTCTGCGTCCTGAAAGCACTTAGGGGGAATATTTAACACGAGTCTTGGCTTTATGCCCGATATAACCAAGCCGCATTATTCCGGCGGCGGCACGCGCGGGTACGCCGCGTTCAAGTCGAGCGGCGGGTCGCGTGCGTGCGGTGGTGGGGAAAAGCGTGGGTAAAATCCAACCCTCTTCCAATAAGGTTTGGCCACCGTGAAAGGATATGCCAAGCAACTAGGTGGTCTCTAGAGCTTCTCCCTGCAAGGGGCTCAATCTCTCTAGAGACTAATCGAGTGGAGACGCGACCAACAGCAGTGGCGTGAGCCAGTAAATTGCAGGGCTGCGCCTTTGCCTTTTTTTTTTACCATTGCAAGAGTGCCGCTTGGCGCCACACGGTTCTGTGGCGAAGTTAGGAGCGGGCGCTTCTATAGACAAAGACAAAGATCCCCCGTATAGCCTGAACAGATTGTTGGCGGCAAGTGCTGTTAAGCAAGGAGCACGTATACAAGGAGGATGGGTGGCCAGCACCACGCCCGGCCACCCTGGTCTCCCTAGTGGCGATGTTTACACATCGCACCGAGTATATGTATGTATGTTGAACTTCTTTCGCACCATACCGAGCCAACCGGAGGAGCGGGGGGAGGCGGCGTTCCGTGACGGAACGTCTGCACCTTGGTGCTCTCCCTCCGATCGCCGCGCTCGCTCGCTCGGCCTTCTCCGTTTTGCAACGGCAGGTGCGCTCATCGGAGCGTGAGACAATGCTCGCGCTTCCTGCCCATTGTTCGTTTGTTTCTTGAATGCCAGCTGTTTGTAAAAAAAATAATGTCATTCATGTAGCCGAACTGCTCACCCAATGTGCTTAATAGGCGCGCATTGAGAGGAAGGTTTCTGAGCTGAACGACGGTAGATTTTGGTCAAGTTTGTAAGGTTCACACCCGCGGGGCTGTGCGTCTCAGGTTGTCTGCCATGACACGAGAGAGCCTCGCTAACGAGACAACGAGAGCATTACATTCAGGGCGGTCGCGGAACCAGAAGGACAGGAGGGGTGGCAATGGTGAGATCCCAAAATAAATATCTTTTATACTCTGTGATTCTTTCGGTAAAGTCACGTAGGTAGAACATTTTTTTGAAAAATAATTGTGATATATTATTTTATATTTTATTTTTCTACCTACGTGACTTGCAGTCACGAAAGCTTCAAATCAAGAATAAGCATCTTTTATTGATATTTATTTTCACTATTTTGGCTCATCGATATTGTATTTATAGGAAGAACAAAAAAATCTCAGTTTGGGAATCTCTCACCCTCCTCCCCCCCCCCCCCCCCGACTGGGAAGTTTCTAAAGCCACCTCCAAGTCACTGCCCATGAGCCCAGGCCAGATATTAGAATTTGTCGGGACCGCCCGAGGTGGCGTCACTTTCACAATTCCAGTAACCAGGTAAAGCGAGTGAGCTGCTGTAAAAAATCGGTGCCACTAAAGTTTCTGCGATATGAGGTGGTACCGATTTTTTACGGACTATCAGGGCTGCTGCAACACATTTCCATCCGTTCCACGTACATAACCAATAAATACAATTATACCCTAAGTTGTGCACATTTAACTTACACGTATTAAGCCGGATAATACAGTTTAACCGTAGCACCCATTGGTTTTGGTATATATTTTTTTGGTTGCGTCTTCCATCTACGAACACCAGCACCCTGCCATCGCTGGCGAACGAGGAATGCGCTTCTCGGCACAGCTTTCGGTGGCTTCCTGGCCAAAACACTCAGCCAAAAATACTCAACTAAACCCAAAATGGGAATGTGACGATCACCATTGAACAATAATCACACAGCGGTTTCGTTTGATAGCGTAAATATTCCTCTAGTGCGTTTCGGAAACGCGCGTTCGTTCAGCTGTTCGCTCACGTTTAACAAATTCGCAGCACCCGCTGCAACATGTCGGTGATGGGAGTTCTCACCGACCACGGTTCGGGCCGAATGAACCGACAAAAAAAACTGGCCGATCTGAGTGGGAAATGTGAATCGGTAAAAGTGGAACACAAACTCAACTATCAAGCTACACCAGGGCACCAACAGCCTCCTTCCCACCAAGGTGGATTTTACCACCTTGCCACGTTGGTACACCGAGTTTCAGAAACCTGCAACAACGCTTTTCCACTGCCACCATCGGAGCCGGGTCAGAACGGCACCCTCTGGGGATATTTGCCGACAGCCGAGGCAGAAATCTATAACCGCAACACGCCAGCCTCACAAGCTGGTTTGAGGGGGGCCAAGCAGGGCCAGGCGGCGTGTCAAAAGTCAACCCACGTACTTCTTAACCCTTTCTCGTTCCGAGATGTCTGCAGGTTGCAGGGTGGGTGGGTGTCCCGTTCCCCGCTTAATTCTCGGAATAAGCAAGGAGCTCAGCGTTAATTTAATTTAGAGAGGCGCAGTAGCGCCGCTGTTATTGAAGACGTTGTTACTCACCGCAGAGAACTGTCGCGACAAGACCGCCAGCGCTCTACGATAGCCGGCGCCAAACTGTGCCACACGCCCTCCCGCATGGCCTTGTGGGAGCCTCGATACCGATAAAAGTATTAAGACTTCAGTTTTTATTCCGGTTTCCGACGTACGTCATCGGAACGGAATCGTTCGTGTACGTACATCGTTGTCGGAATGGGAAAGGGTTAACTCGTGACGCCAACGTCGCACGGTCGTTGCGTGTTGACGTCGGCGGCGCGGTTCCAGCACGGCTCGGTTGTGCAGTGGAAAAAGGTTACGGGAGTTCTTTCTAGACGGGGTATACGTGGTTGGGAGGTGGGTGATCATGATGATGATGTTGGGCAGCCACGCGGAGAAGAAGCTTCTTCAATGTAACTATCTGCATTCTACCGTGAAGACCCACCCAACTGCCCGCCTGCCCGCCCGCAGGTCCACCCGCTCGCTCGCGTAACAATCGTTAGTGTCTCAATATTAGGTTGTGTTGCGTTAAACTAAGACCCATATCAAACGCGGAGGGCCGTTTAGCGATGATTGTCAGTCTGTTCCACCAGCAGCAATCGGTTCAAGCAAGGCCAACTCTGCCGACGAGTTCGTGAATATCGAATCCAGCCCAAAGTTTTGCTCATGTTGAACCAACGTTTCTGAAAGTTACGCCTTCACCGGACCCAGCAGTGTGGCTCATGGGATGTGTAAAAAAAAATAAAAAAACTTTCGGATAAAAAAATTCTAATTAAGTGGTGGAACAGACATGAGAAGGAGGAGTGTTGTGTACGTATTTAACTTGTTAATCTCTCTCTTGTCCTCCCCGTACGTACGTCCCTTGAAACTTCGTTCGCACCGTACGTAGCCAACCGTTCTAATCACCCCCCACGGCTCGCTGCCCCCCCCACGCCCACGCCCACCCCCCAAGAGTCACCCCCCCTCCTGCCACCCCCACCACCCCCCGCGGCTCCCCCCCCGCCTCCCCCTCACACCCGCAAGGGCATGTAGAGGTACCGGAAGATGGCGTAGTAGTGGATGGTGGCAGCCAAGGCCACAAACAGGTGCCAGATGGCGTGAGCGAAAGGCACGCGGCCGTCGCTCTTGAAGAAGATGACTCCGAAGATGTAGAGGGCTCCGCCGATCGCCACCTCGGAAAGGCCTTCCCTGTTGGGCTGAGCGGCGCATCGCACGGGAGAGAGGGAAAACAATTATATAGAATAATAATTAAAAATACGTAAACACGTTAATCACGTGCCGTGTAGAAAGGCAAAGAACCCCACCCACCTCGTCCCCCCCCCGCCCCTACTTCTTTCTTCCCCGTATACGCCTTTAAGATTTTTGTTCTTATAATAATTTTAAAAATATAAACACGTTAATCACGTGCGGGGCTGCGGGCGTAAACAAACGACCTTCAAATCGAACTTGCGATCTGTGCGCTTACCATTGAAACGATGGCGAGAGCCGGAGAGATGCCCATGGTGAGGTAGAACACCAGCTCGATCAGCTTATACCTGCAACGAAGGAAGAGGGGCGGGCACGTGTCAGGCCCCGTGGGCCACGTGGGGGGGGGGGGGGGGTGAGGCGTTCACGTGGTGGCGGTGACAGAGCCGGGGGGGGGGGGCGAGGCGTGCCGACGCGCCGTGCAAAGTTGCCGCAGCGGCGCAAGGCGAGGGGTCACGTGACGCGAGAGCGACTCCGGGATTGGATCCCGAAGTCACTGACGCGGCCACAAACGGAGACAAGAATCGGAATCTTTTATTTAGACTCGAGGGGTCAGAACGTCACAATAACAAACGATGCGAAAACACGATAGCAGTGCAAAGTATAGGAAAGGTAAGAAAAAAAAAATCACTTTACAAATTTCCAAATTAAACTAAACTATTTTATTTTACCAAGCAATAAGCTATTCGCTTCTTATTCAGAAGCGACCTGGCCGCTAATGATCGCTCAACAAAATGGCCTTATCATCATCGTGTGGACAATTTAAAGCAGCAGCCAAACACTCTAAACGCACATCGATTCTAAATGTGGAGGGAAAAACCAGAGGACCCGGAGAAAAATCCACGCGACCACCAGGAAAGAAAGAGAGAGACACGCAAACTCCAAATATACAGCAGCAGGCGTCAGGATCAAACCCACGACCTACCTGGCGTGTTAGTTAAACATCTCGCCACCGCGGCGCCCCGTGAGTCACCGCCATGTAATCATTTTTCATATGATAACTTCATTATCTCGCGATATCAGTTTCCCATATCTCCGCACCATCGTATTGACGAACCCCGATTGTGCCGTGTTTGAACTTCGCCCCATTCCCGGTACGAATGAAATCATTCTTTTAACCGCCGCTCGCCCGACGGGAGGCTGCCGTAAGCCCCTCCCCCCCCGAGCGCGCAAAAAAAATCATCCGGTCGCGGCGCGTCGCCGTCGAGTTTCACTCGCCAAAGACGGACGAGCTTTTGCGCTCCGTGACAAGCCACGGCTGTCGGGACGTCACGTGACAACCCCGAGACGTCGCTCGAGCCGTCGTGCCCGAGTGCGATATGGGGAAACAAAGCGGCGGCGGCGGTCGCAGCGGCGGCGGTGGCGGTCGCAGCGGCGGCGGTGGCGGCTGCCGCACACCCAATCACTCTGCGGAGTAGGGGGGGTGGGGGGGGTGGGGGGTGTAAACGCACCGACCGTGGAACATGAAGACGAAGAGTGCCCCCGAGCAGGCCATGAGCCACACGACCCAGCGCATGTGAGAGGCCCACGGGCCCAGCTCACGCAGGAAGAGCCTGCGCAGGAGACGGACAGAGAGAGAGGGAGAACGGAGCGCAAGCGTGAAGGGGTGGCAACACACGCACCGCTGCTAAGCGAAAGATCCACTCCTACCCCACCCCTCCCCCCCCCGTGTAAGACCAGACAGACTGGTCGGGGCAAGTGCCGTTTAGCGAGCAGCAACCTCTGAAGGCCGGGGCGCGTTCGTATGGTGCTGGCCACCCAAGCCCCGCTCGTGTGCCGTGCCGGCCTTCATCGGCGCAACTCGCTAAACAGCACTTGCCCCAACAGCCTGTAGAAGGCTATATACGGGGGAATCTTCGTCTTTGTACGTTAAACTTCTTTCGCGCCGTACGCAGCCACCCGTGCTAGCTGGAGGCGCGCCACGGTACACAAAGGGGCGGGTGGCCAGCACCACGCCCGGACGCCTTTGTCTCCCGAGTGGAGGTGTTCACACACCGGACCAGGCAACTCGTTTGAGTCGACCGAGGGGAGGGGGAGGAGGCCTCGGGGGGGGGGGGGGGGGGACCGGCTCGGATACAATCGTCACCGACGTTGGCCGTCAGCGTGAACGGAATCAGAATCTGTATTTAGACTGCAAGGGGGAATCCGATGAGCTATGAAGCTCTTTCACGCAGATGTCCAGTGCGGGCGGGTCACAGTGCAGTGCCAACCGCCGCGCCACCGCTCCCGTGGGCAATTCACACACGGACGTGCGAAGACATTGGGGCAGTGGAACAAGAGATATATACACGTTTGAGTGTGCAACACAGGAGGCGGGAGGGGGGGGGGCACGAGGGGTGGGGGGGGAGGGGGCGTGGGGAGCGGGGGGGGGTAACCGAGTGCACCCACCAGGGCGTGTAGGAGGCGGCGGTGAAGAGGTAGATGGCGACACGGTCACAGATGTGGAAGCAGTACTCCGTTGAGCTGCGGTGGGGCGGGGGGGGGGGGGACAGCGCAGCGGTGAGCGGAGTCGAGTGTGCGGCGAGCGGTGAGGCCTCCATGGCCACGCGGCATTCCACATGACGCGCCGCCGCTACAACACCCCCCCCCCCCCCCCCGTTATAACGCAATCGACGACGAACTACTTTCTTGAGCTGCGCGGCTGAGCGGAGTGATACACGGTACGCAGAATGATACAGTGACGCGGTGGCGGCGGACTCATCGCGTGTAGTAGTACGTCGCATCTCGCCAAAATTGATCGCGGCTATATTATTACTTACGGGGAAAGAAATTCAACTCTAGCCGGGCATCATAATAACGATCGAGATGATGAGATGGCGACGTAAGGCGCTTTCAAGAAGCCGCACCGTGAACAGTGACAGATGACCACGCAGCCTGGCATGGTCCTGTATCACTGGTGGGCACCGGCGGGGACCGGCTGGAACCGGTGTGGACTGGCAGAGAACCAGCAGGGCACCGGCGGCGCCGACTCACTGGAAGTGCCGCCCCTTCCAGGCGTAGATGTGGTAGATGGTGGACACGATGAAGAGGCCGCAGAGGCCCAGGCCGTACACCCACGCCGTCACCTGCTCCAGACGCTCGTCCGAGAGGCGGTGCAGTACGGCGCTGCCCACGATGCTCGGCAAGATCCACAGCTGAGCGGCGAGATCCACGGCGGGGCAGAGAGAGGGACGGGAGGGAGGGGTGACAACGACGACACGAGGTGGGAAGAATAATCTTCATCTTATTTGAAACCACGGTAGCGAGATGTTAAAGACCTCGCCTGGTATACAGAAGGTTGCGGATTCGATCCCAACCCTGACTGCATGTTCTCCCCTTGGTCGTGTCGATTTTCCTCCGGGATTCGTCCGCTTTTTCCATCCACATTTAGAATCAACGTGCGCATTTGGCTGCCGTACATTTGTAGCAGTTGCACCGCCTGCACGCTCGCCAGAGGTCGCAATGGAGTACCCGATACCCGTACCCTACCCGATACCCGGCTACCCGTACCCGGCCGGGTACGGGTACCCATTTGCGACCCTGGTGCGGCCTGGGACGGGTACGGGTAAGGAATCAAAACCCGTTTGCGACCTCTGACGCTCGCCAGCTGCACCGCGGCGGGTGTAGAATAAGGTGGAGGGATGGTGAGGGATGGTGGGGGGAGGTGGGGGGGGTGGGTGTGCTACTCACGGCGTGGGTCGCGCAGTTGGCGGCGTGCTCGTACTCCGTGGGCTGGTAGCGGCAGTTCGGCGGCGGTCGGTGGTTCATGAACCTGCACGGCCAACACGGGCAACACGGGCAACACGAGCAACGCGTTGGTCCTGGTGGTGCAGCGGTCAGCGCGCTGCGCCGCGCTACGAACCCGCCAGCGACCCGAGTTCGATTCCCGCCTTCGCGGCCAACACCGGTGACGATTATCTGAACCGGTGATTATCTGAACCGGTCCCGGACCTCCCGTGGGTCATCTCAGCCTCAAATGAGTACCTGGCAGCGGTGTGTAAACATCGCCCCCACGTGAGCCCCGGGTGAGTCCCGGGTGTGCCTGTGAATTTTCGGAATTCTAAAAAAGAACCTCACTATTGGCTCGCATGCAAGGACAGACGAACTGCAAGATCCAAACCATGTCCATTCTTGAGAACTTGCTTTTTGCGTGTTCGTTTATCGTCCTTCCCCCGCCCCTCCGATTCGCACGGCTTGCTGCGTACGGTACGAAAAGGAGTTCAACACGCATACATACAACTCTCCTCCGTGCCGTTCAGTGGCCGATCCAGCCCCCGCCATCCCCAACTCCTCCTCCCCCGCTACCCCATCTCTCTCCCTCTCCATCGGTCACCGCGTAGCGAGAGCCGCAAGAAGGCCCGTCAGCCACCACCTCCGGCCTTCCCAATTCCCATCGGTCGAGCGTGCGCAGTTGGGGGTGTAGGTCAAACGTCCGCCGCACGGCGTTTCCCACGCCACGCACAGCCGCTGGCTTGTTCAGTGAAGCCACTATCGCCTGCGGTGCACACATTCGGCTGCTCGCGGAGTCGCTCATGCGTCCATTCAGTTTCTGCAAAGCTCTTCACGGCAGGAGAATTACTAGGTTCACTGACGATGTTGGGAAGAGGGGGGGAGGTCCGTGTACAATACATGTGCAGCGGTTAGCAATGTGTACCCTTGGAGCATGCCCTCTCTCCGAGTGAAACTAATTCAATCCACGTGACCTCGTTTTCCAGGGTACGAATTATTTTTCTATTATATATATGACCACAATCTGGGCCAATATTTAAGCCAGATTTCCAGCTGTCTAAAGCGATGAAGAACACCATTAGGGTTAGATGTTCAACAATCACTCACAACAGGTCTATGCGTATCAGATGTGTGTGCCGTGTGTCGTCATAGGTCGACTTAGCCTCAAACGAGTACCTGGTGCGGTGTGTGAACAATGGCCACTGGGGAGACAAAGGCAGTCGGGAGGCCGTGGTTCTGGCCACTAATCCTCTCGTCTACCGTGGAGACCATCACATACCTGTCAACCCCTTATCAGTGCTCCTACCTTATTACAGACCAACTCTCACCTTTTTGGTCACCCTGTGCCCCCTTATAAATCTCCACGTTTATCCTACAAAGTCCCATCACAAGGGTAGAAACACAAACAAATAGACAAACTTTATTTTTGCCCGTATTGAAACGGCTGTACGCCGTATGGACCTGAAAACTCAATTTCCCTGGACAAGAATACGGGGTAAACGGTATGGGTTGACAGGTATGACCATCATAGGTGCTCGCGAAAGAGCACTTGCCCAGAAACTATGTTACGGCTACACGGGGGATCTTTGTCTTGTACTAACAGTACAAGAAAACGTTCGTCATAAAGTGCCGGCGGTCCCATCACAGCGCTGGTGCCAGGCTAGGTGTTGGCAGGTCACGGGATAAGCTCTGCACAGGGAACACCACCACCAACACCACCACCACCAATACACCACCACCAGTACACCACCACCAGTACACCACCACCACCAGTACACCACCACCACCAGTACACCACCACCACCAGTACACCACCAGTACACCACCAGTACACCACCAGTACACCACCAGTACACCACCACCACCAGCAGTACACCACCACCACCAGCACACCACCAGTACACCACCACCACCAGTACACCACCAGTACACCACCACCACCAGCACACCACCATCACCAGCACACCACCATCACCAGCACACCACCATCACCAGCACACCACCATCACCAGCACACCACCACCACCAGCACACCACCACTACCACACCACCACCAGCACACCACCACCACCAGCACACCACCAGCACCAATACACCACCACCAGTACCAATACACCACCACCAGTACACCACCACCACCAGCACACCACCACCACCAGCACACCACCACCACCAGCACACCACCACCACCACACCACCACCACCACACCACCACCAGTACACCACCACCACCAGCACACCACCACACCACCGCCACCACCAGTACACCACCACCACCAGTACACCACCACCACCAGCACACCACCACCAGCACACCACCACCAGCACACCACCACCACCACCAGCACACCACCACCACCACCAGTACACCACCACCACCACCAGCACACCACCACTACCACCTTACCTGTGCCTGTTGTGGACCAGCTCGTGGTAGACCTTCATCATGAGCGCCACGCACGTGTGGAGGCGACCTCCCTTCTTATTCCCTCGGGCGCTGTCCATCGCCAAACCCACCAGCACGCTCCCAATCGCCGAATCTCGTGCTCTGTCCCCTCGTCTTCGTCAACAACGCTGCTGCTGCTGGTGGTGCTGGTGGTGGTGCTGGTGGTGGATGCGCTCCTCCGTGCGTCCGTCCCTCACGCGAGCCTAACGCAAATCCGTGACCACCACCGGCCACAACCACCAACAACAATCACCGACCGACCGCCCAGTGAGTGCGGTGGCGACTTGGGATGTCACAAACGAGCCGGCGATGTGGCCACGCTGCTTTCTCGGTGGCTTCGCGTTCAGACCTCCACCACCACCACACCACGGCTACCACGCCGCCACCACTACCACCCACCACCACTACCGCGGCTACTACCACCACTACCACGCCACCACCACTACCACGCCACCACTACCACCACCACTACCACGGCTACCACGCCACCACTACCACCACGCCAGCACCACTACCACGCCACCACTACCACGCCACCACCACTACCACCACCACTACCACGCCACCACTACTACCACGGCTACCACCACCACCACGCCACCACTACCACGCCCCCACTACCACGGCTACCACGCCACCACTACCACGCCACCACCACTACCACGGCTACCACCACCACCACGCCACCACTACCACGCCCCCACTACCACGGCTACCACGCCACCACTACCACACCACCACTACCACTCTCCACCCCGCGAAGGTCGCCCCTTTTATCGGCTGTCGCCCGCGGGAGTTGAACGCAACAGTTGCGCTCGCTCGAGCCGAGGGGGCGCGCGTCCAGCCGGTAATGGCTGGAAGCCGCGCGTGGAGGTGGTGGGGGGTGGGGGAGGTGGTGGGGGGAGGGGTGCACGGAGAGGCGCCGTGTGATTGGCTGAGGACGTTGGGGGGGGGTGGGGCGTGGGGGAGTGCTTCTCATGTATTCTATTATTTAATTTAATTTATTATTTTATCTTTAGACGTGACTTAACCGAAAGAACCAAATAATAATTCCTGCAGTCACGAAAGTTCTAAAATTAAGATTGCTTCTCATTTCCTCCGCTCCGGGGATTTAACCCCGCCCACAAACTCCACCTCCTCGCTCCCTGCCGCTCTCTCTCTCTCCATCATTCCTTCCCTCCACATCTCATTCATTGCCTCCCTATCTCATTCCCTCCCTATCTCATTCCCTCCCTCCCTCATTCCCTCCCTCCCTATCTCATTCCTCTCTATCTCATTCCTCCCTTCTCTCCCTCCCTGCCTCTCCATCATTCCCTCCCTATCTCATTCCCTCCCTTTCTCATTCCCTCCCTCCCTATCTCATTCCTCCCTCCTTCTCTCCCTCCCTGCCTCTCTCTCTCTCCATCATTCCCTCCCTCCCTATCTCATTCCCTCCCTCCCTATCTCATTCCTCCCTCCTTCTCTCCCTCCCTGCCACTCTTATCTCCATCATTCCTTGCCTCCCTATCTCATTCCCTCCCTCCCTGTCTCTCTCCATCATTCCTTGCCTCCCTATCTCATTCCCTCCCTCCCTATCTCTCTCTCCATCATTCCTTCCCTTCTTATCTCATTCCCTCCCTCCCTGTCTCTCTCCATCATTCCATGCCTCCCTATCTCATTCCCTCCCTCCCTATCTCATTCCCTCCCTCCCACTCCCCCTCCCTGTCTCTCTCCATCATTCCTCGCCTCCCTATCTCATTCCCTCCCTCCTCCCCCAGTAGCCCATCCACGTCGTGTTCATCATTCAGTCCGTGCCCAGCACTGTCGCTATTGCTTCTCAGAATCCCAATCCTCATTACGGACACATCCCATGTGGAGCTGCGACACTCATTGAAGGCCACTCACCCAAGTTGACCCATCCACGCATCCACTGCCCCCCTGTGTGTGTAGACGACGCTGGTGCGGACAATCTACAACAATAACCTCATAGTTTGTTTTAAAATAGGTATATAAATCATCTCTCTCTCTCTACACACACACACGCGCGCACATATACTGTATGTATAGCCAACAATCCTCTGATCTGGCAACATTGACCCAGTGAACACGCCATCCACGATGCAAGACACGAGGCCATCACACCGCAATAAAAACACACAAAGATCCCCCGTGTAGCCTGTAACAGACTGTTGGGGCAAGTGCTGTCAGCGAGTGTCACCTATGAAGGCCGGCACGGTGGCACACGAGGGGGTGGATGGGGCCCAGCACCACGCCCGACCGCCTTTGTCTCCCCGGTGGCGATGTTTACTACACACCACACCAGGTACTCATTTGAGGCTGAGTCTACCTAGGGGAGGCCCAGGATAGGTTCAGATAATCGTCACCGGTGTCGGCCGTGAGCGGGAATCGAACTCGGGTCGCCGGATTCGTAGCGCGGCACGCTAACCGCTGCACCACCGCTCCACACACACACACGCACAAAGACAAAGATCCCCCGTGTAGCCTCGAACAGACTGTTGGGGCAAGTGCTGTCTGCGAGTAGCACCTATGAAGGCCACCGCTCAGCGCACGCACAACAACAACAACAAACAACAGCAGCAATTCGAGTAACTGTGTCAAATGTCACTCGTCAGAGAAACACACCCGCCCTGATACCTCGTGACCGCCTCGCCACCAATCACTTGCCAGGCACGTGGCTTCGACGATGGCGCGATTCGCCTGCTGGAACAACACCGGGTGACTGGTGGAGCCATTCATTGGTAGGGGGGGAGCGGTGGCGCAGCGGTTAGCGCTACGCTGCGCTATGAACCTGGGTAACCCGGGTTCGATTCCCGCTTCACGGCCAACACCGGTGACGATTATCTGAACCGGTCCCGGGCATCCCCTAGGTCGACTCGGCCTCAAATGAGTACCTGGTGCGGTGTGTAAAACGTCGCCACTGGGGAGACAAAGGCGGTCGGGCGTGGTGCTGGCCACCCACCCCCTCGTGTACCGTTCCGGGCTTCATAGGTGCGCGCTAACAGCACTTGCCCCCACAGTCTGTTAAGGCTATACGGGGGATCTTTGTCTTTGGTGGGGGAGATGACCCAGGGGAGGAGGGTTGAGGAGTTGGGGTTGCCACCTGTCCCGGTTTTCACAGGGATTGTGTCCTCGTGTTGAGGGTACTGCAGTCGCTGTTCGTGGGAGATCTGGGAAGTCTTCCCGGGGTTTGCTCCCTGGGTGACCCTGTGGGTGACGCTGTGAGTGACCCTGTGGGTGACCCTGTGAGTGGCACTGTGAGTGACGCTGTGGGTGACCCTGTGGGTGATACTGTGAGTGACCCTGTGGGTGACACTGTGGGTGACACTGTGGGTGACACTGTGAGTGACCCTGTGGGTGACCCTGTGGGTGACACTGTGAGTGACCCTGTGGGTGACACTGTGAGTGACCCTGTGAGTGACCCTGTGAGTGGCCCTGTGGGTGACGCTGTGAGTGACACTGTGGGTGACCTTGTGGGTGACCCTGTGGGTGACCCTGAGTGACCCTGTGAGTGACCCTGTGGGTGACACGGTGAGTGACCCTGTGGGTGACGCTGTGAGTTGCCAGACGTCGTGGTATGAGAATCTAAGCGACGAAATGCGCACAGCAGACACCGAGCTGGAATTAATTTTAGCCGCGCGCGGCTCACAATGACCCTGGCTGTCTGCGGGGCTTCGGTGTCGACCGTGTGTCGAATTCACTCGATTTTATTTGAGTGCGTGATACATTTTTTTTGGGAGGGCAGAAATGTCGTAACCGTTGGACAGAAGAACATCATTCGATAGCCACGCCGCCCAGCGCAACGCAGTTGTGCAATCCAGAGGGTCGCCGGTTCAATCCCATTTCGGCTCGCGGGTTGAAACAGTGGGAGCGAGTTTCTTTAATCGCCCTCTCGCAACATCAACAACGCCACCACCGCCGTCTCTCTGCACCCATCGGTACAAACGGCTTCACCACGATCAAGTCGCACACCGCAAAGCAGGCACGCACGCGTGGTGGGGTAAAGAATGTGGGCGCTGAGATTCCATCGCGATCGCTCGGGCTTTCACCAACCGGGCGCTCTCGTAACGGTTACCGGTTTCGCGAACGACCCTCGAACGAAGCTCCGGAAGGAATTCCCCACTTCGGAAGCGGCCCCGTGAATCGACGTCGCAATGGGAACGTGCCGAAAGTGGCCACCCAGACGCGGGGAACAAGCGGCACGGGGACGTCCCTCTCTGCTTCCAGTCTCGGCGCGAGTGCTGTGAGCGAGAAGTACCGATGAAGGTCACCGTGGAAAGCCTCAGAGGGGGGTGGGTGGGTGGGGTGGGATTATGGTGGTGCGCGTGCCTGGAGCAGGGAGCGGTAGAGCGCAGCGTGACGAACCTGACGACCCGAGTTCGAATCTCGCTCGCGGCCAACACCCAGTGACGGTTATCTGAACCGACAGACCTGGTCTTCACCTGAGGACGGCTGCTTGCGTTGTGGCCGAAACGTCGTGAGAATTATTTTAGAATGTTTTATTTTTATTATTTTATTATTTTCCTTCCACGTGACTTTACCGAAAAAACCAAGAAGATGAATCTCTGCAGTCACGAAAGCTTTAAATAGAAGCACAAAGGCAATGCCGCTATCAGGGCATTTACAGCTCTGGGTGAGCAGCTGCAACATGAGACCTTTCCTGCCAGTATCAAAGTACACAACATTTACAATTCTCTAGACCAAAGCCAGACGATTTCTCCACAACTTGTAATTACTGGCAAGATGTCTTGATACTCGAATGATTAATTTCGTAGTGGAGTTTACTCCCGGACACACCGGTGTGTGCTGAACTAGTAACGAATTGACACGTTTTGTTCACGTGACAAACCTTACTAATTGGCTGTGTCGGGTGGTGGCGGGTTGAACGACACATTTATATATTTACGCGATCTAAACCCCGAAAAGCCTCTTTTGAATAAATCCAGACATTCTCAATCCACCGCTGCACGACAGAAGGCCTCCCCATGCCACGTTGGTCACGTGGGCTGTTGGTTTTTTGACATCGAACTTCAGCGCGACGGTCAAGGGCGTCTCGTCCACGTGACGTCACAATAGTCGTGGTTTGTCCCAGAGTGCAATGCGTTTCGGAGTGAAATTCGACCGAAGATTTGTCACGCTCGAGAGGTGTTTATAGTCGCCTGCCGTCGAGAAACCTTTCGACGCGATCTTTGTTTTGATTCGGAACGGATATGCGGCAAAGTACAAGGCGCAATCGGGGCGATACGCTGGTGTGGAGATATGGGAAACTGATACTGGTAGGAACCACCTGGTTCCACCAGCCCACAGGGGATTATTGTGTCCGTCCGTCCGTCGTGAATCCAAATATTGGAGAGGTGGGGCTGGGTGGAGAGGGGAGGGTTGGGAGGGTCTAGGTGGGGAGGGTGGGGTTGGATGGGGGGTGGGAGGGGTGGGGCTGGGTGGGGAGGGGCTGGTCACCCCGGGGTCCCCTTATAAAACTCAACGTTTAACCTACTCACGCCGGCTTGTGCCCGCCCTCACAGTCGGCCATATTTGCGGAATACACCACGCCGCCGTTGACCCTGGCCATTGACCGAGCAACCCAACGTTCCTACCAACCAGCTCCCTCCGCAGGAATGTGTTATCGCGGGAAAAGGAAGTTATCGTGTCGTGGAAAATTTTAATTACATGACGGTGACTCACGGGGCGATGTTAACTACCTCGCCTGGTATACAGGAGGTCATAGGTTCGATCCCGACCCTGACGCCTGCTGTATATTTGGAGTTTCCATGTTTCTCTCCCCGTGGTCGCGAGGATTTTTCCCCGGGTCCTCCAGTTTTACCCTTCCACATTGAAAATCGACATCACGCGTTCAGAGTATTTGGCAGCTATACATTGCCACGTGATGATAATCCACTGCGCGTGTGGCCGGGTCGCTTCTGAAAAAGATCTACATTAGCTCAGAGGGCCTTACACCTGGAAAAATTGAAAATCGTTGTTTGTTTCGATTGTTTGAATACGCTGGCCAAAGGCCACCATCCAAGCCTCAATTAAAGCTGTCGCTCTCAAGGACCGCTCGACGCGGAACCTTTGGACGTTGCGACGACCCTGGCGCGGGGTTCACCGATCCATCGGTGCCATCGCGATGAGGGGGGGGGGGGTGCAAACGACGCACCCGTGGCACCCCGCGCCAGACACGCGACAACCCTGTAGGAGTTGAGCTGCCAAAATTTTCTGGGAAGCTCAGCCGGGAGGGCGTGGCGAGCTTGGTAAGCCACTCTCAGCTCCGTGTCAAGCCCCGCCCACTTTTATACAGACCTCCCCCCCCACCCACTGCTGGGGAGGTAGTTCCGCCCCCTGCTCAGGTAGCTCCGCCCACTGCTCAGGTAGCTCCGCCCACTGTTCGGATAGCTCCGCCCCATTGCTCGGGTAGCTCCGCCCACTATTCAGGTAGGTCCGCTCACTTCTCGGGTAGCCCCGCCCACTGCTCGGGTAGCTCCGCCCACTATTCAGATAACTCCGCCCACTATTCAGATAGCTCCGCCCCATTGCTCGGGTAGCCCCGACCACTATTCAGATAGGCCCGCCCACTTCTCGGGTAGCCCCGCCCACTGCTCGGGTAGCTCCGCCCCTTTGCCCGGAGAGGAATTCAGTGTGGGGTTGGTGGCCACGAGGACGTCACGTGAACATTTTGACTTAAAACTTTCGTGACTGCAGGAATTCATACTGGTAGGAACCTCCTGGTTACACCAGCCCACAGGGGATTATTGTGTACGTCCGTCGTGCATCCAAAAATGGGAGGGGTGGGGCTGGGTGGAGAGGGGAGGGTGGGGAGGGGCTGGGTGGGGAGAGTGGGGCTGGGTCGGGGTGGGAGGGGTGGGGCTGGGTGGGGAGGGGCTGGTCACCCCGTGGTGTCCTTATAAAACTCAACGTCTAACCTACTCACGCCGGCTTGTGCTCGCCCTCACAGTCGGCCATATTTGCGGAATACACCACGCCCTGACCGTTGACCCTGACCATTGACCGAGCAACCCAACGTTCCTACCAGCTCCCTCCGCAGGAATGTGTTTTATTTGGTTCTTTCGGTAAAGCCATACTCCAATGATAATAGCTGTTACGAAAATAAAAAAAAAACTATCAAATAAAATTAATATTAAGATTTTCCCACTGATCTGTGTTATGAATATCATGTCTGTACGATTCCAATCATTTTTATAGTCATAATCGCCAAATTTGCGGAGCTCCGCTGCAAATACAGGAAGAGACGAGAGGTGAGGCAGCGACGAGCTCAGCCTCCCCTCTGATTGCGCAACCCCTCAGTAACTGGATGGAGCGCGGGCAATAAGCGCGTATCTGTTACTATCTCAATATGTCACCAATGTAATGTTTGTAGACCCCTTCATTTCATGTCCTCGCCTTCCATACTCCAGGTAACTTATTTCACGTATGTGTATAAAGATATTTAGGCTCGCTGATCTCGTCATGAAACTGCAATGAAAAAGCACCAGGGGAGGCAGCTATCACATCTGCCTCACTGACGGGGACATCTTCTTGGTTCTTTCGGTAAAGTCACGTAGAATGGAAATAATAAAATAATAAAAATAAAACATAATAAAATAATTATCACGACATTCAGACGCTGTCTTTCTGACAGACCTGTTCTTCACCTGAGGACGGCTGCTTGCGTTGTGGTCGAAACGTCGTGAGAATTATATATATTTTTTATTTTTTTATTTTTTATTTTTTTATTTCCATTCTACGTGACTTTACCGAAAATACCAAGAAGATGAATCCCTGCAGTCACGAAAGCTTTAAATCGAAAAATTTGACGGGGACGTGTCTAACACGCCCCCCTCAGTGAAGACACGCCCACCTCCGTGAGGCCACGCCCACTTCAGTGTGTGAATCTGGCTCTGACAATTCTAGATTTGAAGCGTTCGTGACTGCAAGGAATCATCTTCTTAGGTTTTTTCCGGTAAAGTCACGTAGAAAGTAAAATAAAATAAAAAACAAAAATCACGACGTTTCGGAGGCAACACAAGTCTCCGTCATCAGGTGGGACCGTCACAGCCAGATTAGCTGTATCAAGTGAGGCAATGATTCAAGATGTAATCCCTTAAAAGCGAGTTGAGGGGGGAGGGAGAGGGAGGGGGGAGCTCATCAGACTATGGTAGCCAATGAATGGAACGTTCATTGGCTACCATAGTCTGATGAGCTCCCCTTAAGTTTGTACCCATCATCATTTTCGTTCTTTTGTCTATCATGTGTATTAGACCTCCCCTCCTCCTCTCTGCCCATTGTGTTGGCGGGTGCAGTGGCTGGCCGCTTGCGCACAATCGCTCCATTGTGTTGGCGTGTGCAGTAATTGGCCGCTTGCGCACAAGCGCTTCCACGTCCATCGCCCACCCTTTTGGCCTCGCCCCCCCCTCCCTCCCGATACGTTCCTTTCATTGGCTACCATAGTCTGATGAGCTCCCCCCTCCCTCTCCCTCCCCCCTCAACTCGCTTTTAAGGGATTACATCTTGAATCATTGCCTCACTTGATACAGCTAATCTGGCTGTGACGGTCCCACCTGATGACGGAGACTTGTGTTGCCTCCGAAACGTCGTGATTTTTGATTTTTATTTTATTTTACTTTCTACGTGACTTTACCGAAAAAACCTAAGAAGTCTGGCTCTGACACTAGCCAGTACCTCCCCAGCCATTGACCTGACCGCACGTCACTGTATTGCACCTCCCCACCCCATCACCCAGTGACAAAGCCCTTCCTTGGCCTCATTTCGCTTCCTCGCCCGTGTGCACGTGCAGGAGAAGGTGATCCTCGCGAAGCTGACTCCACAACATTTCCGCCCCCTACCACCCACACCCACACGCCCTTCGCGCAGAAGGCTAAGCAGCCGCCGCCGCTGCCGCTTAACACGGCGCCTAATTCCACACGTGGAGCTTCAGGAATTATTTCTGTACTTAGTGATAGCAGGTGCGACGACGAACGTCGTAAACGACATCTATCGAAGAAGCAATTCACAGGGGCAAGTAGGTGGTGGTGGTGGTGGTTGGTGGTGGTTGGTTGGTGGTGGTTGGTTGGTGGTGGTTGGTTGGTGGTGGTTGGTTGGTGGTTGGTTGCTGGTGGTTGGTTGCTGGTGGTTGGTTGCTGGTGGTTGGTTGCTGGTGGTGGAGGCGCAAGGTCGAGAGACGGCGGATAACGAGAAATGATGGACGATGCTGTCAGCAACACGTACATCTCAACCCATACGGGTTCACCCCGTATTCTTGTGCATGGAAATTGAGTTTTCAGGTCCATACGGCGTACAGCCGTTTCGATACGGTCAAAAGAAAATGTGTCTGTCTATTTGTTTGTGTTTCTCTCCCTTGTGATGGGACTTTGTAGGATGAACGTTGAGATTTATACGGGGCACGGGGTGACCACTAAGGTCTGAATTGGTCTGTAATAAGGTAGGGCACTGACAAGGGGTTGACAGCCATGACGACGTTAGTGTGGAGTTGAGGCGACGCGAATCAGGTAGGGGTCTTACTGAAGCACTATGCCACTGCGTGCATGTATGTGTGTTTAACTTCCTTCGCACCGTACGTAACCAACCGTACTCATCGGAGGTGCGGCGGGGGAACAACAACCCAAACGCAACACAAAAAGCGCATTTCGTGACGACGTATTTGCGGAACGACGTCAATCCGGATGTCGGCGCATGTACGAATGTATTTGCATTCTCGGCACAGCTTTCGCGTAGGGCTCCGGGTGATTATGATTATTGGAGCCGCGCGACCATCAGCTGGTTGTTCTTTTTTTTTTGCAAACCGAGAGCTCAGCAGAGGGGAGGGCGGGAAGTCGTAAACTCGACACCACGGAGGTCGGCGATGCAATCGGCTCGGTTTGCATTAGAGCCACAAACCGTGAACATTTTTTTTCTTTTACCAGGTAAGGCCCCGCTAAGTGATGTAGCTCTATTTTTCAAAAGCGACCCTGGCTATCGCGAATGATAGCTCAACGAAGTGGGCTTATCATCATCACGTGGAAAATTTGCATAGCATGTAGCCAAAAAACTCTAAACGCGCGATGTTGATTCTAAATGAGAGAGAAAATCCACGCGACCACGGGGAGAGAGAGAGACGCAAACTCCAAATATACAGCAGCAGGCGTCAGGGTCTGGATCGAAGCCACGACCTCCTGCATTCCAGGCGAGGTAGTTAACATCTCCTAGCCAACGTGATGATGATGAGAGAGAGAGAGACACGCAAACTCCAAATATACAGCAGCAGGCGTAAGGGTCTGGATCGAAGCCACGACCTCCTGAATACCAGGCGAGGTAGTTAACATCTCCTAGCCAACGTGATGATGATGAGAGAGAGAGACACACACAAACTCAAAATATACAGCAGCAGGCGTCAGGGTCTGGATCGAAGCCACGACCTCCTGCACACCAGGCGAGGTAGTTAACATCTCGCAATCGTGGAGCCCCATCCAAAGGATAGAGAAGGAGCGACTCTGTGGCTGAGACCCCGTGTGTCGCACAAACGATGGTTGTGCAGCCACTGTTGTGGCGTTTGATTCACAACGTAAATGTTTTGTTGGGGAGGGATGTAGGGGTTAGGGCCACATTTGTGTCGTCAAGATCCCCCCACCACCCGAGGCGGCCAAAAACAAATCCAGTTTGTCGCAACACCACCATCATCAGCATTACCACCACCACCACCATCGTCATCACTACCATCATCATCATTACCACCATCATCATCATTACCACCATCATCATTACCACCACCATCATTATTACCACCATCATCATCATTATCACCACTATACCCATCATTACCACCACCATCATCATTACCACCACTACTATCATCATCATTACAACCTCCATCATCATTACCACCATCATCATCATTACCATCATCATTACCACCATCATCATCATTACCACCAGTACCATCATCATCATTACAACCTCCATCATCATTATCACCACCATCATCGTCATCACTACCACCACCATCATCACTACCACCACCATCATCATCACACCCACGCACCTTGACAACAGATCGCCGCCTCGCGCCCGCCTCACCCCGGTGAGTGGACTCCGTCCTTGGTCAACTTGGCACCCAGGGACACCGCCAGCACCACCACGGCCACCAGCACCACCAGCACCACCACCAACAACAATAACGACAACAACCGCCACTTACCATTGAGTGACGGTGACGTCGCCGCTGCGCTTGTGCCAGGCGATGTGAACTTAAGGCCACGTGAAGTGTCGAACGCCCGCCGGCAGGAGGTCACGGGTCAGACCCAGGTGGTGCCATGGGTCGACCGACTGAGATGACTGTCCGATGCAGCACCACCACCGCCACCACCACCGCCGCCGCCACCACCACCGCCACCACCAGCGACATCGTCTCGACACCGTGAATGGGAGGGTCGACGATAATGATGATGATTATGGCGGTGCTGCGATTGCTGATCACAATGACTTTGGTGGTGTTTCTGCTGCTGTTGATGACGATCACAACGTTAGTTATGTTGTTGTTGCTGCTGCTGTTGTTGAAAATGGTTGTGCTGCTACTGATGACGACGAAGCCGTTGCTGGTGATGCTTGTCGGTTTTGCATTGTGCTGTTGACGCTGCTGGTATTGCTTCTGCTGCTGCTGATGATGATGATTATTTGTCAGCCAATATGATGATTATGTTGCTGCTGCTGCTGCTGGTGTATTCTGCTGATGCTAAGACGGCAATGGCGATGCTGCTGATTTTACCGCTACCGCTAACAGTTCTGCATTTTTCTCATGCTGATGATGCTGCTGATGACGATTCTGCTGCTGCTGATGATGATGCTCATGATGCTGATGATGCTGCTGATGATGATTCTGCTGCTGCTCATGATGATGCTCATGATGCTGATGATGCTGCTGATGATGATTCTGCTGCTGCTGATGATGCTCATGATGCTGATGATGCTACTAACGAAGGGCACACACTTCGCATTACACCTGCGTGCTCCTACCGACATCGGGCAACCTCAGGTCCCACCCGTAGCTGGTGTAGGGGTGCATCCGTCGTTCACCTAACTCATCAGCCACCATCACCACCACCACCTCCTCCTCCTTCTCGGCACCACCAACCTCGTTGCTCGAGCACGTCTGTGGTCTGACCTCGTCGCTGCCATCACCTCCTCCTCCCAGGCCTTCCTTGCTGGGGTCCATACCCCTGCAGTCGTAGATGGAACACGAGAGGAGGAAGATGACGAGCAGGACGGCGTAGCTGGTGAGCAGGATAATGAGGTTCAGAGTGACCGGGTCGATTTCTCCAAAGAGGTCCATGTCCTGCAGGCGACGAGGACGACGACGGGCGACGTCGAGAAAGGGGGTGGAATTTAGTTTTATTTTTGTTGTTGTTTGAAAACGGAATTCAACTTGAAGTCGGATGTACCGCACAGATGTTTCGTCTTTCCAGGACGCGGAAGAGAAGAGCTAACACCATCCCCAGAGTGGCTTGGGGGAGGGGGAGGAGTCGGAAATCTTCGGCCAGCAGTGGGATGAGCAAGCGATTTTGCAGGGCTGCGCCTTTATCTGCTCGAGTAGAGACTCAAAGTCGCACCATCGCCGCGGGAACGTGGAGTGGTCAACGCTGCTGGGATCTTGAAAGATGGCAATGGAGGCGAGCGCTGCCACCGGGTTGACCACAACTCCACAAAGACGAAGATCACCCGGGTAGCCTCGGTAGACTGTTCACGGCAAGTGCTGTCAGCGAGCAAACTAAGAATTCCCGCATGCCACGGCGCACCTACGAGACGGTGATGTGCACAGTGTCAGTCCGGCCGCCTTTGTCTTCCCCCGTTACCGATATCTTCACGCCACACCGAGCGCTCGTTTGAGTGCCGAGTGGAGCTGTGGTTCAGACTCACAGCCGGCTTCAGAAGTTCGCGAGCGGGAATCGAACTCGGGTCGTGCAGGTCAACAGCGCCAGTGCGCTAACGGTGACGCCGCAAGGAACTCTTCGCTTGGACACAACACAGCCCCGTCTGACGTTTCGGGGGCAATGGCCCTTTTCAGAACACACACACACAGAGGTTTGTGTGTGAGAGAGTGAGTGAATGTGTATGCGCGCGTGTGCGTGTGTAAATACGTCCGACTGTGCCGCTGTGTTTAAAGAGGGGCAATAAGACCTCGCCGTCACCCCCACGGGGGGGGGGGGGCGGGAGGGGGGAGTCTTGTAATCCCTCGCCACGAGGGATTACCCAGAGCGGCAGGGCCCACGCGTGCCCGCCGTCTCTCGCAACTTCGTCGGTGGTGGGAGTGATGGGGGGGGGGCTGATTTTGCGCTCTCGGGCAAGTTCAAGTTCAAGTTCATTTATTAGGTATCGCCCTGTGAGCCATTCGGCTCTTGAATCGGGTGCAACCTCAACAAACAAAAAACTAAAACATTAACAAAAAACATCTTAAAGTGAATATGTGACTATGTGCAAACAGAAAATCCAAGAAAAGACAGCAAAATATTGCAGAAAAAAACACCGTACACCAACACTGTCTGCAAAATCCCAGTGGGATGCAAGTCAAACCACAACAACAACCATAAGACAACTTAGATTAAGGCCATCAGTCTAACTCTGTACTACAACAAACAAACATGGCTAAACCAATACACTTTTCGAAATCACCAAAATAAAGCCATGAAAGCAATGAAAAAGCATCGACAAGGTGGGGGGAGGGGGCTCTGGAGGCGGCGATTCTGCACGACGTCTCGGCCACGCGTCGAATTGGGAGAGGAAGAAAGGGGGGTGGGGATGGGGGGGGGCACCCGCACTTTGCCACCCCCCCCCCATCGACTAACTTCCAATTTATACCCATCAGAATACGTTTTTATAACGGAGGAATCCGATGAGCCGTGAAGCTTTTATTGCACACAGATGTCCAGTCTACTCGACTTGAAGCTTTCGTGACTGCAGGAATTCGCGCTCTTTGCGTCTTTCGGTAAAGTCACGTAGATAGAAAAATAATTAGAAAAATCTCTTTTTTTAGATAGAAAAATAATTAAAAATAATTTTTTTAGATACAAAAATAATTTTTAAAAAAATTTCCCATAATTTTTCTATCTACGTGACTTTACCGAAAGACCCAAACATTGTGTCCAGTATCCTGTCGGGTAGAGAGAGGTGAGGGCAGGAGGAGGGGTGGATGGTGGTGATGGTGGTGTTTGAGAAATAAGTTTCAACTGCCGCGCGAAGACATCGAACCCGGCGATCCCCACGCTCGCGGTCGAGCGGTGGCCGCGTGGTGGTGGTGGTGGCGTGGGTTCAGCTGCCACTGGGGGTGCCCCTTCGTGTGCGTGAGATGCCCTGCGCCCCGCGCCGAACGCGCCTCAATGTTCAGGCGCGTACGATGGCGTCCTGTACATGCGAGGATCGGCGTTGTTGTTGTTGTTGTTGTGATCATGACTTTTAGTCGCAAAGTCGTTTCTTCGTCTCAAGGAATGGGGGTGAAGGTTTGAACGTCGTCGATTTGTGGTTTTAGGGAGGGGGAGGGCCCCCCTGCCCACGTGACCGTTCTGCCCTCGTTGTCCTCCAGGATGTGTGCGGCCCTGCTGGTGAGGTGTGATCAGTTCAACCCCCGTGGAACAACACGGGGGGGGGAGCGGATTGACCCAAGGGGACGTCCATAAATGACGTCACGCACCTAGGGGGGGGGGGTCAGACATTTGTGATGATGTGTGACGAGTTGGGGGGGGGTTGAGAAATGTGACGTCACATCAAAATGCGCAACTTTGAATAAATATAGACAACACGTTCTGCTTAATTAAATATACTTTTTAATAAATGTTTTCTCCTACAACATCAGAGTGCAGCGCCACATTAAATACGCACTACAATGACAATAGTTTAAAGCGATTTGAAGCATGTTTTTTTTTAGGGGGGGGGGCAGAGCTTTGTGACGTCATATTTGAGGGGGGGGTCTGACTTTTTGTGACGTCGTGTGACGAAGGGGGGGGGGGTCAAAAATCGTCCAAAATCGCGTGACGTCATTTATGGACGGCCCCCAAGAGCTGCAAGGAAGAGAAAGGGAAAAAACGAACTTGGCAAGTTATTGAAACGTAATAAAGGTTTTTTTGGGTTAGATCGCGTAAGTATCAATGTGTCGTAACCCTCCACCACCCGACACAGCCAATTAGTCAGAGGTGTGTCACGTAATCAAAACGCCAATTAGTTTACTACTTCAGCCCACCGGTGTGTCGGAGAGTAAATCCACAACTAATAGGGGTTTTCCCCTTTTTTCTGGCAACAAAACTGACACCTTTTGCAAGGAATCGTGTTTACATTAACCACAATACTTGCAGTCAAATGCAAACAAAAAACAATACTCTGGCAATGTATGCATTGTCTTTGAAACTGATTGGTCCACACCAGAGACAGCTTTCTTTGGAGCCTCGTCTCATATGGTGTTCGACCAGATGACGCCAAATCCACAACGTTCACAATTTGAGTGCCGTGACTTTTCGTTGGTAATAACATCAACCAGCATCTTCGAGCGATTTGCCAGAATAGCCTAATTGGCGTTTTGTTTTCGTGACAAATCCCTTACTAATTGGCTGTGTCGGGTGGTGGAGGGATTACGACACATTGATACTTACGCAATCTAAGCCAAAACACCTTCATCATGAATATAATAATAATATTGGTCGCAAAAGCCTGCGTGTTAAACATTAACACGTGCTGATAATTGTTGTTTTACCTTTTTATCTGGCAACAAAACTGACACCTTTTTTATGAGGAGTCATGTTTGCATAGACCACAATACCTGCAGCCATAATACAAACAAAAAACATAACTCTGAAAATGTATGCACTGTCCTTGAAGTTTATAGGTCCACACCCGAGACAGCTTTCCTTAGAGCCTAGTCTCACATGGTGTTTGGCGTCATCTGGTCCAACACCGTCATCTGGTCCAACACCATGTGAGACTAGGCTCTAAGGAAAGCTGTCTCGGGTGTGGACCAATCAACTTCAAGGACAGTGCATACATTATCAGAGTTATGTTTTGTGTTTGCATTATGGCTGCAGGTATTGTGGTCTTTGCAAACATGACTCCTCGTAAAAAAGGTATCAGTTTTGTTGCCAGATAAAAGGGTAAAAAAACAATTATCATATTTTTTACTGGCAAATAAGGTTCCAATGGTATTGACACGTGCTGTTCAGCAGATGGCGCTCCGATGCTGAGTTCGACCTTCGTCGTGTCTCTTGCTGCTTCTGCTCAAGTAAAAATAATTAACCCGTAAAAACAAAGTTTTTCACTATAAATCCTTTATATGCGTGGCGGCTAGAGTCCTCTCGTCCTCTGGCTTGAGATGGCTGCCACCTATGGGTCAGATGATTGCGTGGCAGCATTAAGCAATTGGTAATTAAATATAATATTTTTGTCCTAAGAAGTGTAAAATTTTGGAAAAAATTTTTCATGAACATTAATTGTCACGCACAACGAGTCTGTGTGCAAAATGTCAGCTCGATTGGATCACGGGAAGTGGGTTAAAAAACGACCGAAAGATTTGCACGGTCGTAAGCAAGCAAGCAAGCGCGCAAGTGAACTTAATATAAAGGATTTAAAAAGGAGGCATCATCAGCGCTCTCTCTCTTCCTCCAGCAGTTCACCAGCCCCCTGAGCAAGTGCTGGAAATTCCACATTCCTACGGCGGGAAGCAGGCACATCCATTAAACGCAAACCACCGTTTACTCCACTTACAACACATTGGTACGATTATTGACTTTATCGGCCCCGGAGGGATGATGGGCGGAGTGAAGTTCCGTGAAATTCATGGGGGGTGATGTGGCCAGAACCACGTTTGTCTCCACAGTGCTCGTGGTTACACATCACACCAGGTACCGATTTAAAGGGGCCGTCCATAAATGACGTCACGCGATTTTGGACGATTTTTTACCCCCCCCCCTCCCTTCGTCACACGGCGTCACAAAAAGTCAGACCCCCCCCTCAAATATGACGTCACAAAGCTCTGCACCCCCCCCCCCCCCCCAAAAAAAACACATGCTTCAAATCGCTTTAAACTTGTCATTGTAGTGTGTATTTAATGTGGCGCGGCACTCTGATGTTGGAGGAGAAAATATGTATTTAAAAGTCCATTTCATTAAGTAGAACGTGTTGTCTATATTTATTTAAAGTTGCGCATTTTGATGTGACGTCACATTTCTCAAACCCCCCCCCCCCCCTCGTCACACATCGTCAGAAATGTCTAACCCCCCCCCCCCCCCCTAGGTGCGTGACATCATTTATGGACGTCCCCAAATCTGAGTCGACCTAGGGGAGGCCCAGGACCGGCTGGAATATTGGTAGCGGGCGGGAATCAACCTCGGGTCGCCGGGTTAACCGCACTTAACTCACTTACACACAACAACAACAACAACGATAGCCATTCGCCACTAAGCAGTGACGTCGCAACAGCGCTTGTACCAGGCTAGGTGCACCTTGAGGCCACGTGTTAAGCCTGGTCATTCCAGATGATTTGCTAAGAAGGTTAAATGTAAAGGCAGTTAATGTTTTTGTCTTCAGTTATATTTGGAATATGAACGTAGCATGTAAACACAAAAAAAAAGCCCTAACCCAGTGCTGGAAATTCCACATTCCTTTGGCGGGGTGGGGTGGGTCTATCGAACAACCACTGTTGACTTTCCACAACATGGTACCTATTTTAACGACTTGGGCATGATAATGATGATGGTCCCCATATAATGTAGTGATTTCATAATAAAGGTGATTTGGGTTTCATCGTGTGAGTATAAATAAATGTGTCGTAACCCTCCACCACCCGGCACGGCCACTTAGTAAGGGATTTGTCGCTGGATGCAATTACCAGCGAAACGTCGTACTACTCAAATTGTAAATGTTGTGGATTTACTTTCCAACACACCGGTGGGCTGAAGTAGTACACTACAATATACACTACACTATACACTACACTACATTACACACTACACTATACACTACACTATACACTACACTATACCACGACACTACTAGACACTACAACATACACTACACTATACACTACACTACATTACACACTACACTATACACTACACTATACAGTACACTATACCACTACACTACTACACACTACAATATACACTACACTATACACTACACTACTACACACTACACTATACACTACACGATACACTACTATACACTACACTATACACTACACTATACTACTATACACTACACTATACACTACACACGACACTATAGTACACTATACCACTACACTACTACACACTACAATATACAATACACTATACACTACACTACTACACACTACACTATACTAGTAACTATTTGGCCTTTTATTTACGTGACAAATCCCTTACTGATTGGCTGTGTCGGGTGGTGGAGGGTTACGACACATTTATACTTACGCGATCGAACCCAACAAACTTTATTGTGAATAATATTGGTCGCGAAAGCCTGCCACGTGTTGAACGTAGAGATGTGTTTACCGTCCCCCATGCTTTACACCTCTATTGTGCAAATGTTGACTTAAAACTTTCGTGACTGCAGGAATTCATATTATTTGGTTATTTCGGCAAAAGTCACGTAGATAGAAATAATAGTAAAAATAATAATAAAACGACGTTTCGATCACAACACAAAAGCGATCGCCTTCAGGAGGAAGACGATCGCTTGAAGACGATGGCTTGTGTTGTGATCGAAACGTCGTGGGTTTTATTTTTATGATTATTTTTGTTCTATCTACGGGACTGGACATTGTTGGGTAAAGAGCTTTGCAGCTCATCGGATTCCTCCAGTGCAAAATAAAGATTTTGATTCTGAATGAACGACGAATTGCGTCGAATCAATGCATCTGTTCTAGATTTGAAGCTTTCGTGACTGCAAGGATTCATATTGTTAGGTTTTTTCGGTAAAGTCACGTAGGTAAAACATCAAAATTAATAAAAAATAAAATAAAAATCACGACGTTTCGGAGGCAACACAAGTCTCCGTCATCAGGTGGGACCGTCACAGCCAGATTATCTGCATCGCTTGAGAGACTTGTGTTGCCTCCGAAACGTCGTGATTTTTATTTTATTTTATTTTTTATTAATTTTGATGTTTTACCTACGTGACTTTACCGAAAAAACCTAACAATATGAATATCAATGCATCTGCTCATGACGTGCCCGTGAATCACGCGTGGGATGAGCCCGGAAAGGCGATGAATGAGCTCCCGTGAGATGAGGGTGTCTCTGCGCACTCGAGTGCACGTGGAAATTGAGTAGCAGAGCTCCCACACACAGAGAGAGGGAACACGGAGTCATCCACAGATCATCATCATCATCCACTCACCACCCACGGATCTACAGATAATCATCACTCACTCACCACGCACGGATCTACAGAGAATCATCATCACTCACTCACCACCACGCACGGACCCACAGGGAATCTTCACTCACTCACCACGCATGGATCTACAGATCATCACTCACTCACTCACCACCACGCACGGACCCACAGAGAATCATCATCACTCACCACCACGCACGGATTCACAGAGAATCATCACCCACTCACCACCACGCACGGATCCACAGATCATCATCATCATCACTCACCACCACACACGGATCTACAGATCATCACTCACTCACCACCACGCACGAATTTACAAAGAATCATCATCACTCACCACCACACACGGTAAGGCCCCACTGAGCTATATACTGTAGCTCTTTTTCAGAAGCGATCTGGTCACGAATAATAACTCAACGAAGTTGTCTCATCGTGTGGACATTCATATCAGCAGCCGAATACTCTAAACGCGTGGTGATGTTGATTCTTAAATGTGGAGGGAAAACCGGGAGGACCCAGAGGAAAAATTCCCCCGACCACGGAGAGAGAGACACACACAAACTCCAAATATACAGCAGGCGTCTGGGTCGGGATCGAAACCACGACCTCTCGTATACAGGGCGAGGTAGTTAACATCTCTCCACCGTGGCGGCCCTAACATTCACACCACAGGCAACCTCAGCTCCCTCGCTCCCTCCCTTACATCCCTTTCCCTCCGCACCTTCCCCCTCCTCACCCCCCTCCATCCTTCCCTACCCTCCCTCGTTGCGACCTCTTGCGTGAGGAGCATTGATGGGTCGTCGTGGTGACGGCAGAGCGCATCGTGTGGCGAAGAGGAGAAAATATAAAATGATAAAAAAAATTAACCCGGTTAACATCGGTTTTATTTTATTATTCATTTCAGTTTTTCTTGAGTAAGAGTTTCATTTTTATCACATTGGTATTTTAAATTAAATATAATTTTTTTTCCTAAAAAGTGGAACATTTTGGGAAAAAAATTTCACGAAAATTCATTGTCACGCACAACGAGTCTGTGTGCAAAATGTCAGCTCGATTGGATCACGGGAAGTGGGTTAAAAAACGACCGAAAGATTTGCACGGTCGTAAGCGCGCAAGCAAGCAAGCAAGTGAACTTAATATAAAGGATTTAAAAATTACGCGACATCGCACGGCCAGATGAACCGGCAGACAGACAGGCAGACAGGACGTCCACACGGATAGACACAGACATATCGATGGGTAGGTCACGAGACTGATGGACAGGAACAAATACATAGATATTTAGAAATGGGCGAGAGATAAAGTAGACAATGGACGGATGGAGAAAATATACGCACACAGAGAGAGATGATCGATAACTATGCGAGAGGAGAGAGAGAGAGATAAGATGAGATGCCCGTGCGATGAGATAGGTAATTAAATTGACGATGGGATTTGTATTTCATCACCGTCTCATCCCCGACATCTCGGCTCGGTTATTCCCCTCCCCCTTTCTGCTGCTGCTGCTCAGCTTGAGCCGTGTGCCCTCCTCCTGGTGGCGAGGAGATGTTAACTACCTCGCCAGGTATACAAGGAGGTCCGTGGGTTCGAACCCGACCCTTGACGCCTGCTGCTGCTGCTGTATATTTCGGAGTTTGCGTCTCGCTCTCGCTCTCTCTGTCTCTCTGCCCGTGGTGGCGCGGATTCTTCTCCGGGTCCTACGGTTTTTGCCCCTCCACATTTAGAATCGACAAAATCGTCGCGTGTTCAGAGGATTTGACTGCCATACATTTCCCACGTGATGATGATGACGACGATAAGCCCACTTCGTTGAGCTATCATTTGTGATGACCAGGTTGCTTCTGCAAAAAGAGCTCCATAGGTGTCTTACCTGGTAAAAGAAAATAGTAAATAGTATTGTATTCCTAATAGTATTCCTAATAGTATTGCTAATAGTATTCTGTCTCAGGGGTGGGAGGGAGGGAGGTTGCGGGGGATCCAGGCCCATCCTCCCTTCTCTATCCCGCCCATCTTTTCGCAACTCCGATAAGCGCGGTTGTGCTACGTACGGCGCGAAAGAAGTTCAACGTACGTACAACATCGAGGCATAAAAACACCATGACCTCCATCTCATGTGTTAGTGTGACCTTAATAGGCGCTCTCTAACAGCAGGAGCCCCGACAAAACTGACGATGCTACACGGGCAGGAAGCCTCACGCTTCTGATGAGATCTCTGGGGGGGGCTGGGAGCTGGGGGGGGGGGCATTGGGGGGGGGGGGGGGGTGGAAGAGAGGCGTGGGTGGCGTGAATTGAAGTCGAGCAGGGGTCTTCATGTGACTCACGCCACTCGGTGGGATGACTCATGGCACGCTGCTAAATATACCGCGACTGGGACTCACGGCCCTGGACACCGCGTAGCGCTGCCGGCTGATTGCTGGAGGAGGAGGAGGTGGTGGATGAGGTGGTGGTGGTGGTGGAGGTATTTTTAATGAGAGGAGCATGTGACGTGCTGTTTGTGAGAATTCTGCCGAGGTCAATGCCACTCAACGATCATCACCACGACTACGACACAACCACGACTACTACGACCCCAAAAGCAAAGATCCCCCGTATAGCCTGAACAGACTGTTTGGGCAAGTGCTGTTAGCGAGCAGCGCCTATGAAATCAGGCGCGGCACACGAGGGGGTGGGGTGGCCATCACCGCGCCCGGCCGCCTTTGTCTTCCCAGTGGCGATGTTCACACAACGCACCAGGTACTCATTTGAGGCTGAGTCGACCTAGGGGAGGCCCAAGGCTGGTTCAGATAAACATCACTGCTGTTTCGATTTAAAGCTTTCGTGACTGCAGGGATTCATCTTCTTGGTTCTTTCGGTAAAGTCACGTAGAAGGGAAATAATAAAGTAATACAAATAAAACATAATAAATAATTCGATTATGTTTTCTTATGTTTTATTATGTTTATTATGTTTTATTTTTATTATTTTATTATTTCCCTTCTACGTGACTTTATACGAAAGAACCAAGAAGATCACTGCTGTTGTATATATCGTGATGAAAAATGTAAATAAAATAAAGTAACAAACGGATTAAATTACGTGAAAATGTATGATTGTCTCTCTCGTAGTCTCGGGGTGGGTATCACCAATCGTGATCAAATCAGTGATCCTCGCTTTAACAATTTACGAATCTCGCTTTAACAATTTACGTGTGAAATTCTGTCAGGCTTTCGAGATTCAGATCTCACCGCAGGATCACAGTTCGTCATCACGACAGCGACGCACGAGTGTGGGAAAGTGCACTCGGAAACCTGTCTTTAATCTCAGCGAGCTGTATACTGTGTGCGTGTTGTATACTGTGTGTGTGCTGTACACTGTGTGTGTGTGTGCTGTACACTGTGTGTGTGTGTGTGTGCTGTACACTGTGTGTGTGTGTGTGTGCTGTACACTGTGTGTGTGTGCTGTACCCTGTGTATGTGTTGTATACTGTGTGTGTGTGCTGTACACTGTGTGTGTGTGCTGTACACTGTGTGTGTGTGTGTGCTGTACACTGTGTGTGTGTGCTGTACACTGTGTGTGTGTGCTGTACACTGTGTGTGTGTGCTGCATGCTGTGTGTGTGTGCTGTACCCTGTGTGTGTGTGTGTGCTGGCGAGTGACTTGGATCACGAAAATGAAAAAAGCAAAACCCGCAAAAAAAAGTACAGCAATTGAGCACATTTTTATAAAAAAGAATCAGAGCAGAGACGACCTTACTTGAAGTTTTTTTTGGGGGAGGGGGTTAGATCGCGTAAATATATAAATGTGTCGTTAAACCCGCCACCACCCGACACAGCGACTTAGCAAAGGTTTGTCACGTAAACAAAAAGTGCCAATTTGTTACTGGTACAGCACACCCGTTGTGTGTGTTTGGAGAGTAAACCCACAACAAGAGACGACCCATTATAAAAAAAAATGATCTCTCATTAATATTCGATCGTCCCCGCTCCGATTTATATTTAGAAATAATGGCAGAGACGACCAAATTAAAACAAAAAAAGATAAACGTGCCTTTCATCTAGATGTAGGTCGTCACCCGCTCCGATTTCTCCTCGGTTGCCATGGCGACGTCTACGCCACCGCTCTCTACATCGACGCCAAAATCATCTTCACGCGTCGCCATGGAAACGAACGAAGCTCTCCGAGATGCCACGACCATCATCTCGAGTTTGGGAAATGCGTGCGGAGAATGAAGAAGAGGAGGCCCCTGGGCTTTGAGAGGGCATCGTATGCGGCCACACTAGGGCTGAACGATTAATCGATTTCAAATCGAAATTTGAAACAATGCGATTAACACATCGCAAAGGCTGCGATTTTTTTGCGATTTGAAAAGTCCTCTTACTTTCTTGTTGGGAATTGTTTTTGTTTTTTTATTATGATAGCTTAACTTATTTAACTTAACAATTGTGCTATGTTTCATTGCGCTATTTCAATTGAAACATTTTTATAAATACATGTTGGAAGCAATTCATGCATATATTTTAAGTTATCATCCTTGCATTAGAATATATAGAGCAGTTCATATTGTGATGGTATCATGTGGTAATGCTCCATCACGTGTTTTAAATATATTACACAGTGAATATTGAACTGAAGCTAGACTTTTAAAAATGTAATCGCATATCAAATCGCAATACCTGTCAGAAAAATCGCAATGAGATATTTTCCCCAAATCGTTCAACCCTTGGCCACACGTCAGCGCGCTCATTAGCGGAATCCGGCGTTTCATCGACATCTTTAAGTAACACGAACAAAATTCATCTTCTTGGTTCTTTCGGTAAAGTCACGTAGAAGGGAAATAATAAAGTAATAAAAATAAAACATAATAAAATAATGAAAATAAAACATAATAAAATAATTCTCACGACGTTTCGGGCCACAACGCAAGCAGCCGTCCTCAGGTGAAGAACAGGTCGGTCGGAAAGACAGCTGCTTGCGTTGTGGCCGAAACGTCGTGAGAATTATTTTATTATGTTTAATTTTTATTATTTTATTATTTCCTTTCTACGTGACTTTACCGAAAGAACCAAGCAGATGAATCCCTGCAGTCACGAAAGCTTCAAATCGAAACGAAAAAATTGATATATACACACACAAAGACGCACGACCCGAAAAGCAAACGCGGTCTCGTCTCTCCGTAATCTCGGTTGCCAAACCGAGCGCTGCTCACGCACAGAACACGTGTTTTGCATTTGTGAATTAACTAAAACCATTTTGTTTAACCAGGTTAGAAAGCCCCACTGGGCTGCGACTGTAGCTCTTTTGCAGAAGCGACCCCTGGCAGCAAATGATAGCTCGACGAAGCGGCTGATCGTCATCACGTGGAGATGTATAGCAACCAAACACTCCAAGTGCGTGACGTTGATTGTAAATGTGAAGGGGAACAAAACTGGACGACCCGGAGAAAAATCCACGCGATCACGTGGAGACAAAGAGAGACGCACGCAAACTCCAAATATACAGCAGCAGGCGTCAGGGTCGGCATCGAACCCACGTACCTCCTGTAGACCAGGCGAGGTAGTTAACATCTCGCAATCGTGGAGCTCCATCCAAAGGATAGAGAAGGAGCGACTCTGTGGCTGAGACCCCGTGTGTCGCACAAACGATGGTTGTGCAGCCACTGTTGTGGCGTTTGAGCCACCGTGGTGCCCCTGTTTTGCCAGGCGGTCGTGGTGGCGGTGGTGGTGGCGGTGGTGATGGCTACGCTACACGTGTCTGCCTGTAATCCAGCATTTGTGGAGGCAGCAGCGAGGGTTTGGGAGATCTATGATGCAATGTTGAGTCTATGGTGCAGTGTTGAGTCTATGGTGCAATGTTGAGTCTATGGTGCAGTGTTGAGTCTATGGTGCAATGTTGAGTCTATGGTGCAGTGTTGAGTCTATGATGCAATGTTGAGTCTATGGTGCAGTGTTGAGTCTATGGTGCAATGTTGAGTCTATGGTGCAATGTTGAGTCTATGGTTGAATTGTTGAGTCTATGGACAGTGTTGAGTCTATGGTGCAGTGTTGCTCAATGTACAGCGAAAGTTGATTCCAGTGGAGGGTTGCAAGGAGGGAGAAGGATCGATAACGGGATTGAGCACAGGGAGAAGGAAGGACAACAGAGAAGGAGAGAGAGAGAGGACTGCGAACGAAAAACACGAGCGATGACAAGAGATTAGCAAAAATTATAATTCAACAAATTACCCGAAAATTTACTCGATTGGGATTCCACGCAGCAACATCGTCCGCTACACAACCGCGAATACTCGCTGCACGACCATCACCCCGTGAAACGCAGCGCCTTTGATATTCCGAATTATGTATTCGTAATTATGGCTATGGTCTAGCTCACCCACGTTTCTTTGTTTGCACACCCCCCCTCCCCATCCACCGTGCCCCCCCCCTCGCCTCCATCTCTATCAAAGCCCCCCCCCCTCCCCCACATCGTGCCGGCGATCGCACGTGAATCACCGCCGAAATTGACGTCAGAGCGAACGTTACCACGACCGTGGGTTGCGTGGTCACCTTGACCCTTGATTGGGGTCACCGGTGGACGAGTTACGGTGGAGAGGGGGGGAGGGATGAAGGTCGATTTCCAACCCCAATCATCCCAATCACAGCCGAGAGAGAGAGAGTCACGACTCCCCATCGCACGTGGCAAAAATACACTCCTGCCCACGCTCTCGCTTTCTCTCTGTCTCTCTCTGCCGCTCTCTCTCTCAAATCAACAACAACAACCGCCGTTCGCCACTAAGTGGCGGTGACGTCACCACGACGCTTGTGCCAGGCCATGTGCACGTTGAGGCTATCACGTGAAGTGTCGAACGCCCGCTGGCAGGAGGTCACGGGGCAGACCCAGCAGGTGCCACGGGTCGACTGACCGAGATGACTGAGACGACTGGCTGATGCACCACCTGTGCCCCCTTCTGTGCCAACTTGCTGTGCTTTAGCCACCCGGCGCTCCGCTCATTATTCTCTCCATTGAGGTCGACTGGTGCGGTGTGTAAACATCAGAAGAACTTGGGGAAGACAAAGGCGGTCCGGCCGTGGTTAATGACACGCTCGCCCTCTTGCCTTACAAATGCCTCAATTGGGATCAAGCAGCAGCAGTAGCAGCACACACCGCTCCCTACTGGAGCAGCCTGGGCAAGAGCCCCCTATAAGACGAGTCAAGACACTCGGCGAGGCTATCCTGGCTAAACAACAACAACAATCATAAATAAATAAATAATTAGACTTATAAATAAATTACGAAACGGTGGAATAAAAAAATGCGGATTTCACAACGCTTAACAACACGAGCTCTGAGCCTTGCCCAGACCACGAGTTCGGGAGAACTGGACGCGCTGCCATTTCCTCGTTCAGAACCACGCAATGACCCAACAAGGATTGTCCAGAGAACGCGGCCAACGCGAACGGGCGGCAGTGACCAAGACCGCAACCCGCGGACCGTTTCCTCCCTCATTGGGACTCATCGGCACGGCGCTGCCAGCAAACGCTCGCTGCTGCCACACTGCGCCCTCTGTCAGCACCCACGCGATCGCAACGCGTGGAGGTCATTCACAACAAAACCACTCGAGTCCTCGTGGAGAACTTTAACGAAAAAATGAAATAAAAATGAATAAAATGCAGACGTGATTTCTTGCAAAAGGTTTCTGTCACGTAGGTTAAAAGAAAACAAATAAATAAAATCACGACGTTTCGGAGGCAACACAAGCTTCCGTCTTCAGGTGAAACCGTCACAGCAAAAAATATCTGTATCAAGTGAAGACGGAAGCTTGTGTTGCCTCCGAAACGTCGTGATTTTATTTTTTTTATTTTTTATTAATTTTAATTTCATTTTTTACCTACGTGACTTTACCGAAAGAACTAAGAGTATGAATCCTTGCAGTCACGAAAGCTTCAAATCTAGAACTTTTAACGAACACAATCAATAATTATTGAGACGTATCCGCCTCCTTCTCGCCTAGTCCGTCACTCCACGTGACAGGTACAAGTGTATTACCTTCCTGCACACATCCCATCAACCGCTCCTGCGCCTGTTGTGAGCGCGTAACTTCTAAGGAATCTTCTGGAACCGGTTTCGACGCACAGCGTCTTCATCAGCTGCACTGCCAGCTGTCGCCAGTCAAGGCCCACGTGTTGTTTTTTAGGCAAAGGCTCATTCTGTATTGAAAGCTCATTACTTTATCACTGCTGTTTATTGTAGAATGCCGTGTTTGGACACGTTTACATAGGACTGCGATGTTGAGTTCAAGTATCATGCCCGTGGGTGGTGCAGTTACGATGTGCGTTGCGTCATGGTGCTGTTGCGGATGCTGCTGCTGATGATGACAGTGATGATGATGCTGCTGCTGCTGCTAATGATGACGGTGATGACGATGGTGGAAATAATGATGACGTTGACATTTCATGATGTGTTAAAGAAGTTCAACATAATCACGTGTATGTGTGTTGTTTTTCCCTTCCATATACGGTGTGGAGAGAGAGAGAGCTGTGAGCCTTACCTGCCGGAGGCAACGCGCAGTCAGAATGTTTGTATGTGAGTTGAACTTCTTTCGCACCGTACGTAGCCAATCGTGCTCATCGGAGGTGCGGGGGAAGAACAGCAGGCTAAACACAACAAGCAGTTCTGAAGAAATGAGTTTTCAACCGAGTTTTTTTGTTTTGAATCTCAATCTCGATTGAAAAGATTTTTTAACTGTCTTTAGTCTAGATTTAAATCTAGATTGAAATCGAGATTGAACACTCATCTAGATTTCAACTTGTTTATTTAGAACACAAGATGAGTGTTAAATCTAGATTTCAATCGAGATTGGAAACGCATTTCTTGAGAATATAAGCAGTTCTAATGAAATGAGCTTTCAGATTGAAATCTAGATTGAAGTCTAGATTGAAATCTGCATTGAAGTATAGATTGCAAACTCATCCAAATTGAAATCTAGATTGAAGTCTAGATTGAAATCTAGATTACAGTATAGATTTAAAACTCATCTATATTGAAATCTGGATTGAAATCTGTTTTGAAAACGCATTTCTTTTAGACGAGACAATTAACGCCACAGAAGCAGCAGCAGCAGCAAGGAATAATCGGAGCACCGATCAACGGAAGGCAGTCGAGGCTGTTTTGTGAGGTTGGTGTTGCGTTTTCCCCCCCTCGAGGCAAGGACGATACACTCTCAGCGGCGTTTGCAATCGACACGAAATAACAATCAAACAAACATTCTCAGGGAATTTCCCCCCACCTCCCACAGCGGCGATGAACAATCGTCACCTTGTAAACGAGACGCATTTAATAACACAGCAGCGTAACCCGCGGCGCCTTGAATGTAAATGAGAATCTGCGAGTGGAGTACGGAGCCGTGTGACAAACGAAGAAAACTACTTCCACTGTAAACTATTTATTTGTTTTCATTTAGCTTTTTTTTCAGAAGCGACCTGCTCACAAATGATAGCTCAACGAAGTGGCTTATCTAGGACGACATTTATCGCAGCCAAATACTCGACACCGATGCATCGTCACCCTTTACTACCACAGCCTTGCACCCGTTTGCTTCCCGATCCTCTGAACCGTGTGACGTTGATTGTGAATGTGGAGGGTAAAAAATTAACCCGTAAAAACTAAGTTTTTCACTATAAATCCTTTATATGCGTGGCGGCTAGAGTCCTCTCGTCCTCTGGCTTGAGATGGCTGCCACATATGGGTCAGATGATTGCCTGCCACCATTAAGCAATTGGTAATTAAATATAATTATTTTTTTCCTAAAAATTGTAAAAATTTTGGAAAAATAAAATTCACGAGAATAAATTGTCACGCACAACGAGTCTGTGTGCAAAATGTCAGCTCGATTGGATCACGGGAAGTTGGTTAAAAAACGACCGAAAGATTTGCACGGTCGTAAGCAAGCAAGTGAACTTAATATAGAGGATTTAAAAACACGCGACCACGGGGAGAAAGAGAGACACACGCAAACTCCAAATATACAACAGGCGTCAGGGTCGGGATCGAACCCACGACCTCCTGCACACCAGGCGAGGTAGTTAACATCTCCTACCAACGTGATGATGAGAGAGAGAGAGAGACACGCAAACTCCAAATGTACAGCAGGCATCAGGGTCGGGATCGAACCCACGAGTTCCTGCACACCAGGCGAGGTAGTTAACATCTCCTAGCCAACGTGATGATGATGAGAGAGAGAGACACGCAAACTCCAAATATACAACAGGCGTCAGGGTCGGGATCGAACCCACGACCTCCTGCACACCAGGCGAGGTAGTTAACATCTCCTAACCAACGTGATGATGATGAGAGAGAGAGAGACACGCAAACTCCAAATATACAGCAGCAGGCGTCAGGGTCGGGATCGAAACCACGCACCTCCTGCATACCAGGCGAGGTAGTTAACGTCTCGCTACCATGGCGTCCCAGATCTTGTGTTGAAACCTTTCGGGAGGAAGGGTTTCAACACTTCGGGGACGAGCCACAGATGTGTGATCGTGGCCATGTAACCCCAAACGATAAGAGTATCAAACCAGTGGTTCTGCTTAACCTGGAGTGCACGCACCCCATGGCAGTGACGGATTATCTTAGTAGAAAAAGTAGCTACATATGCTATGGGACCCGCACTTTCAAGGTCCCCGCGCTAAACGCTTTCAAGCTATCAATTCCGGCTCAGTGATTCGGCACTTGCTCTATTACTATAGTACTATACCGCCTTCAACTTTTATGAACGACTGGGTGTTTAAAGTTAGCGATTTGTCGTATTATCTGGCTGTATAGCAAATGAAAAAATACAATTACTTTCCTATGCAAGTTAAACATTTATGTGTTTTTATATTTGTGTTTTTTTTATTTAGGGCCCCTTTATAACAACATATGCTACAGGCCCTGCACTACCCCATGGGCATGCGAGATGCCTTTGTGGGTGCGCGACACACGGCCAGATTTTGTAGTTAGAAGGTAAATCGTCGAAGCCACGGACACGTGAAGTTACAGCTCACTTTGTTTCATCAAACCCTACGCATGTATTAACATTGCACTATTTTTTTTGAACGATTGAGAGCCAAAAGGGGGTGCAACGGCTGCAGTACAGGTCTAAGAACCACTGCTTGCGGACCACACAGTAAATCCGTACAGGCAAAGCGAACACATTGTGGATGGCAAGACTGGCTGGACTGATAAGGGGCCGTCCATAAATGACGTCACGCACCTGGGAAGGGGGGGGGGGTCAGATATTTGTGACGATGTGTGACGAGGGGTGTTTGAGAAATGTGACGTCACATCAAAATGCGCAACTTTAACTAAATATAGGCAACACGTTCTTACTTAATTAAATAGACGTTTTAATAAATGTTTTCTCCTACAACATCAGAGTGCAGCGCCACATTAAATACGCACTACAATGACAATAGTTTCAAGCGATTTGAAGCATGTTTTATTTTCAAAATGGAAATATGGTTTTGGGGGGGCGGGGGGCAGAACTTTGTGACGTCACATTTGAGGGGGGGGTCTGACTTTTTGTGACGTCATGTGACATGGGGGGGGGGTAAAAAACCGTCCAAAATCGCGTGACGTCATTTATGGACGGCCCCTAACCCATTGCCACCGGACTGAGTCGCAATAACATTGAAGTTTGGGATCCAGGGTGGGAGATGAGGGGATGGGTGTAACGTCGAAATAATTAATTAATTGAATTCTGTAAGAAAATACTTAAGCTGTGATTTCACCGCCCATTGGGGGAAGGGAAAGTGTGGGGGGGGGGTGTCAATGAAACATCGTTTTGCATAATAAGCCACGCCCATCTGCATGACGTCATCTCCGGCAATAATGGTTTTTCAAGCAACCGTCACCTGTCTGTCGGTCCGAGGCGCTGGATTCGAAATGTCAAAGACATTTGCAAGCGCGTCGTTTAATAACCACCTCGTTGGAAAACCACCTCACGAGCAAACCGAACACGTGGATCAACACGGGCGTTGCCGGGCAGCAGAGGCGTGGGGAGCATAGAAGTACAGTCGTAGTAGAGTACAACACGTGGGTAACAGCGGTTCTGAAATCACTCGCTGTCCATGTTATCCGTGGCCGGGAATCTATAAACTAAAACTACGAAAAACTATATATTTTATATTCTTGGTTCTTTCGGTAAAGTCACGTAGAAGGGAAATAATAACAATATAAATATAAAACAATAAAAATTCTCACGACGTTTAGACTTTGTTTTATATTTATATTATTTATATTCTTTTAAAATAATATAAATATAAAAAATAAAAATTCGCACGACGTTTCGACTGCAGCACAAGCAATCATCATCAGGTGTGAAATCCACAGCAAGAACATTTTTATTGTTTTATATTTATATTATTTTATTATTTCCCTTCTACGTGACTTTACCGAAAGAACCAAGAATATGAATCACTGCAGTCACGAAAGCTTTAAATCGAAATGTATATTGTTTTATTTAACCAAGTAAGGCCCACTGAGCAACGTAGCTCTCTTTCAGAAGCGACCTGGCCACAAATGATAGCCCAACGAAGTGGCTTATTATCACGTGGAAATGTATAGCAGCCAAATATAAATGAACGCAATGTTTTTAAATGTGCAGGAACGAAATGGAGGACTTGGAGAAAAATCCACTCAACTACGGGCGAAAGAGAGAGAGAGACACGCAAACTCCAAATGTACAGCAGGCATCAGGGTCGGAATCGAACCCACGACCTCCTACACACCTGGCGAGGTAGTTAACATCTCCTAGCCACCGTGATGATGATGAGAGAGAGAGAGACACGCAAACTCCAAATATACAGCAAGTATCAGGGTTGGGATCGAACCCACGACCTCCTGCACACCTGGCGAGGTAGTTAACATCTCCTAGCCACCGTGATGATGATGAGAGAGAGAGAGACACGCAAACTCCAAATATACAGCAAGTATCAGGGTTGGGATCGAACCCACGACCTCCTGCACACCTGGCGAGGTAGTTAACATCTCCTAGCCACCGTGATGATGATGAGAGAGAGAGAGACACGCAAACTCCAAATATACAGCAGGCATCAGGGTCGGGATCGAACCCACGACCTCCTGCACACCTGGCGAGGTAGTTAACATCTCCTAGCCACCGTGATGATGATGAGAGAGAGAGAGACACGCAAACTCCAAATATACAGCAGGCATCAGGGTCGGGATCGAACCCACGACCTCCTGCACACCTGGCGAGGTAGTTAACATCTCCTAGCCAACTCGTGCTGTCCCCCGCGTTCGTAACGCAGCGTGCTAACCGCTGTCCCGCCGCTCACATCCTGTACAAGGATCCCCCGTGTAGCCTTAACAGACTGTAGGGGCAAGTGCTGTTAGCGAGTAGCACCTATAAAGGCCGACACGGCACACGAGGGGGCGGGTGGCCAACACCACACCCGACCGCCTTTGTCTCCCCAGCGGCGATGTTCACACACCGCACCAAGTACTCATTTGTTGGCTGAGTCGACCTAGGGGAGGCCCATGCCCGATTCAGATAATCGCCACTGGCGTTGGCCACGAGTGGGAATGGAAGATCGGGTCGCCCGGCATTCACAGCGCAAGCGCGCTAACCGCTGCGCCACCGCTCCCCACATCCTGTGCGTGCCGCATGCACGCGCACACAATTTCCCCCTCCTCCTCCTCCCCGCATGGCCCCGACGACCCAGTCACCCATCCTCCCACGGGCTTCCCACCAGAGGTCGCAAACGGGTTTTGGATTCCTTACCCGTACCCGGCCGCACCAGGGTCGCAATCGGGTACCTGATTGCGACCTCTGGGATGAAGCCATGTTGCCGGCGCGGGTGGGTTGATTCTAGGAACTTGAATTGTGAGAAGAGACAAGACGTTGGGAAATGAGTGACAAACGGTTACTCACCAGTGACTCACGGCCTACCCGTACCCGGCCGCACCAGGGTCGCAAACGGGTACCCGGGCCGGGTACGGGTAGCCGGGTATCGGGTAGGGTACGGGTATCGGGTACCCGGTTGCGACCTCTGCTTCCCACCCTCGCCAGCAGAGTCGGCTACAAGATCCGGGGCGTCACGGTAGCGATATGTGAACCACATCGCCCGCTATGCAGGAGGAGGTCGTCGGTTCGAGCCCGAACCCTTTGACGCCTGCTGCTGCTGCTGTATATTTGGAGTTTGCACGTCTCTCTCTCTCTCTCCCCGTGGTCGCGTGGATTTTTCTCCGGGGTCCTCCGGGTATTTTCCCCTCCACGTTTCGAATCGACATCGCCACGCGTTTAGAGTGTTTGCCTGCCGCTATGAAATGCCCACGTGATAAGCCCACTCCGTTGGGCTCTCACTTAGCTCAGTGGGGCCTGACCTGGTACAATGAAAAATCTCTTCGCCTAGTCGTGTGGCGGAGCACTCGCAACAAAGACAAAGATCCCCCGTGTAGCCTTAACAGACTGTAGGGGCAAGTGCTGTTAGCGAGCACCTGTGAAGGCGCTACGAACCCGGCGATCCAAGTTCGATTCCCGCTCACGGCCAACGCTGGTGACGATTATCTGAGTCGGTCGCGGGCCTCCCCTAAGTCGACTCAGCCTCAAGTGAGTACCTGGTGTGCGGTGTGTAGACATCGCCACTGGGGGAGACAAAGGCGGCCGGGCGTGGTTGCTGGGCCACCCACCCCCTCGTGTGCCGTTCCGGCCTTTATAGGTGTTACTCGCTAACAGCACTTGCCCCGACAGTCTGTTGAGGCTATACGGATGGGGGGATCTTTGTCTTTTGTGTGACTGGATTTGTGTGGCTGCTGTCATCGTGACACCGGGGTACACGTTGAGGAGCGCGTATTACTTTCCAGCACGTCTTAGAATGCGGACACAATTATGTCATCATCATCACCAACCACTGTCAATCCATTGCTGGATGATGATTTGTTTCCCCAAGACACCGCCACCATCTCCTCCACCTTAGCTTGCTACCCCCCAACCCCCCCCCCAATCCCGCTCCTCCGATTATCACGGTTGGCTACGTACGGTGCGAAAGAAATTCAACGTACGCGCCTCGCGATCCTGGCAATGCAATGATGCACCTGCGCACCTGCACACCCCCGGGATGTATTGCTCCATCTCCACCCTCCTACCATTTCTCGGACGCGTTCCAATGCCTCGACACATTCAGCTCATTTGCCTACCTGCCCGCGAGGCAAGAGGCCGCTCCCTGCATACCGCCAACCCCTCCTCCTGCGCAGATCGCGACTCTTCAACAAACATCATCATCATCATCATCCTCCTCCCTCCCTCACCTCTCATCGTCCTCTTTGACTGCCTCCACCCATTACCCCCCACCCCGCTGCACTCCCCCCACCAACCCCCCCCCCACCAACTCCCCCCCACCCCACCCACCCCCTCCTTCTGTACAGCTCGCGGCTCTCTCCCCCCACCTCATCATCCTCCCCCCCACCTCATCCCCCCCACCCGTCCCTCCCTCTCACCTCCCATCGTCCTCTTTGTCTGCTTTTCTCCCCCCCCTCCCTCCCTTTCAGCTGCACCCCCCACCCCACCCACCCCCACCCCCCACCCTCCCCTCCCCTCCCTCGACCATTGGCTGCTGCTGCTGCTTCTCACGGCGCGGTGTCTCTTTATAAGCGGGGCACGGCGGAGACGCAGCACCACTGTTCGCCCTCCCTCCGTCTCCGCGTGTCCACGAGGAGTCGTTCGTTCGTCCGTTCGTTGCTCCCTCCCGGCGCGGTTTCTGCGAAGGCTGCACGGGGCACTTTTGCCTTTGTCTCATCCACGCACGCGTCGGCTCGTTCGTCTGCACGCACGCACCGCACGCGCCGCACACACCGCACACACCGCACACACCGCACGCACCGCACACACCGCACGCACCGCACGCACCGCACACACCGCACGCACCGCACGCGCCGCACACCCCGCACGCACCGCACGCACCGCACGCGCAAATAGAAGCTCGCAAAACTTCGTCCCGTCTCGCCAGCCAAGCCGGTAAGCGCACGAGTCTACTACTATTACTACTACAACCAACTGCGTGTGTGCATGTGTGTGTGTGCATGTGTGTGTGCGTGTGTGCGCGTGTGTGTGTAGGGGAGCGGTAGTGTAGCGGTTAGCGCGCTGCGCTATGAAACCGGCGACCCGGGTTCGATTCCCGCTCATGGCCAACACCAGTGACGATTATCTGAACCGGTCCTGGGCCTCCCCTAGGTCGACTCGGCCTTAATGAGCACCTGGTCGTGATGTGTGAACATCTGCGCGGGCGAATGTCCTCCTCTCCCGGGGCGCGTTCCATCATCATCCTCATCAACCTCATCATAATCATATTCTTTGGGGTCTTTCGGTAAAGTCACGTAGATAGAAAATGAGAAAACCTACGACGTTTCGATCGCAACACAAGCGTTCGTCATCCTCTTCCTGATGACGACCGCTTGTGTTGCGATCGAAACGTCGTCGTTTTTTTTGTTATTTTTTGTTATTTTCTTTGAACCTATCTACGTGACTTCCCCGAAATATCCCAACAATATGGATTCCTGCAGTCACGAAAGATTTCAATCGAAATAATAAACTACCCTGATTTTCCGTAACAACGATAAGATTTCTCGGCATTTACAGATCTGATGACTGCCTTAACCGCATTTTTTTTTTTACAAATACTTCAAAATCTAACTTACGACGCTTCGGGAAGTGACCCGATTAAACCGCTCAGCTCAACGACAAGCAATTAATAACAACTCGATCTCTGCTCTTAACCCGATCCGTCGCGCGCAGGTTTTTTCGTTCTCTCCGGGAGGAGGAAAAAAAAAGCCACCAAAAGCCATGAAACAGCAGCTGAGCCATCGCGAGCAGGAGCAGCAGCAGCAGCAGCACGCCCAGAGGGCCCGCGTGGTGTTCTTCGGAGCAGCCGGCACGGGGAAGTCCTCGCTGATCCGCCGTTTTCTCAGCGACTCATTCGACCCCATCTACAAGCCCACGGTGGAGGAGCTCCACCGCTTCAACTGTGGAACCGACGCAGCAGCAGCAGCAGGAGGAGGAAGAAAAGGCGATGGAGAGTTCATCCTGGAACTTCTCGACACCGCGGGGAGTTATTCGTTCCCGGCCATGCGCCGTCTCGCGGTGCGCAGCGGCGACGCCTTCGTGCTCGCCTTCTCCGTCGACGACCCCGACTCGTTCGAGGAGGTGACCCGAATCCGCGACGAGATCCTCGTGGAGAGAGCCACGCTCCGCGACGAGCGGCTGGCGAACGACCACGAGGGAGGAGGAGGAGGAGCAGGAGAAGGCGGAGATGCTGGGGAGCTCCCGCGCGCTGCGCCACGTATCCTGGTCGTGGGCTGCAAGTCCGACAGCCGCGAGACGACCTCGACCCGTGCGGTAGCCAAGGAGGAGGCCGCCTGCGTAACGGAGCTCGATTGGGGCCACCGCTACGTGGAGGCGTCCGCCAAAGACGGCGGCGGCGTCATGGAGCTCTTCCAGGAGCTCGTGGGGATGGTCAAAGGTCCCGGGGGCGACGTCCGCCTCTCGGCCGAGGCGAGGCGTGCGCAGTTCCGTAACCAGGCGAAGCGGCAGCAGCAGCAGCAGCAGCAACGCAGCAAGGAGCGGCCGAAGCGAGCGGAGACCTTTCCGAAGGTCGAGGAAACTCGGCCTCCCGGTATCAAGAAGGCCAACAGCTGCAGCATCTGCTAGGTGGCGAGCGACGATGGCCTCCTCGCGCAAGAGGGGAGGTTGCGTGCGTCGCGTTGTCACGAATAAATCCGAAGTAAAAGCTGTTTTGAGCTTAAATGTCACCAACTCTTTCGAGTTGAGAGAATCGTGTAACGTGGGTGGGGTGGGATATTGTCCTACCGAACCACGCGCCGGCAAGCAGGTTTGTTATTGTTGTAAATAACACTGCCCCGTTGGTTGTTGTTGTTGTTGTTTACTGTTGTTGTAGTACGCAATGTGTACTATGGTTGAACTTCTTTCGCACCGTACGTAGTCGAACCGTGCGTGCCACCGGGTGCGTTTGTTGCGCGATGATGATGTTGATTATTATGATTATTAGAAATGCCGTTTAAATTCGTGTGTGCGCGTGTGTGTTTATATCTAAACACGCGCGCGCGCATTGCCTTGCGTCGTACGCTCCACGTTGGAGCATTTTAAGTAGCGGCTGATGTGCCTGCAACTCGTATCGCGGTTTCGCGAAATCGCGGCGTGTGGGTCGTAGGTAAGCGGTTCCGTGCGCGTATCGTCGATTGCGTTTGCAAGTGTCGCCGTTTGGTTGCGCGTCATGGCGGAAAGGGCAAACTTGGTCCGGCCATAGGAACGTGGAATTTCCAGCATTTTTCGCCCATGAGGACGAATCAACGGACACGCGTTTGCTACCCCGTTCATCGTTTACGCCGCAGGCGTAACAATCGTTGGTTATTAGTTAATGTATTTTAATATATAATGCGTTACGTTTTCGTGCGGGTTATGGTTAAGATCGTGTAACAATGCCGATTGTTTTTTTTTTAAACGTACTAGTCGAACGTTCTGTTGTTCCTAATTTAAATTGCTTCTTATAATAATCCACTGCCGGACCAAATCCTCCCTCTCCACGCCGTGCGGGTGGTGGCGGTTGTTTGACCATACTTCCCCACGCCGGTCAATGGTGTTGGGGGTGGTTGGTGAGGCGCAGGACTTGGTTCAGATCTCAGTCGCCACCGGCGTGAGCCGTGGACTGGGAATCGAACTCAGGCGGTCGGTCCGGGTTTGATAGTGCAGTGGTGCTAACCGCTGTGCCACCACTCCCCCCATTACGTGATATTGTATATAACATGATTGCGTGTGCGGTTAGGTGGTTATTTAACTTTTTTTTACAATGTAGCATTTCGCGTACAAAATAAACAATGCTACACCCTTTAAGTTATATCTGGATTTGAGGCTTTTGTGACTGCAGGGATCCATACTCTTTGCTTCTTTCGGTAAAGTAACTTTGATAGAAATAAAAAAAATCGGTCTACGAAAGGCCTCGTCTAGAGCAGTCTGTTTATTTCACCTGAAGATGATCCGCTTGTTGTTGCGATCGAAGCGTCGTGATCTATTATCTTTAACTTATATCTGAATATAATTTATGTAGGTACGTGTGTATTTATTATTCCAGAATATGTATTTATCGTATTTAACGCGGCGAATTGGTCTCTCTCTCTCTCTGTAAGAGGTGAAGAAGGCATCGCGCATTCGGTGAAGTGTGATCAGTGAAATGTAACTGTCATGATGATGATGATGGTGGTGGTGGTGACGGTGTCCGTGATTTCATTGCAAATAAATACTAACCCCAAGATCAATGTTCGCACTTTCCTTCCATTCAATTAAAATCATTGCTACATTTCTCATTACAATGTTTACAATTAACATGGCACCTTTTTTTGCCAGTATCCAAGTATGATAAGTAAGAATACGTTTGATCCTTTCTGGCAATACAATAGCAGGTGTCAAGATGTTCAAAGACCAAATTGAAACATTTTAAAAGGAATAAAGTTACGTAACACATTCCTGCGGAGGGAGCTGGTAGGAACGTTGGGTTGCTCGGTCAATGGCCAGGGTCAACGGCGGCGTGGTGTATTCCGCAAATATGCCAGACTGTGAGGGCGGGCACAAGCCGGCGTGAGTAGGTTAAACGTTGAGTTTTATAAGGGCACCACGGGGTGACCAGCCCCTCCCCACCCAGCCCCACCCCTCCCACCCACCACCCAGCCCCACCCCTCCCACCCCCCACCCAGCCCCTCCCCACCCAGCCCCTCCCCACCCTCCCCTCCTCACCCAGCCCCTCCCTCCCCACCCAGCCCCTCCCTGCACGACGGACACAATAATCCCCTGTGGGCTGGTGTAACCAGGAGGCTCCTACCAGTATAAACCACACACAGGCACTTGTAGTGAACATGCAGACAAACAGGCTCTGACAATATATGTAGTCTCTTTAAAACTGAAGAATGCTGTATCTGGTCTAGGCCAAGCAGTTTCGAAGACAATGCATGTCCAGGTGCTTCGAAAAATGTTAACACTTTGGAGAATTTGCAACAACACCACAATAAATGCGTCTCCAGGCCTCTGGAGACCACCTGGAGATGATTCTAGGCAGGCGTTGACAACGATGGCGAACGAGTTGGAGAGACTCTTTGACTTTTTGAAGCTGTTAACATTAAACTTTTATAAAATATCATGTTACAGTGTATTACACTGGTCAAAAAAAAAAAAATTTCTGGCCTGGACAGCAGCTGTTCTAGACTAAATTCAAGGTGCCGATTCCAAATCTGGTCTCAGATTTGCTCTATCACATCTCATTTTTATGCTATCGGCATATCCCATTTTGATTGATTTTACCCGAAATTAACTCTGTCACTTATGATTGCAAGTTGTTGCGAGTCAGTGGCTGCTTTAGTGTTAAAATATGGTGCTGTATTTTTAGGATAGTGTGTTTATAATATCATTTTATGTAGATATCCACATTTATTTAATATTTTTCTTCTGCAGTTTTTATTGAAAATGCAATATTTGACATCTCAAAAACCTGATGTGATAGACAAAAACTGATGCCAGATTTGGAATCAGCACCCCAAAATTACATTAAACCTGTTGGAATACATGCCAGAAAAAGTGTGTTGACCAGTGTTTTTATCCGTTCTTCTTCCATTAAAAACGCGAGTCCCATATGAGTGTTAACAAAAATGTTGAAGCACCTTGTATTATCAGAGCCTGTGTGTTTGCATGTTCACAACAAGTAGAGTGGGTGTGGTAAACGCAGTGACTTGATTTCTTGCGAGAGGTTTCTATTTGCTGTTTAAACATCTTCACACACCTGCCGTTGTATTGTTAGATCGGGCAAAACAACCGATTGTTTCTCAATATTTTAAATTGTCAGGGCCTAACCCACATCCTCCGGCGGGGAGGCTGAGGGGATATTTTCCGGAGTTCAGCCTCGGGCAAGGGGATCCATACTGGTAGGAACCTCCTGGTTACACCAGCCCACAGGGGATTATTGTGTCCGTCCGTCGTGCAGGGAGGGGCTGGGTGGGGAGGGTGAGGCTGGGTGGGGAGGGGAGGGTGGGGAGGGGCTGGGTGGGGATGGTGGGGAGGGGCTGGGTGGGGAGGGTGGGGAGGGGCTGGGTGGGGGGTGGGAGGGGTGGGGCTGGGTGGGGAGGGGCTGGTCACCCCGTGGTGCCCTTATAAAACTCAACGTTTAACCTACTCACGCCGGCTTGTGCCCGCCCTCACAGTCGGGCATATTTGCGGAATACACCACGCCGCCATTGACCCTGACAATTGGCCGAGCAACCCAACGTTCCTACCAGCTCCCTCCGCAGGAATATGTTTAAACTCTCGATTCTATTAAAGTCGCGTATGCGTAGGCGATCACAACCATCCGTTGTTGTCAATCGACTGCTGGGCGACACGAGCGCCTCCAACGCGCCGTACGAGTCGGGGTGTTCGCCGACCATACTTCACCACGCTGGTCAGTGCGGGTTGGTGAAGGCATAAGGGGGGGGGGTAAACATGAACGCGGGAGCAAACGAAGTACAATACAATATTTTTCGATTTAAAGCTTTGGTGACTGCAGGGATTCATCTTCTTGGTTCTTTACAATACATTACAACAATTTGCTTTTGCTGAACCGCCACGCGCTGCCGCAACATCGGTGGACATCTGTTAAAAAGAGCTTCGTCGCTCATCGGATTCCTCCTCCGGTCTAAGTGAAGATTTTTATTTAAAAAAAAAACGATTTCAACACGTGGGCCAGCAACTCATTTGGCGTGTGTGGCGATCGCCACATCTGAGCACTCTCCAGGCTCAAACCCCTGCTGAGCTTCCGAGATCCGAGTCGGGGAGGGGGGGGTGCAGGGCACGTCGCAAATAAATTCTCGACCCGAGATCCCCCTTTGTACTCTCTATAAATAGCGCAGCCCTGCAATTGCGAGCTCGCACCACTGCCGGCCGAAAAGCCTCTCCGCTGGGAGGGAGTTCTCGAGAGCGAGGGCCCCTTTAGGGGAGTGCCTTGGCTCATTGTTCCGCGCTGGGCAGACGTCGAGGAGAGACCCACAATCCACCCCGCCACACGTCACCTGCCCGAGCATAGGGCAACTGCGGCTTACATATGAATTACTGCCAGTGTCGGACTATCCCAGTAGCACGAGTAGCTATATATGTAGTAGCTTCTATATGTAGCTAGGGGCCCCCGCACTTTCAAGGGCATTGGTGAGCTACGTGGTGAGTTTATCATTGGCGATCTGCGTGGTGAGTTCACCATCACCATTGGCGATCTGCGTGATGGGTTTAGCATTGCTGTTGGTGAGCTGCGCGCGTGTTTGAAACATCGCAGCAAGTTGATTTCAATGCGCCCTCGCATCCCGCACGTGACCACTCAGTCCCGTCCCGACCCTCCAGCCAGCCAGCCAGCAAAACTTTTCGTCGAACACAGTCGGAATACATCAAAGCGCTCTCTAATCGCCTTGGAATGGGGAAAAAAAAACACGCGACTCCGTGTGAAGCGACTGGACGCAAGGGGACAAGGAGACGATGATTCCGGGGGAAGAGCCAGTGGATAGCTTAAAAATAGAAACCTCCAAGCAATGGACCTCACTGCGTAAACACGAGATGTCCCGAGGCGCGCACGTGCGCGGCTATTATCCCTCGATTATAAATAACGTAATTGGTCCTACGCCTCTATTTTTAGGTTTTAACAATTCATCATTGTCTCCCGTCAAATGCCCCGTGGGTGAGAGTGGTGGCGGGAGGGTGGTGTGTGTGTGTTTGTGTGGGGGGTGGGGGGCATTATGAACCGTGAAGGGGTTGAGAAGGGGAGTGCAGGGAGGGGGTGGTATTTGGGTGGAACGGTGGCGCAGTGGTTAGCGCGCCGTGCTGTGAGCACGTTCGCGTACAAAGTAATGGAGTGGGCTACTTTGGTACTAATTTTATTGTTCACAGGCAAACAATCACTAAAGTATTCTTTGGTTCTTTCGGTTAATTCACGTCTAAAGATAAAATAATGAATTAAAATAATAGCGACGTTTCGATTGCAACACAAGCAATCATCATCAGGCATAAGAGAAATAGCAACAACAATCTAACTAGAAAACTATAGACAGACATACAAGCAGACAGACATCACAAGGACACACAGAGAGAACACATATCGGCAGAGAGAGGGGTCGTTTCTGTGACGGTCCCTTGCTTGTGTTGCAATCGAAACGTCGCTATTATTTTAATTTATTATTTTATCTTTAGACGTGACTTAACCGAAAGAACCAAAGAATAATTCTTGCAGTCACGAAAGCTCCAAAAATTAAGAAATCACTGAAGTAAACTTTTTAAACTTGATTTGGCGCTTTCGTTCATTTCTCACCCCCCTCTCTCTCTATTTAAGGCCTCGACACAGAGGCATCGTTTCTCTGTGTGCCTATGTGTTTGTCTCTCTCTGTGTGTCTCTGTGTTATCTCTCTCTGCTTACGTGTCTGTCTATGTGTCTCCTGTTCTGTGTTTAATCTCTCTCTTAAATTTAGCAATATTTGGAAGAACGTAATCAACCATGTAGGGTGCTGACTGTTATGTTAGCCGACTGTGTTGTATAACATTATATTTCTAAGTTTACTAGGTTTTGTTTTCACTTTCATTTGTACCTGATGATGATTGCTTGTGTTGCAATCGAAACGTCGTATGCTATTATTTATTATTTTCTCTTTTTACGTGACTTTACCGAAATAACCAAAGAGTAAACTCTTTTTAAATCCTTTATATTAAGTTCGCTTGCTTGCTTGCGTGCTTGCGCGCTTGCTTTCTTACGACCGTGCAAATCTTTCGGTCGTTTTTTAACCCACTTCCCGTGATCCAATCGAGCTGACATTTCCCACAGACTCGTTGTGCGTGACAATGAATTTTCGTGAATCTTTTTTCCCAAAATGTTACACTGTTTAGGGATTTTTTTTTATATTTAATTACCAATTGCTTAATGCTGGCAGACAATCATCTGACCCATAGGTGGCAGCCATCTCAAGCCAGAGGACGAGAGGACTCTAACCGCCACGCATATAAAGGATTTAGAATGAAAAACTTTGTTTTTACGGGTTAATTTTTCTATTTTTAGCAGGTAGGGCCCACTGAGCTGTTGAGCTCTTCTCTCAGAAGCGACCAGGCCACAAATGCTTGCTCAACGAGGCGGTTCATCGTCATGTAGACAATGTATCGGCAGCCAAATGCTAAACGCGTGTTAATCATGAACGTGGAGGGAAAAACCCTGAGAAAGATCCACGCGACCACGGGGGGGGGGGGGAGAGAGAGACACACGGCTTGAACGGAACTGGTCCTGGGCCTCCCACCCCCTTCGAGCTCGACGACGCATCCCTCCAGCGGTGTCTCTGGGGCACAGCAATGGGGAAGGGGAGCGACTGCCCCGTCCGTGCGCGCTGTGCAGGAGCCACTTCTCCTGGGTTTACCCACCGGGGGCGTGAAACCTGCGAACTCCGTAGCCTGCATGCGGGCCCTTTTAAGAAACGCTTCGGGACGTTCTGCAAGGGGCCACCGCGAGTCGCCACGTCGCGGCCTCTTGAAATTGTTGATTCGCTCAACCGACATTTGTACAAAATGTCTACATCTCGTAAATTCAGTTGCCGACCCTCTGGTCTACCCACCAAGTGATGGTGCAGTCATTACAAGGCCTGCGCCAGGCTAGGTGCACTTTGAGGCCAAATACGGGGCGGGGCAAAGGCTCGCTGGTAGTCGGTCGAGGGATAAGACTCTGGTGGTTGTGGGCGAGCAGACCGAGAAGACTGGAAAATACTCACCACCACTGTGCCACCTTCATGCGTTTTCGCCATCCAGGAGAGCTCCACTCTTTGTTGTGAACGTCACGCTTCTGCTGTTTTTGCTGGAGGGTGACTGCCTCCAACTGCCAAGTCGTGTCCTCCATGAGCTTCCTTCCACAAAGGCCGATCTTTACATCGCTGGTACCCGTCACCAGCAAGTCCACTCAGCTCCACATCCTCTTCGATCCGGCCGTACAGAAGCTGTTCGCGCATGCGCGCTACATGACCCAGCCAACGCGACCTTTTCTACTGGACTTTGTCCAGATCTTTCATGGATTTGTTGGCTTTTCACACAATCCAGCCTGGTTAAACCTAGGATGGATCGTAGGCAGGCCAGCCTAAATGTTTTTAACCGGCGAAGATGCTCCATTGGGAGGGGGGGGGGGTCCACGTTTCACAAGCAGAGACGAGAGGGCATAACTGTGGCCAAGAAGACCCGAAGCTTTATGTGGAACAACAGACCAGGTAGCTTTCACACAGCATTACACAGCCGATGACAAAATAATGCCACTCGACTGATTCAGAGACCTCTCCTGTAAAAGCAGAGCCGGTCATGAGCACACTGCCAAAGGTATGGGAAAACTCTCCATAACTGCCCCATCACCAATTGGGAGTTGTGTGGGTGGAGTGTCTGATGGCACAAAATATCCAGGCAGGGGCTTAGTTTTGGTGGGGCTGATGGTAAGGCCCCACCTCTTGAGTGGCAAGCTCAAGGTTCAGCAGCAGTGCCCTCCAATTCTTCTTGAGCAGCAATCAACAAATCATTTGCACGTATCACATGGTTGACCAATAGGGAGCTATCCCTTGACCACACCCGGGCATCGATCAGCCTCCCATTGTATCTGTACCAGATGGCAATTTCTCCGATACAGCCATCAAAGGCTTCATGAACTACGTGGTCGAAATATTAAATAATGTGGGAGCCAGAGGACACCCCTGTCGCACCCCCAAGGTGAACAGGGAATGGTTCAGACTCCAAGTCACGTGGTTTTACTCTGGCCTGCTCACAATCATGAAGGTCCTTAATGATTGTGTAACGGGTTCCGGAGACACTTGTAGAGGTAACTTCTTTATTACAACACAACACTCCAACAGTCCTGATACTCTGTTACAGCCTAGGCACACAGCCTAGGCACACAGCCTAGACACACAGCCTAGATACACAGCCTAGGTACACAGCCTAGGTACACAGCCTAGATACACAGCCTAGGTTCACAGCCTAGCGACACAGCCTAGGTACACAGCCTAGGTTCACAGCCTAGCGACACAGCCTAGCGACACAGCCTAGGTACACAGCCTAGGTACACAGCCTAGATACACAGCCTAGCGACACAGCCTAGGTACACAGCCTAGGTTCACAGCCTAGGTTCACAGCCTAGATACACAGCCTAGGTACACAGCCTAGGTTCACAGCCTAGGTTCACAGCCTAGATACACAGCCTAGATACACAGCCTAGGTACACAGCCTAGGTACACAGCCTAGCGACACAGCCTAGGTACACAGCCTAGGTTCACAGCCTAGGTTCACAGCCTAGGTACACAGCCTAGGTACACAGCCTAGGTACACAGCCTAGGTACACAGCCTAGGTACACAGCCTAGGTACACAGCCTAGGTACACAGCCTAGATACTCTACTCTGGCTACGCTCTGGAACTCGCCCTCACAAGGTCGTAAAGTCGGGAGTTCCAGAGTCCCACCACTCGCTCTCACAACATCCCAGGCTCTTCAGATTGCTGGTCGTGGGTCTTGGGTCTTGAGTTACAACTGGCCCCGATCGTCTAGGGAGCTCCCCTTTTTATGCCTAGTCCAACGAGGGGTGGGGCCGTGTGCGCCACCAGACATCCCACAGAGTACACACAGCCCCCCCCCCCCGTTGGCGGCGCCAAAAGGCTTAAGCGCCTGGGAACCCAACGCCTGGCGCCCAGAGGCTTAAGCGTCTGGACCCGCCCGGGAACCCAGAGCCCCCAGCAGCCCCTCCCTTCTTATGTCACTACAATTGTAAGCAGTCAGGAACTCCGAAAGCACGATGAACAACCCAGAGCCCAGGCCTACTGATGGTATCATAGGCCTTGACCAGGTCAATAAATCAGAGATGTAGGTCTTGTTGGAATTCCCTACACCTCTTGCTCTAGCAGACGGACAGAAAACATGGCATCTGTGTAGGACCGCCCCTTCCTGAAACCGCATTGGGGCTCCGCAAGCCTCTCCTCTGCGTGCCTGGCAAGGCGATGTTGAAGAATCCTTGCCAAGACCTTCCTGGCACACTTAGGATGGAAATGCCCCTGTAGTTGTTACAGTCTGTGCGGTCCCCCTTCTTAAAGAGGGGGAACCACCAGGGCATCCTTCCAATTCTGTGAAACCCATCCGTGGTTCACTATTATGTCATATAGGGCAGTCTGCGCACAAACGCCACCCTCCCTCAGGATTTCACTTGGGAAATCATCTCTGCCCGGTGCTTTTCCTGGTCTTAGACTCTGGATGACCTTCTGTACTTCAACAGATGGCACTTCAGCCAGCCACTCACAGGGAGTGACTACTTGTTCCAATATTTGAGGCACCGCAGCCTCAGCAGGATCATCCACACTTTGCCCAATGATGTTTTCCAGGCCGAGGGATTTCCAATCCCCCAAGACCTCACAGAGATGTTCAGCAAATCTGCAAGCCTGTTCCTGGGAGTCAGAGATCGGATCACCTTTCTTTTCCCCTAATGATTGTGATAGGTGCGGCACCGAAAGCTCCTTTTTTGAAGGAGTTAGAGAGGTGATCGCAGGCTACTGAGGCAAACTCCATCTCCTCAGCAACCCGCGACCACCGCCCATCATTGCAGCGCCGCACGGCTCTCCAAACCTCCGAGAGCGAAGGCTGCGGTAAGCCTCCTCCTTCTCCGACGTACAGATGCGTACGCGAGCACACACACACACAGCCACACAAGAAAGAAACACGCATGCACAGTACCCACATTTATGCTGCTTTCAACACTCGTTATTTCGCAACACAGGCCGTAAGCATTATCGTACACTGGCAAAAATTTGGCACGTTAATACAAGGAGCCACAGAGAAACTAAACGTGTGCTAAGCAAGACATTTATTCTTAAAATGAGTCAACTTCTTTTAAAGTACTGTAACTGCTTCACATTATGGTAACATTCTCAATCAGCAAAAAAAAAAAGACGTTCTGTTTGTTGTAAGTACCTAATCGACGTTTTAAATGCACCAAACTCCGCGCCGTTAAGTCGAGGTCTCGTTTCTTGACAAGGCAGCATCATCATCTTTGACGCCTCTTGGAGTTTCAAGTCAAACATCATTTTTTTTTCCTTGCTCACAAACGCCGGTCCCTCTAAACCCGGGTGTAAATTAAGTCATCACTTTGTTGTTGTTGTTGTTTATAACTCTACTATACCATACGTACGTTACCCTTCTCACGTGCTCGTGTGACCACACTTCCGAGTTGAAAACGAGTCGCGCGAACAAAGGGTAACGGCAAAAACATTTGTAAATATTTTGTCGTCTCCTTTTTTGAACTTCAATTATGCATAGTCTCTCTAGAGTCGCTAAGTTTGCTACAGCAGCCTTATTTTTTTTTCCATAAGCACACAGCAGCCAAAGAAATCGGCAATGAAACCTAACCACACGCGCTCAACACCAACGCGAAATTCCCTTGGAAGGGGACATCGAATAATCCACAACTTGGTGATGATAATAATAATAATTATAAAATAAAAACTCCAAACAAAAAAAACGTGTCGGCAGTGCACTTTTAACAAGTAACAAACCTTCATTTTTGTCCACTAATACTATCAAATAAACAAACACGTAAAGCATGATTGAAAAACTTTGCACTTTTTGTCGGCACACAACCACATAGCCGGTCGGTTCAAGCGAGATTTAATTCTAAGCAGGAGGTGCCAAAAACAACCGGTCCCCTTATTACATGCGCGGCGCAAGTGCTGCAGGCAACTTAGAGAGCTTGCACGACCACCACCACCACCACAGCGTTGTTTGGAAAAGGTTTGTTTGAAATTTTCCCCATTTCTTGTACCGAAATGTGCAAAACGGGACTAACACTTGGCGCACGTTTATGGCAGCAAACAAAGAAAGCAACCCCCCACCCCACCCCCCCCATCAATAAACTTGCGAGAAAAAGAACCAAATGATTATTACGACTCGGCGACAGTTGTGGCTGTAGTGGTCGCGAGAAAACAAGCTTATGGAGACCGATGGGGGCTTGCCACCTCCCGTTATAGAATGCAACCCAAAACCTTCACGGAGGGTACACGCGTGCTACGGGGGGGGACTTGGGCTCCACACGTTTTGGCAGGCGATTACCGTTAATGCAACATTGCAACGCAGCAGAGGATCACCATTGTTTTTTTTTTAATGGCGGGAGGTTTATAAAGGGTTCAGAGAATGGCGCCTTCTCTCTGATGGGAACCTGAGTTTTATTTCTCTTTGCTTCAGAATTCTTTTTCTTCTTCTTAAATAATAATGACAACAACATTTTTTTCCTTCGCTCGCTCGGCTTTTTTTTTTGGTGGAAAACCAAATGACAGGAATCCCATCCAATGGCTTCGACAACAGTTCACACTTCCAAGGTCGTATGTTCTTTTATTCTTCCCGCAACCGTGTACCGTGTGGGTGACTTGGCCGTACAGGTGGAGGGGGGGGGCGTTGTTGAATTTCTCTTTTTTAACTAAAAAGTCATTTTTTTTGTAACGAGTGAAAGCTCAAGATCCAGGAAGAAAGTTCTGTAAACAAGAGGGTGCCTGGAATCTTTCAGGCTCCTCCCAACTTACATCCAGGGCTCTTCTGCAAGTGCTTTGCTTTGCTTTTTTTTTAATTCTCAAAAAAAAGCTTTCATTCTTCTCTGACCAGGGGGGAGGGGTAGCAATGCTACTCTCTCGCTCTCTCTCAAGTGCACATTGATTACCAACTTCTCATTCACCGCCACTCCACGAGAATGGTGCAAAAGCTTCACCACGATCGACGATGATGACGACGACGACAGCGTTTACATTTTTTTTAGATTTTCAACTTTTTTTTCCCCATTTTTTTTCGTAACGTAAAACTTTTTTTCTTCCTCTTTCAAAGTTTCGTTTAAGTTTTTTCCTTCCTCCTCTTCGGGAAATTGAACAAAACAACGTAGCATTAGGTTTGGAGCTTGGAGCTCTCACGGTCTAACACCTTCATGAGTGATGGGAGATTAACTAAAATTTGGGGGGGAGGGTGGAGAGGTAGGGGGCGAGTTAAGTTGTCAACTAAAACGAAACTGGGGGAAGTTATAACAATTGTGATTAAAACACTCAAGTAAACTGCGTTTTAAACGTGAAGCGTCGCTTTGCAGGGGGAGAGGGGAAGAGGGTTCCTTCAGCGTGCATCACTTGGCAGCGATGCACTCAGTGCATTGCCAAGAACCGATCATCGACAACACGAGCCCACGGTGGCGAGTCACCGCCGCGTCTGTACAGCGCAACGACACCGACGACGCCGAGAACCACGACACATCGCCTAAACCAAGTACACCACACACTTACTAATTACTACTCGAAAAAAAATTGTCCTCTAAGGAATCTAAAGGATTTTTCTTCTTCTGCTGCTTGCCGAGCTGTACCCGGCTTAGCGCTATTCATGTGGTTTTCATCAACATCAAAAAACCCCTCCCAAAAACTTTTTTTTACTTTTTATTTGGCCTGAATGATTCAAGTATTGGACTCGATATGTTTTGGATGCAAGAAGATGATGGTCATAACCACAGGCTTTGAAAATCACCAGTGTGCTCACGTAAGTGTCCTGATTCTCAACTCCAAAGCCCAACCTGTTGAGATACCAGCGATAAACTTTACATTCTGCGAAATGCGGCCCCCGTATGATTGCTATTGTAGAGAGAAAGTAGGGCTCGATTGGCTTCAGCTCAAACAAGATACTGCAACGTTTACACACAACCAGAGCAGCCTACTGCACTACAGAAGCACAAGCAAAACGAAAGTCAGAAAAGTTTTTTTTTTGTTTAAAAATTTCTCATCTTTTTTTTTAAGTTGGAAACTGCGAGCACTTTGGAGAAGATGATTCGAGATGTTTGCAACCCCGTTGCGGGTAGGACTGAGAAAGCCGCACAGGGGAGAACGGACGTGACGATGCGAATGAGACGGACGGACCCCAACCCCCGCGCCTGCGCAACGGAGAGACCCTCCGCCAATGCTGGGGGGCGAGGTGGGGGGAAGGTGGGGGGAAGGTGGGGGGCGAGGTGGGGGGAAGGTGGGGGAGGCGCGGCAGAGCGCGGTGGCCCCCGACGCACAATTGCTTGCAGAAAAGAAACGGTGCCGTCAACAAGCGCAGTGACCTGAACACCGGCTGAACCCCCACCCCCACCCCCACCCACCCGGCACCTCCCGGAGTGCCACGTGGATTTCGCTGCCGTGCGTGAAGAGGCCTCTCTCCTCTCGGCGTGTGGCAGTGCAGTGGACGACTCCAGCTGAACACCAAATTAGCAATGTCCAAGGCAATGTGAAGCTGCTGTCGGGCGTCTTCCGTCAAATGAACCACACGCGGCGTGCACGGCGTGACATCTGTTCAAACTGCCACGGCATCCAACCGCCGCCGCCTCGTCACCACTCCCACCCACCCAACCACAAAAATCCGGCTTAGTGGCTTCCGCCTAAACAGTCCGCAGTTTGATTTGCCACGCGCGCGGCACCAACCCGTTGTTGCTCAAACGCCAGGGTCTTGTAAACTATGCACGCTCCAAGTTAAGTTTTTTTTTTTGAGAACGTTTTTTTCCAAGCATCTAGAATTTCACAGAAGACTCGCGAGGGAGGGTTTTGTGTGCAATCGTACCGGCGGCATTTGTATAATCTCAATGCCTCTCTGGCCATTTTTGCATAGGAGCATAGAGTAGCAGTAGTAGCGAGGACTCGGTGAACCTGCAAAGAGGACGGCGTGCGAAAGTGCCGGGTGGACAGAGAGAGAGAGACGTGTGGGGAGTTTAGGTGCGAGGAGTGGGGGCGGACCCGGGGGAGGGGGAGAGAAGAGACAGAGGACGTGATCAGTCTGGGGTGGACTAGCGACGTGGAGTTTGTGGGTCACGGGATTCTTGCGACTTCACCACTGCTGCTGCCACCTGCCCCAGTGAGTGAGGGTCGGTAAAGGAAGGGGCGGGCGGGCGGGCGGGAAAGTTTCCAGTGGCATTGTAGGATTGTAGGAAGATGCCCGGGGCCTGTTTCGTCTCGGCTTCTTGTGGGATTCTGCCACGGCGTTTGAATGACTTGTGCGGTATATGCTCGTGACCCAGACAGAGTGGCCCACGGCACTGTGGGGGGGGGGGGGGGTACTTAATAAGGTGAGGGGGGCGTAAGCAGCAGGGAAAGGAATGTACTGTACTAATACATATACTGGCTCCCTATCTTTTGCAAACAGGGGAAGAGTGTGTGTCGTGCGTGTGTGTGCGAGTGTTCACTACAAGCTGTGGATTTGGCTCGCACCCCCCCCCCACTACACCCACCCGCAAGGCATTGGAAAAGTAAAATACAAACCCCCGTTCCCGGCCCAACCAACTCCCCCTCGTTTGTAATGTGTTCGTTTCACTTTCCATTCCACATCCATTGGCTTCCAAACCATAGTGTTTGCACGTCAAGCGTAAACGCTCGAACCAGTAAAGTCACGTACGAAATCCTTTCTACAAAAAGGTATTAAGAGACTGGGCTGCGGCATCCTCTCAACCACAGCCGAGTGCGAGTGTGAAAATCGAGCTTATGAAGTCACTGAAATGACACTGTAGTATTCATAGTATCTGTTTTTTTTGTTGTCCCCACAGAAAGTGCTATAAGTGATGAGAATGATTCAGGTCAATTCTTTTTTTCTTTTGTTGTTTTGTCATTTGCGTGAGAAATGGACAAACGTCCCTCCTTGCGCGTCGTTCCATGTCGCCCCCCCCGTCCCCACCAAACGATGGCGGTGGCGGCGATGTGGCGGTCGCCGTCTCGGAAGGCGTCGGTCGAAGGAGGCGCGAAGAAGCTGGCGCCAAAGTCCTCTCCGCCCCGTCCCTCCCACCAACACCAACCCCCCCACCGCCAGCAAACCCGCCGGGGCACCCCCCTCGCGGAACTTTCTAAGCCTTCCCCCGCCGCCGCCGACCAAAAACCACACGGGGCGTTCACATGGCCTCCCCTCCGAGCAGGTCCCCAGGCAAGAAGGAATTCAGGGGAGGTGGCGGCGGGCTGCCGAGCCTGCCACGCGTCCCGTCGTTGCCGCCGTTGCCTCCGCCGCCCCACATGCCGGCGCCGACGGACGGCGCCGCCGAATTGTACGGGGACGGCACGCCCCACAGGGAGCCGGTGCCGCCCCCCTCGTCGCCCACGCTCCAGTTGTCGGCCGACACGGGCCCCCGGCCTTGACCTTGGCCGCCGTTGACCGAGTCGAGGTTGGAGGACGGCGCTGGGCCGGGCGCCGGCGGCCAGCCCGGGGCGGCCGAATGTCCCGGCTGAGAGAAGAAACGGCTGATCTCCTCGTCGGTGGCGAACTCCGCCACGATGGTGGTGTTTCCCAGCACGCACCTGGGCCACGTGGGTGGAGGGGGGGAGGGGGGGGGAGGGCAGCCACGACGTGCGGACGATAAGAGCTCGTGTTCGCGAGGTAAGCTGCTACACGGTGGCTTAGTTTATAGATGCACCGCACGGTGCTGGGATGCGATGTCTAAACAGCGCAGCAGCAGGCGCACACAGGAGGGTGCCCGGGATTGGTTTCAAATATCAGCCGCCGATGCTGGCCATGAGCAGGAATCGAACTCGGGTCGCCGGATTCGTAGCGCGGCACACTAACCGGCTACGCTTAAATTGCAGACAACGGAGGCAAAGATCCCCCGTATAGCCTTAACAGAACGTTGGGGCAAGTGCTGTTCGCGAGCAAGGCACACGAGGGGGTGGGTGGACAGCACCACGCCCAAGTGCCTGTGTCCCCAGTGGCGATATTTATACACCGCAACAGCTATTCATTTGAGGCCGAGTCGACCTAGGGGACGCCCAGGACCGGTTCAAATATTCGTAATTGGTTTTGGCGATGAGCAAGAATCCAACTCTGGCCAACTGGCTTCGTAGCGCAGTGCGCCAACGTTACACTCCAGCTCACCACGACATTGCATTGCAGACAGGCATGCTCACAAACGCGTAAACACACGAGCGAGTAACGGGCACCCCCAAGTCATTAACACGCGCGCACGCACGCACGCCCTCGTACTCACATGTGCAAGGACTTCTGGGCCTTTGCCGCCTCGGCGATGGAGCTGTAGCACACGAGGGCGTTGCCGTGCGCCAGGCTCAGGTGGAAGGTGATGAGGGGGCCGTGCTGCATGCACAGCGTGCGCAGCGTCGAGCCGTCAATCTGCAATTCGCGCAACGCGACACGGGGGGGAGGGGGGCGGTCGGAAGGCGACGGGGTAAACGTTTCGCAAGGGGCTCCTCGCTCACCCGCAAAGGTCAAAGAGCCGTCGCGACTGATGCCGCTGACGTTGCATCCTCGCCCTCCATCCTCTGGTCAGCCCCCAAGGTCGGCTAAAAACAGATTTGACGTGAAGACCAATTTTTTAAAATAAATGACACTTGCACTGAGCAAGTAGAAATTCGACTCCCCCGAGGCAAATTCGATGTGAGAAAAACAATTATTTTGTTGCACTGAGGCGGCGAGCCGTGGCAACCTGTTCATGCGCGTGGTGGTCGCCTATACCGGCAGTACCCAGGGCTCGACCCTCCTGAAGTTTCTGAGAAGAGCGGGGGGCCCCCCCCACCCTGCTCTTCCGGGGGCGACTTCATCGGAGGTGCTTTTAACTGGGGGCCGTTCGATAGCAACCACGGCCAAGGGTCCCACCCCCCCTAACCTTGCGGCCAAGGCAGGAGGTCGAGGAAGCTCCTGTTGAGTGGTTGAAACCGCGCGCGACCCCCACCCCCCCCCCCCTCGTTACCTGCGGGGTGAGGTTGCGCAGTACCAGCCAGGTGCTGGAACGACCCAGGCCGCCGCCGCCGCCACCACCGCCGCCGCAGGAATCGCCGCTCCAACTCGACGCTTCGGAGACGGAGGCAAGAGGAGAAACGCAAGGGGAGTTCGCGACGTCGTGTCGACTTGAAAGCGATTGGGGAGAAGGCCACAAGCTTAGGAACGATTTGGTCGACCGAGTCGTACACGATCTACTTGAACACCGTAATCCGCCACTTGACGTCTGTGTTTAACGAGTGCGACCTTCTAATGTACTCGTTACAGCGCCGCCTCCTCCTCTTCTTCCTCCTCCTCCTCACCTGGCGGCGGGAGACGACCTGCCTCAGTGCCTTCCCAGCGTCCCGAGGGCCACAGCGACGGCTGCCGGAGCCCGGGAAGGCCTGGCGGTGGCCGAGGCCCACCGGACAGCCCGCGGCCCCCCCCGTTCAGCGGCACCTTCCACAACTCGTGGCTCAGGGACGCGCCGGGAGTCCACGCCGACTTCGCCTCTGAGATTTTGGCTGTGGGGGAAGATGTTTGTGTGGGTGGGGTTGCGGCGGTGGGGTTGTGCGTAGGGGGGCATTGTGGGTGGGTTGTAAGAGTTTGTGGGGGGGGGGATGAGGGGCACGGCAGATGCAAAGGAACAGCAGAGTGAGTGGTGCAGTTCACGTAAAGACACCGGGGTAAAAGTGCAGCCCTGCAACTGCTTGCAAACGCCACTGCTGGCGGAAGGGTCTCCTCTCCACTAGAGGAAGCTCTGGAGAGAGCTCCTCTAGAGAGTATTTGGCCTACTCACCCACACTGGCCAAATATCTTGGAAGAGGTGGGGGTACCCACACTTGTCCTCAACACGCACGACCTTACCGATTGACTGTGATGTTACTCATTCATCCTGCTATGTGGCGACCTCTGTATGATAAGTCCAGTGTGGCTTGACCATTGCACCAAGGCAGTAAGGACCCGACAGATGATTAAGCGTGCGCTACACTAGACATTGTCATTACAGTTCTGTAGTAATCTTGGTGGTGGGTAGGAGGATAGTGAATATTCTAGCTCTGAACAGGGTAGGCTGTGGCCAATCATAAGGGGGAGTTCTCATGCATAACCGAGTGTGAATATATGGGATGCTATGGATGTACATGTACAGCCCTCTCATCAATCCACTGCTGGATGACAGCTACCCGGCGCTGCGTGGGTCCGTAAGGGTTTATTGACCATACTTCACCACACATTATCCAGTGATAATTTATGGGGTGGGGAGCACAGAGGTTGCAGCAGAGCACAGGGCAACACCGGATCGTGCTGCACTGCTGCCATCTGCTGGCACCATAGCCCCACAGCAACCCAAAAATGCCTGTTTCAGACATGGTGATGGTCGCCCATCCAAGCACAGTCCCGGCTCAACCCAGCTTAGCTTTCGGGCGATTTGGTTATTGGCGGGGCGCACCTAACGACGCAACGCATTCGGGCGAGTGAATACATTTTTTTTAAAGAATAAACGGGATGAGAGCATCAGGCCCCACAGCACCTGCAGCAGAGAACGAGGGGGTGAAGCCATTGCGGTGGCTGTGGCCAGAGGCACCGAGGGACCAGGCACTGGAGGAAGGCAGCGTTGTGGCGTTGAGAGATGACGACGACATGGACCCTGCACAAACAGCGGCCGATAAAGAGTTAGTGGTGGCGCCAGGGGTGTCGGGGGGGTGTACGGACAACCACAACGTGACTAGACACGACTAGGAGACACCCATGACATGTGTAGATGTGGCTAGGAGACACGTGTAGATATGACTACGAGGCACCAATAAAAAAGTGGACAAAAATCCTGGTGTTATCGAGTCCGTATTCTAATCTATTGAACAAGGTGACATCAAGGCCCACGTGTGCTGATGTTGGAACCTTTAAAAACACAGCAGTGCACAGAAAGTCAGCGCAGTGCTGAGTTTGTAGCCAGTAGTTCTGCAGATTCAATATAATTACGGCACAGGAGAAGGCCAACTGTCTGCGGCCCTATTACCGGCGACGCCTATGACCCTGCGGCACTGTAATATAAGCAATCACCACTTGGGAACCAATCGTTAGTGGAATGCCCCAACTTCCAAAGTTGTGGCTACAGAGCTGCGGACAAGAGATCACCTTCATGTTGTGCCTACAGCTCTAATCTCTCTCCCTTGTTCACCTCTCTCTCATCTAAAAATCTGTCAACTGCACGTCTAGGGCGGGCCCCTCGAAAAGCCACATCCGTTCCCAGGGGCCACCAATTGAAGAACCCCGTTTGACACAAACCACGAGAACATAAAAAAAAGAATCCACTTGAGATTCTCAACATGAACCCCAAGAGAATTGTGACGGATTCATGGAGTCGTGGGGAGAGGAGGGTGGATCTGCACGTGCCTACTTTAAAAACAAATATATTTTAATTGGAGCCCGGTACGGAGCACAAATCACAATGAAGGGAGGGAGGGGGGTACAGAAACTTCAAGGACCTTAGTTCCCAACACAGTGTACCCGAGTTTAATGAAGGGGGGGGGGGGAGAGTGGACTTGCACGTGTCTACTTAAAACATCTTTCACACCACGGACCCTCTCTCCTCCACCGTGCCGGCACTGTGCCCGAGCTAGCCTAGCAGGACCCCGGGAGCTGCGGTGTCAGTGTACGGCTGACGTCACCCCACAATGGACGAGAGTCGAGTCACGTGCAGATGGCGCGCGGGTGACACGGTTTTTTGGTTTTACCGACATGTCATTAGCCACCCCAACCCGCTGCTGGCTCTGCTTGGCGCCCAAGCTAGATTTAGACATCTTGCAAGGCCCGCGCGTATCACCGTTTGGTTCCGGGCTCGGCGCAACAAATCGCTAGCGGAAATGCAACCACGGTGGTCCCGTTCGGGCTTAACAAGAAAGGTATGAGAGTGACGTGTCGTGCTCTTGCCTGCGCCCCTGTCCCTGAGTAATGCGGCTCCTCCTCCAGGGGTCAGGTTGGACTCCACGTCGCTTTGCCCGTGCTGCAGTCCTTTCCACGGCTCACCGGGGCGGAACTCTACACATGGGGGGGAGGGGTGGAACGGTAGCATGCAAAGTGCGCGGGGGAAAATCCGTGTCAGTCGACGGGGGGGGGGGGGCGGGGGGAAGATGTGGGCAACTCTACCACGGTACTCATAACGACATCGTTGATTTCATTTGTGTTCATAATTTATGTCTACGCATTGTTTTTGATCCGTCCGATCACCTGGAGGCCAGCCCACGGGTGCCGGGGTGGGGCTGTGTGGGTGCTTGTCGGACACGGAGGACGAAGAGGAGGCGGAGGAGGATGAAGACGAGGATGACGATGACGGGGGAGGATGCCCGGGCTTGGTGTTGCCCCAGCCGTTGGCGAGCGGCGCTAGCGGGCTTGCCGGGTCGTCACCGACGCCCTGCAGCATCGAGTAAGGGCCGAAGGCCTGGTCGTCCAGCGAGAGCTTGGCCAGCCCGCTCACTGCTTTGCGCGCACGGCCACACAGGAGACGAGACGAGAGGCGGGCGAGTTAACTCAAAGATTCATTAGACGAATTCGATTGTTCCACCGTGATCTAAAACAAAACGTAACAGGAGAAATATACAACACGTTCTGGGCGATGGCCCTACTTAGTGTTGATGTTATCCTTTTAAGGCCATAGTGTTATTTACAAATGGGTTGACTGTGTAATATAATTAGCCGATGTGCCTATATCAGGAGAGGGAACTTGTGGCCTTTTGTGAACCTAATTTTACAGGGCCCGTGACTTCATGTCCACCTCGCATGGCCCGTGGCCACACGAGGCCTACCACTTCAAACGAAAGTCTCACAAATGATGTTTATGCGTCACTCCGGAGCATTTTAGCTGCACTCATCAGGTACTAGAGGGGGATATGTTTGACCTGGCAACAACACACAGTTAATAATTTCAGCACGGGGCAAGTCATCCACCGAGGTGTACGTGTGTGTTAATGCGTGGCCTAGCAAAGGTATTTGAAAGTCCTGTTCCACCTACTCGGTAAGGAAAAGGTTCCCCACCCCTGCCTTAAAAGAATGCCTTCTATGCTAGTTATTTAACCGATGCATCCTTGCGTACATATGCACTTGCGCCAGCGTGGAACCAGGGCCGGTATTCCATCACGGTAAAAGCATTCCATCAGCATGGCGTGACCGTTTGTGAATAACAGCGTCGTGTACAGCAGTGTCAAGTTTCTAAAAGTTCTCAACTTCGGCTGTTGTTAAAAGGGTGGAGATATATGGGTGTGCGCAGGTGGGCTAGCGCGTGTCAGAGTCGAGTGTGCGCTGACAGCGCGCGAGCCACAGGGTGCAGGGGAAGAGCATATGAGCCGGTACGCAAGAAGCAGGGCTCAGGAGAATGTGTTGGTTGGAGGGCGAGCGTCCGAGAGAGCGTGCAGACCGAGTGTTTAAGGGAAAGTGTGAACCAGGATTATTAAGTACAAAGACTCCTCTACTTACAAACATTCGACTTATGAACTTTCAGAGATACGAATAAACTTGTCTGTATGGCCAGTTGCCTGTTCGGACAGAGAGTCGTAAGTTCAATTGCTGCGCAACAGATGGCGGTGGTGCTATATACATCTGCCGAACGTGAAGGACCGGTGGCATCTACATCTACAGGAGATGATACAACTTTTAAAAGCCATTCCCCGTGTTTAGTGTACATGCCGTACCGAAAAAATCCACTTATGAAGAGACCTCTGGAACCTAATCCGTTCGTAAGTATAGGAGTCCCTGTATTTTTAACTTCTTTTGCACTGTACGTACCAGTTTTTTCCTGGATTTTTCTGTTTGCGCATAGTCACTTTAAGATGTTTTCTTGTTCATGTTTTTGTTTTTTGTTTGTTGCGGTTGCACCCGATTCAAGAGCCGAATGGCTCACAGGGCTATACCTAATAAATGAAACTGAAAACTGGTGGTGCGCGAGCGGGTTCGGGTGAGTGAGTGAGTGAGCAAGCGAGCGAGGGCATGTGAGGGTTTGTGCGGGTGACGGTCAGGGTGTGCGTGTGTGTTAGGCCGAGTGCAGTGAGCATGGCTGGCTGGATCCTTTTGGGGAAAACCCGGAGTTGTCGTGCAAACAAGGAATTGACCTGACTTGCCGTGCCCCTGGTCCAAGGAGTGCATTCCGCCGGGCAGAGAGTCCATCCCGGAGCTTACGGTCCACTGACTGAGCCGTGACTGAGTGGGCTCCTTTAGTCCGAGGCTGCCGAAATCTGCCACGCTGTCTCCCAAGGCTGGCGCTGGGCACGTGGGTAGGCGCAGGAGGGAGGGGGTGACGAGATGAGGATTCGGCAAAACGTCGGCAAAATCATCTGCCCAACTTAATTATACCGCACTCAAAAGTGCTTGCCACAAATGAACCACGATACCTTGCTGATCTCATCAAGGACCATAAACCATCAATAGAACTGCGAACAATCTCGCAGCGCCTTATGGCGAGCCATCGAACAAAGACAGTTCACTGCAACGCGCGCGTTCAAGATGCGTTTCTGCAGCCGTCGGGAACGCTCTTCCGAAATTAGGAAGCCACCGGAGCTATGCACTTTTAAATATAGATTGAAAACTCATTTCTTTAGAACTGCTTTTTGAGTTTAGTTTGTCGTCTTTCCTTTGATTAACACGGTTGGCTAAGAACAGTGCGGAAGAAGTTCAACATAGCCATGCCGAACTAGGGGGGGGGAAGAGACCCCCCCCAGTGGCAGCTGTCTCTGTGAGGCACAAAGTAAATGCAGCACCAGCCAGCAGGTGGGCATTGAGGCCACTGGCAGGGGGCGATGTTGCAACGTAGCTTCCCAATTCAGTCATTTGTGAGCAATGTAGCAGATATGGTAGATTTGAATTTCGATTTAAAGCTTTCGTGACTGCAGGGATTCATCTTCTTGGTTCTTTCGGTAAAGTCACGTAGAAGGGAAATAATAAAAACAAAACATAATAAAATACAACTTCAGACGCCGTCTTTCCGACAGACCTGTTTTTCACCTGAGGACGGCTGCTTGCGTTGTGGCCGAAACGTCGTGAGAATTGTATTTTATTATGTTTTATTTTTATTTTATTATTTCCCTTCTACGTGGCTTTACCGAAAGAACCAAGAAGATGGTAGATTTGGACGATGACGACGGCACACACGTGGCCCCACATGTGTGCTGGCTGGAATAACGTCATTGGATCTTCAACGTCCACTGTGAAAGCAGCCAGTGCGTATTTTACCGGTTCATTATACCGGCAGTATTAACCGGGGCGGCCGTCGGGTTTAAACGCCAAACATTTCCAACAATCACACTCAAAGCGAATTTTCTCCAGCTCCTCTAGCTTTTCCCTCCGCATTTAGAAACATGCATTTAGAGTATTTGGCTGCAATAAATTTCCACATGATATGCCACTTGAATGAGCCATCTCGTTTGTGGTGGCCAGATCGCTTCTAAAAAAGAGCTACACAGCCTCCGGGCCTTACAACTGGTAAAATAAAACAAAAGTTCAATTAAGTTTTTATCGTTTATGTTTCAAACTGTTCGGCATGAAGATTCAGGGCTCACCCAGGAAGCTGGAATAGGAGTGCAGTGGGTTCATGTCTTTGGCGTGCAGGTCCGGGCGACCAGAAGCGATGATTGGGCCGGGGTTGGGTCCCAAGCCATGCTGAGGTTTGCCAGGCGCAAAGGGCGGCATGCGCTGCTGCTGCTGCTGTTGCTGCTGCTGCTGCTGTTGATTGTGCGACTGCTGATGCTGCAAGCTTCCGATTGTCCGAGCCATCTATGTGAACAAAGGACAGGATGGGGTGGGGAGGAACGCGCACACACACACGGTTGACCGCTGACACCGGGGGTGGCGCGTGTAGGCACAAAGGCAAAAAAGACTGGAGCAGATTTTTTTACCAAGTGGGTCGCTTACGTGGATTTTTTTTTTGTATGAAGCGGCGGCGGCTGCAGCGTCGCGATATCAAGCGCATGCGCGCGCGGACACGGACGCACCTGCTCGCCCGCCTAACCGCTAACAAAGGGGGCTTGCAAACGCGACACAGAAATGCATTCTTTACATTTGCAGTGTCGGCTTGCTGTAACCTGAACGAAAGCGCGGGGCGAGAGTAAAATCCGCAGCGGAGACGCCGCATGTTACCGACGAGTGCTTATTGAGCCGAACGCAGAGCCGCGCGTTTTTTTTCTTGCGTCGCACAAATCCAACAAGGCTCTGATCTACAGGATGGTTTCTGGCAGACAAACACATACCTGGGGGAGGGGGGGGCTGTGTATCCTGAGCTGACACGTGTGAGTTTTAAGCGGAGACTTAATAAAGATCTAGTGGTTTTGCTGCAGCGCTTGAGTGACATTGAAAAGCACATTCGTCAGGTATACAGCGATGTCACCAGAGTACGTCCCCGCAAGTCGCTCTGATTTAGTCTCTGCATCTCACCGTCAACGTTTCATAGTGACATTGGACACACAGCACTAGGTATGTGCGTTTGGTGTAGAATTGCTGTTTAGGTTTTTTTGGATGGCCGTCTTCCTCAAAATGACACTGCTGCCAATCGTTAACAGAACCGGCGAAACCATCACCAATGCGGGACCCTACTGGAAAAGGATAGCGTTTCATTTTGTGTTTTCTTCTTCCAAGTGCATCCCACCTGGAAAATCCCTCGGGGAGGAACATCACCTTTGCAAGGGTGTCCCTTGGTGTCAACAAAAGACAAAGACCCCCCCCCTCCCGTATAGCCTTAGCATACTGTTGGGGGCAAGTGCTGTTAGCGAGCACCTATGAAGGCTGACACGGCACACGAGGGGGTGTGTGGCCAGCACCCCGCCCGACCACCATTGTCTCCCCAGTGCCGATGTTTACACACCGCAACGGGTACTCATTTCAGTCTGAGTCGACTTAGGGGAGGCCCATGACCGGCTCACGTTGGCCGTGAGCTGGAATCGATTTCGGGTCGTCCCACTACCGCTCCTAATGTGTGAACATAGCACTTAATGACATGCATATACCGAGACTCGGTAGCGAAGTTTTCCTGGCTTTATAAAGAATATTCTTATCAAAGGGAAACGGTTAGTGGTAGCACACTCTGCTCGCAATCCAGAGGTCGCAAGATCGACCCCATCTCCCGACGCGGCTGCCGAAACAATGGTGCACGTTTCTTAAATCCTCCCCTGCCTCTCTCCATCCAGCAGTACACAGCAGCTTGCATCTTCGTGGGGCAAAGTGCGGGTGGGTACTCCCGCTTGGCCGGCTTGGAAGAGGCCAAAAACACCCTCTCCAGACCTTTCCAGTCGAAGCATTTACGGCGGCGGCGTGAGCAAGCAATTAGCATGGCTGCAACTTACACTGGTCAACACACTTTTCTGGCATAAGGTATTCCAACGGTTTTAAGGTCATTTTGGGGTGCTGATTCCAAATCTGGCAGTTTTTGTCTATCACATCAGGTTTTTGAGATATCAAATATTGCATTTTCAATAAAAACTGCAGAAGAAAAATATTAAATAAATGTGGATATCTACATAAAATGATATTATAAACACACTATCCTAAAAATACAGCACCATATTTAACACTAAAGCAGTCACCGACTCGCAACAACTTGCAATCATAAGTGACAAGAGTTAATTTCGGGTAAAATCAATGAAAATGGGGTATGCCGATAGCATAAAAATGAGATGTGATAGAGCAAATCTGAGGTCAGATTTGGAATCAACACCCTGAAATTAGTCTAAAACAGCTGCAAAAGTCCAGGCCAGAAAAAAATGTTTTTTGTTGTTGTTGACCAGTGTTATTGAATTACGGTCACAGTCGTCTGCGTCGTCATCATCATCAACCAGCGCTAGGATCTGGAAAGGCTCGCTCACCTGCTGCTCCCGCTGTTGTTTGAATGAGTTTCTCTGGGTCTGCTGGGACAGCTGCTGCTGCAGAAGCAGCCTCTGTTGGGCCTAGGGACAGATTGGGGGAAAAATCGGCGGGCAGAGGACAAGATGCAGCCGCACGGTTCCCAACTGACTCAACTTTGCCATGGGGCAGAGGTTGCACGCGTGAAACGTAGCCGCGGCGGCGTTGCCGCGCTACACTTAAGTCTGGTCGGGTGAGCGATGGTGGGGTAGAGGTACGGGGAGGGAGGTGGGGTGGGATTGGGTAAGGGGATGGTATAGGTCAGGGGTCGGCAACCTTTCAAAGAATATTGTTTTTTCTATATTTTTTACTTTGACCAAAATATTTTCGAGAGTCGCATCACAAGCAGGACTACATGTACACACACATAGCGGTTATACAGCAGTTTAACACGGAGGCTGCCGTGACCAATAAGAACCATGAGATGTTTTTGGGTTAGATCGCATAGATGTGTGTCGTTAAACCCACCACCACCACCCGACACAGCCAATTAGTAAGGTTTGTCACGTAAATAAAACGTGCCAATTCGTCACACGGTGTGTTGGAGAGTAAACCCACGACATTTACAATCGAGGTACGACGTTTCACCAGGAATTACAACCAGCAGCATCTTTAAGCGGACACAGCCAGACGACAAATCGCCATATTCACGCGATCTCACCCAAAAACCTCCACTAAGGTACACAGCTGCCAAAAAGCCGCTTAGGGGGCAGCCAAAGAGCCACTTTGGGGGTAGCCAAAGAGCCGCAGGTGGCCAACCCCTCGTATAGCTCAAAGCACAAGACAACGTGATAAAAAAGAAAAGTCCATGGTCTAACAAAAAAAGGTTTAATGCCATTCAAAATTTAATTCAGGGGTTTTCGCCACGTAATGATCAGACCCAATTTGTCACGCTACACCTTGAACACCGCAACAAAGAGTTGTACAGGGTGACCGCCAAAACCTACGTTTTAAGACACATCCGATACAATATCTGCGAACAATGGTTTACACGTTAAGGGGTCAACACTGCAAGCCAAATGAAAATGTTCCCCAACGATTGTAATATGTTGAAGCTCTGTTAACTGGCCAGCTTTTGCCGAGAGCCTCTGCAGCTGTGTGGTGGGGGTGGCTGGCATTTTGTATTTATATTTTACCGTAATGTGTATACCGGATGGCTGATATATATACGAGTCGACGAATTTATTTTCATTCAAAGTTCATTGCAAATGTTGACGGCTACGCAAAGGGAGAAGAGCCAAAGCAGTCACCGCCAACTGCAGTGGGCTCTTAACCTAAATTAAACGGAGTGTTGCATGTATGCGTCGAGCACTGACACAGTTTGACCAGCCTCTCCCCTTGCTCATTTTGCTCTACTTTCTTGTTCGTGCGCTCTACTCCAGAAACTAAGGCCCTCCTCCCACCTGGAAACATTTTTTTTGTATTTTACCAGGTAAGGGCCACTGAGCTACACAGCTCTGTTTCAGAAGCGACCTGGCCACAAATGAGAGCTCAACAAAGTGGCTTAGCATGTGGACATCTATGGCGGTCAAATACTGTAAACGCATGTCGAGTCTAAATGTGGAGGGAAAAACCGAAGGACCCAGAGAAAATCCACGCGGCCACGGTAAGAACACGCAAAGGCGTCAGGGTCGGGATCAAACCCACTACACCTCCTGCATATCAGGTGAGGCAATTAACAACACGCCACCGTGGTGTCTCTGCTCAATGGGAGTTTGCTTGGTCACTGCACCCGTTGCTTGGAACTCCCTGCCACTGTAGCATGCATTCACAGCCTGTTACGTTTGCCCCCCTATAATGTTCCAGGATTATGTGTTCCCTCTCTGCCCCGTAGCATTCTACCTCTCGATGTCTCGCCCATAAAAAAAATTTTGCATCCTCAAATATCGTCCCCAAAAAATAAAAATCACTCAACAACATTCACCAATAACACTGTGGCTCAAAACGAAATAATATATAATAGGTGACATGTCTCACGATGTGACTGACGTTACTAAAAAAAAAGGGCTACACATTGCCAGCAGAGGGCAGCGCAGCATGCTCCAACGTCGAGGGCAGGGGGGGTGGGGAACCTTTTTTCTGCCAAGGGCCATTTGGATATTAAAACATCATTCGCGGGCCATACAAAATGATCAACTTAAAAATTAGCCTGTTATATTTGGTCAAACATTTAATTAACTCACCCCTAATGTGATGGGCTGGAACTGCTTCTCTTTGGCGAGGCAGCCGGTATTGACGATGTTGCTACTCGCAACTGCTTTTCCAGGTTTGCTCCTAGATTTATTGAATTTCGAGTCCCGCCTGCGGTTGCCTTGGCAGGGCCAGACCCAAATGATTTTGCGGGCCTCATACGGCCCGCGTGCCGGACGCTCCCCACCCCTGGTCTAGGGGCTCCCCCCCTGCCGCCGCCTCTATCAATCCGCACTGGTCAGTGGTGAAGTATGGTCAAATAGGTCCCACGACCCGCGCGGCGTAGGCAGCGTGCTCATGCAGCAGTGGATTGACAAAGAGGGCTGTACGTGTACAAATACGTGACCGATGTGTGAGAATGAGCATTTCAAGAAACCACAGTTGAGAATAGGATTTTCCCCTTTTTTTCTGGCAACAATACAGGTGTTAAGATGTTAAAACACCAAACTGAAACATTTTACAAGGAATCATGTCTACATTAACCACAATACTTGTAGTCGAAATGCAATAAAAAAACACTGATATTATATGCATTGTCTTTGAAACTGATTGGTCCACACCAGAGACAGCTTTCTTTTGAGCCTCGTCTCAAATGGTGTTAAACCAGAGGAAGCCAAAAGGTGTACAGCCCAAAGACAACGCACTGTCAGAGTAATGAGAGCTCGGTGGTGAGCATCTACATCATGGGACCTCCTTTGCCAGTACCAAAATATGAGAATAGGTTTTTCCCCTTTTATCCGGCAACAAAACAGTTGTCGTTGTTGCGAAATGGTGGTGGCGGTATTATAGTGATATTAGCGGTGGTGGTGATAGTGGCTATGTTGGTGGCAGTGGCTGTGATGGTGTTTATGTTGTCAATGGCGTCTATGCTGGTATTCATGTTGGCAGTGGTGGTGGTGATAATGATAGTTATATTATTGTTGACGTTGGTGGTGATTGTGGCTTGGCAATGGTGGTGGCTATGCTGGTGGTGGCTATGCTGGTGTTGACATTGTGGTGGTGGCTGTGTTAGCGTCGATATTGGTGCCGGCCATGCTGGTATTATCATTGGCAGCAGCGATGATGGCAACGCCAGTGTTGATATTTGCGAGGGTGATGATGGTTACGGGTGACGTTGAGATTATGACGGTGGCGGCAATGCGAGTGTCGATATCGGTGGGGTGGCAGCCGTGGGTGGTGATGGGCTCACCAGCTGTAGCTGTGCTTGGGCCAGCTGGCTGAACACAGCCATCTGTGGGTTAGCCAGGGGATGCTGCAGCAGCAACGCAGGGTTGAGGGCGCCAGCCTTTGCTGCGTACTGCAGCAGCTGTGCAGGGGCCACCTGAAAACAGCCAAAGCGCCATATTCTAGATTTGAAGCTTTCGTGACTTGCAAGGATTTCACTCTTTTTTTTTGTTTTCGGTGAAGTCATGTGGGTAAAAAAATCTAATAAAATAAATGAAAACAACTAAATTAAATCACAATCTAATTTAGATCACAATTTAATTTAGTTTTTTTCATTTGTTTGATTTTTTTACCTACGTGACTTTACCGGAAAAAAGAGTAGAACGCGCCATATGTTGCAGTGCCTTCAATATATCGGGCTAATTCAGGGGTACGTTGACCCAATATATCCGTTTTCTTTAATAACAAAAAAAACCCCCATCATTTTCTTTAAAGGACATCATTCCATCTTCAGCTAATATATTGATTTTAATTAATTTATTTTTCAAGGTAATAACTTTATTAACGAATTGCAGTATATAACACAATTTACAGGGCAAATTATTGAAGGTGGACAAAAATCTAAATGATAAAACATCGCTTAATGGTATTAATTTTAACGTTAACGGTTGTGCCCCACATACATAAATTAAGTAAATTTACGTGCTAATATAAACGCCCGGTGGCTCGAATCCCCACTGGCAGCGTGGCAAGGGAAGCCCAACTGCACCCGTTTCATTTAAATTTGCAAGCTTGGGGCAAACTCTGCATCATCGACATGGACAGACCAAAAGACTTGCTGAAAGCCACCACGTGCCCAAGAGAGAAGTCGAGATCCAACTCGCTAAGCTGGATTTCATCAGCCGCACCAACTGGTTTGTACAAGAGCTAGGAACGGGACAAATCCGAATCTGTTTTCAGATTCAATTCAGTTTAGGGCACTTAAAATTTTTTTTTTAACAAAGTTCACACGGAACTTTCGATTTAAAGCTTTCGTGACTGCAAGGATTCATCTTCTTGGTTCTTTCGGTAAAGTCACGTAGAAGGGAAATAATAAAAATAAAACATAATAAAATAATTCTCACGACGTTTCGGCCACAACGCAAGCAGCCGTCTTCAGGTGGAGAACAGGTCTGTCAAGTAGACAGTCTGAAAAATTTCAGACTGTCTACTTGACACTTGTCTACTTGACAGATCTGTTCTCCACCTGAAGACGGCTGCTTGCGTTGTGGCCGAAACGTCGTGAGAATTATTTTATTGTGTTTTATTTTAATTATTTTATTATTTTCCTTCTACGTGACTTTACCGAAAGAACCAAGAAGATTCACACAAAACCTCAACTTCAGTGGCCAGAGTCACTTTTTAATCTTTACCCGCCCCACCTCCCCCTTCCCGCTGCCCGCCTGACGATTGGCAATAAAGAAAAACGTATGGGAAAGGACAAATATCCGCGCCTCCGATGAGCACGGTTGGCTACGTACGGTGTGAAACAAGTTCAACGTTACGTAAACATATACATCCAAAACTGACGGAAGCAGAATATTTTAGAGCATCAGAATCTCTATTCATTTTATTTATCCCGGAAGAATCCCGACGAGCTGCGAATCCTCTTTTTCCCCTCGCAGACATCGAGTCGAGGGGCCGGGTCAATGAGCCACTCCCCCCCTTCTTCACCTGAGGGGTGAGGAAGTGAGGAGGCACTTGTGAGCGAAGGCCCGAGGGCGACAATGGGAAGGGCTGGCCTGGCGAGGGCAGCTGCTGGTGGCCGGAGGGCTGGTGATGCAGGTTCCTGCCCAACAGGCTGGGGTTGCCATTCTGCACGGCAAGCAACGGGGGAAGGTGGGGGGGGGGGGAAACACGAACACTGTATTTAGCGTCGACCCCGCCTGCAAATCCTTCCGGGCAAGTCGTCGACTAGCCACAACGGGACGTGCTATCTCTCCTCCACGGTGCACCAGAGGTCGCAAATGGGTTTTGATTCCTTACCCGTACCCGGCCGCACCAAGGTCGAAAACGGGTACCCGTACCCTACCCGATACCCGGCTACCCGTACCTGGCCGGGTATCGGGGAGGTTACGGGTACCCGATTGCGACCTCTGGGATGAAGCCATGTTGCAGGCGCGGGTGGGTTGATTCTAGGAACTTGAATTGTGAGAAGAGACAAGACGTTGGGAAATGAGTGACAAACGGTTACTCACCAGTGACTCACGGTCTACCCATACCCGGTCGCACCAGGGTCGCAATCGGGTACCCGTACCTGTACCCGGCCGGGTATCGGGTACCCGATTGCGACCTCTGACCAGGACTCACTGGCTGCCCACCCCCCTCATCATCCCTGCCCCCCGTGCAGAGCGTGTCATCGCAGTGGTGTAATCATTGCCCACTATAATTATAATAACCGACATAAACGTGCAACTGCTTTTGGTGCGAGTATGGATATATATATGTGTATATGGGGGTAATAAAATAGATGAAGTGGAAATAATTGCGGCTAGCTTACGTGATTACACACGCAGGTGTCGCGAGTGTGCGGATCGATATTAATCAATCAATCGTTACACCTCTACAGCAATGCAAGCAAAATATATTCGCAGTGGAATGCGCGACCGTTTTAAAAGGAAGCTGCAATCCCACCCCCACCCCAAATAAAATGCCTTTGTTGTATACAAGCACTTGCTTGGGCTGTAAATCCTAGGCTCTGCCGACGTGAGATTGAAGCTTTGCTAATGAGAAAAACAAGTTTAAAGTGACCTTCAGGCACGTGACCACAGCGCTCTGTAGAGGCAACGGTACATCGATTGCTGCCGGTGGTGTAGTGGCGCGTGGTGGCATGAGCCCTGGTGCAGGGAGAGAATTGGGGCTCCCCGTTCTATTCTCATCTCCCCCCCCCCCCCGAATCGCCTCCCCCACCCCTCAGAAGCTGGGCATCTGGGCTTCTCTGGCCTGGCCTGTGGACGCTGGTGCAATTGCACTGCCTGCACACTTGATAGCCACGCCGCCACCGATTAATGCCGTTATCTTTTAATACATCGCTGGAGAGCGAAGGCGGTCAATGCTTATTATAAGTTACTCCTTTTTTTTCTTTACTCGTCAACGTGCATGCCCAATAAGCGCTCTACACGCGCACGTAAAATTGCGTTGGGTCAGTTAATTGTTTAAGAGACTAAACACACCATATCCCGGCGGTGACGGGCGGACTGTGGGAACAGCCCTGATGTGCACAGCCTACCACCTGCAGCATTAGTATGCATGTAACGACGCACTCGTCGGTGCCACATGCTCGCTGTTGCGGCGCGTGCATGAAGACCCTGCCTGCGAGAATCAATTATTTACGTTCATTAGAAGCAAATTACAAGGTTAACGTTACATTTAAGGCCAACAAAAACGAAGGCGGGAAGGAAAAATACAAAGAAACCCGATGATACAAAACGGGATGAATAAATGAATATATCCATGAACCGAATTGTGACCTTGAAACGTGATAAATCGTCCGATCGCGATGAAAGGGGGTGGGGGGAGGTTGCGATGTGCCTATGTAAATTCGAGATGCGCTTATCGAGGACGGGAATTGTAAGTCGCTAACCCCGACCAATGTAATGAACAGTTGCCGCGCATGTTCCTACGAGTGAATTCTAAAGCCGCGTACTCATCTATGATATGAAATGAGGCGAACGCGTGCCTTTTGACGCATCGGTCGTTCCCCTGCGGTGTCACTCGGCTCTTAATTAAAAAAAAAAGTTTTACAAATAAAACAAATCTCATCGGCGAATATCTCTTCAGCCTTCCACCGCTGCTCGTAAATTAATGGATTAACAGGACTTGCATCGGTCAAAAAAATGTATCTGCTCGAGCCAACTTGCGCTAGAGGGATTTATTATTTACAATTGATTCACTTTGTACAATATTTCTGATATTTCTGGCGACAGGTTTTTTTGGTTTGATTTGTATCTGCTTCATTGCTGCGAGTTATTTAAATTCTTTAGCTTTTGTCAGTTTGGTCATCCAGGTCAAAGCTTGCTCTGGTTACACCAATCAACGTCACAGCTGATGGCGATTCAGATTAAACTGTAGGGAGTCAGTTCGACTCAAATGCTACAATGTTTAACAAAAACTAGGATGCCTGAAACACAAGGTCTCACTTTTAAAATAAAGAACAAAAATATTAAACGTGCTAGAAACAACTTCGCTTTGATATCCAGTCCAGCAGCACCGTGGTTCGAGCGCTTAACGCAACATCGGAAAGTTGATAGTCCAAATCCTCCGTAAGGGGGGGGGGTCAAACTGTAACCGGGTGTTGTGCGATATACAACAACGTTCCTCGCCATGTCGAACGTTTCTCTCCATGTCCTGGGAGGTTTTTTTTTAACGTATTTTTTCACAAAGTGAACCAAGCCGGTCCACTCTTCAGACTCGACTATGAAGTGGAGCTGCCCATTACAGTTCTTGGAGAAGCACATGGAGCGAAGCATCGCGCATTGTGCCGAACAAAACGGGGAACAACCCGAAAGCGCATGGGGGTGGGAGGGGAGCTAGCAAGTCAATAGTCGGCACTGTGGCACCCCGGAGGCAAGAGGGCACACACAATGAATAGCAGAGGAGGAAGGCAGTGGGGGGAAGCAAAGGGTACGACGGTCGAATCGATGTTGCATCGTCTCTCCTGCCCCAGCCGGGCAGCACGTGGCCCTGTTCTCACTTACAACTGGCCCTGTTCTCTCACTTACTCACCTGCTGAAAGGCTGGGCTGGGGTTATGGGGAGGGGTGGGCCGGGGACCTTGAGCAGCGCCCGCAGCAGCAAAGCAAAGCTTTGTGGGCGGGGAGGGCGGGCACGGAGAACCAGGAGGCTCGTCTGCGAGCCCTGAGTCCTGGCTACCCAGCGACAGTGTGAGCTGCAAGCGAGCAAGGTGGGGGGGGGGGCGAGGAAGGGGGGAGGGTGGACGGAGCGAGGGGGCGGAGGTGGTGGGGGTGCCCGCCAAAGCAGAAAAGCCGAGGGGACGAGGAGGTGGGGGGGCGGAGGGGAGGGCCCCCCTCAGTCCAAAAGAAAAAGCACCACCCAAGAACAGAGACAAGTAAAAATTCACACCCCGCAAAGCACGTCGAAAGCAAGAGGTATGTAAAAAAACATTTAAAAGAAAACAATGAAAGAACAAAAACAGGGAGGACAGAAAGGAGGAAGGGAGAAAAAAAATTAAGCCAGCCATGCTCGAGTCAAATTTAATGGCGAGTTGTGTCGGCTAAGGCAAATTGGTGGCAGAGGCGGTGAGGGGTGTGAGAAACAAGCGAAATGTGTCTTCTTGGTTCTTTCGGTAAAGTCACGTAGAATGTAAATTATAAAATAATAAAAATAAAACATAATAAAATAATTCTCACGACGTTTCGGCCACAACGCAAGCAGCCGTCCTCAGGTGGAGAACAGGTCTGTCGAGGAGACATTTCAGACGCTGTCTCCTCGACAGACCTGTTCTCCACCTGAGGACGGCTACTTGTGTTGTGGCCGAAACGTCGTGAGAATTATTTTAGTATGTTTTATTTTTACTATTTTATTATTTACATTCTACGTGACTTTACCGAAATAACCAAGAAGATTAATCCCTGCAGTCACGAAAGCTTTAAATCGAAAAAAAGCGAAATGTGCTCGGCTCTGCAGGGAAAGCAGCAGTGAGAAGCGGCAAGGGGAGGGCAAATCGGTCTTTGCAAAGTGCCGACTTTAAGCGGCGCGTGCTGCACATTGCCAATCCGCTGACGTCACTGCGCTACCACGGTTCGTTAAAGCGTACGGGAGTGTCACGTCGCGTGCTCCACCGTACATTTCAAGTCACCCTTCTCATTAGCGAGGTTTTAAATACTCTCGTTGGCGGTGGGGGCGCAAGAGACGCAGCCCTCAGTAGTCAATATTCTCGGCGTGCGTCTTTTTTAAAATCGGTCGTATGCGGTAAAAAAAAAACAACGATATTTTACCAGGTAAGGTCATTTTCAGAAGCGACCTGGCCACAAATGACAGCTCAACAAAGTGGCTTAACGCGTCAGAAATTTAGAGCGGCCAAATGCTCTAAACACATATTTCTAAACGTGGAGGGAAAAACCGGAGGACCCAGAGAAAATGCCACACAACCAAAGGGAGAGAGACACGCAAACTCCAAATATAACAGGCGTCAAGGTCGGGATCGAAGTTAAGACATCCTGAAAACCAGGCGAGGGGGTTGAAATGTCACCCCCGTGGCAAGATGTTAACTACTCTTTGTTTTTTTCGGTAAAGTCAAGTAAAGTTTTTTCGGTAAAGATGTTAACTGTCAAGCTGGTGCAACTCTCACAGCAAACGTGTAGTCCTTTTTTTTCCTCCACGCAAGAAAATAACAAATTGCTGTGGTAAGATAAAGTTGTGTGTGATGGGACAAAGGGCAGAGTTTCACTCCGCACCTTTACAACACCACCACCCCACAACCCTCACAAACGACCTTCGGCCTCCTACTGATTAAGTTGATCAGAGAGATGGTGGGGGATGTTAACCCAGGAGCCGAGGAGGGTTGGTCGGTACGATCTGTGGTGGCATGTGCTACCAGTATCCACCATGGGCAGTGTCCACCATGGGAACACACTTCAGATTTATTTTCACAGTCTGGAAATGTTTCATATTTCCGTGTAGATTTTTTTCCTTCTGAAATTATATTCCCTGCCAGACACTCGGCTGTTGTTTGTTAGGACCCCCTTTTCCGTAAAAAGCTACAGCGTACACGTGTGTGATCTAATGATAAATTGCAAGCGATAAGCGACTCGCATCACATCTCAAGTAAAACACTCGGAAGGGCATCCTGGTGATAGTGGTCCCCACCCTGTGCAGCACACAGTGACTCAGAACCTGGAGTGCCACACAGGCATTAAAAGTCTGCCAGTAGGGGAGTGATGATTGCGAGGTGATGTACCAATTGAGAGTAGCCTGCGGTGGTTATTTTTCTAATTTTGGCGAATATGGATCATGACGCGAGCAAATGACGTCTGGTGATCCTCTAACCACTATTTTTTTTCTTTGTATGGATTAATAGCAGCAGATTAACTATGTAATTTTAGATTTGTTATCCACTCAATTGTCTGTTCAGAAGCGGAGTGGATCTCGACCATTCCTCCTTTAAAGGAGTGAAAGGCAGCAGATGTTTACAATGTGGTCAGTGGCTTGAGATTTGTGGTCGCACACGCAGGCCGCCGAATCTTTGACGTGCCATTTGCGCGTCAAGGTGGCCGCATCGGCTGTGCCCGGTCCCGATTTGGTTGATGGTCGACCAGGAAAAACCGGGAGGTTCGATGGTAGGGTCCTGTATGAGATATTCTTAGGTTTTTTCGGTAAAGTCACGTAGGTAAAAACCTAAGAATATGAATCCTTGCAGTCACGAAAGCTTCGAATCTAGAATTCCTGTATGAGATGTTTATTATTGATGTCGGCCGCAGTCCGGAATTGCTTCCATCTCTCGCCTTCATTTGTAATTGTGGCGTGGAGTGAGGCTGCTGTGATCCACAAGGCGTGGCGTGATTTTAACGACCACTGTGAAGCAGGCAGCGCGCAATAACCAGGGCGGCCTGCCGGAGTCAAACCGGGAACCTCTGCCAACAAGCAACGAACGCGCTACCGCTGGGATCACGGTCGATCGGCATTGCAGAAGACGTGGGGGGGCACGCACCTTGTCGAAATACGGGGCGCGGTCTGTGGAGGAGTCTCGCTGCACTTGATTCCGGCACAGCAGGCTGCTGTAGTCCAGAGAACGTCTGTCCAGTTCGGCCTTTTGCAGTATTCCTTTGTTTGTTCGTCCCGTTCACATAAAAGAAAAGCAACTTTAGGTAACAGATGAACATGCACCCCCGTTATAACTGCTTGCTCACGTCACTGCCAACTAACCCTAGAGCCCCCCGCCCCCCCCACCCCCCAGAGGCCAGTTGGTCTACTCTTCCACACTGGCTAGATTTCTTGACAGAGGTGGGACTACTCACATGCCGATCGACAAACCACTGGGGCGTACCCAGTTAAAACTGATGCGTGGACAGAGGCAGGCGGTGGATTTAATAACATTGTCTGTTGTTTCAACTGCCGTGCCGGGAGGATCTAACCCAACGGTGACCTCTGGATGGCATTTCCACCGTTGTGACAGTAATTACACACACGGCCTGCATGCAAGGCGACATGGTAATACCATAAATAACAGAAATGAGCACTTAAAAATTGTTCAACTCTGCCGCAAAAACATTTATGGACTGGAGACAAACAAGCGGTTATATTGACGTGTTTAAAATATTTCGTGTTTTTTTTAGAATACGATTAATGTATATTAAAAAACTCAACTAAACCGATGTAATGGACAGTCTGTACTTAAAATAGCTGTGCTTTATTCAGCACCAAGGACACTCTTTTCTACAGAAAGTGAACACGAAAACAAATTCAATGGTCTTGTGAAACACGGTTAATGTTGAACCAGCTTTTACAACGGAAACGTGACCTTCATGCCCAACAACCCTGGCTTGCTGAAAAAAATCTATTGCTTTATTACACTTAAGGTTAATATTTATTTTAGGGTCTGTAATAAGGTTGTCAACAAACATGAAGTCACTCCGTCGACACGTCTAAACGTTTAAGTTACACAGGGCGTTACAGAAGTATTTTTTAATAGATGTTTTCCCACAATAATATTTTTTTTATCTCGATTGTGCCCCCCCCCAAAATACGGCGTCACGCCGCAAAACGTTTTGTACGTTTGTTCAGATGGTGATAATTCAGTTTTTCATGTTCAACAAAAAATTAACCCGTAAAAACAAAGTTTTTCACTATAAATCCTTTATATGCGTGGTGGCTAGAGTCCTCTCGTCCTCTGGCTTGAGATGGCTGGCACCTATGGGTCAGATGATCGCATGCCACCATTAAGCAATTGGTAATTAAATATAATATTTTTGTCCTAAACAGTGTAAAATTTTGGAAAAAAATTTTTCACGAAAATTAATTGTCACGCACAACGAGTCTGTGTGCAAAATGTCAGCTCGATTGGATCACGGGAAGTGGGTTAAAAAACGACCAAAAGATTTGCACGGTCGTAAGCGCGCAAGCAAGCAAGTGAACTTAATATAAAGGATTTAAAAATAGTGAAAGTTGTAAAGACTAACATTCAAAGAAAAATCATCTTTCGAACGTAACGGACGCGACCACTTGGCGGCTTTCAATGGACGCAGAGAAGCGAGCGCCGCACGTGGCATCCGCCAACCCACTCACCAAGAGCAAGATCTACGTTGAGGTTGCTGCCTCTCAGCGCTTCCTCGGCCACCTCGCGCTGTGGGGGATCGGAGAAGGGAACGAGAGTCGGTGGGGGGAGGGGGGGGGCGCAAGCAGTGGGCGCGAGCTCCTCTCCCTCTCGCGGGACGACCAAAGCATCGCGAGTTTGCGGCTCGCAGATTACAACCCGCAAAATTGCTCACGGTGTTCCCTTTGGTAAGTAAGCCTCTTACGCACCCAGAGTGATGAGAGAACACTCTGCATAATGTCCTGCGATGAGTGCGAGTTGCACGGGAATGAAAATAACATTTGACACGGTTTGTTTGGTGTGCAGGTCAGAAGTTCCCCACGCTTGAGAGGCTCGTCGAACCCGATGGGTAGCGGTCACCCGGCTTTCAGTATCTCTGGGTACCGCAATTAAGAGGCTGCCGAGCCGCTCTGAAGCTTCAAAAAGCACAACTTCTCGGGTGCCGTCCCCGAAGAGAGACGCATCAATTCCTCTCCCGAGCTGCGAAAATAAATGAAAATCTCTCGCGAAGGCCTTGGTGGGTCTCGCTGCAATTGTGAGAAATAACGTGGGTACCCGCTTACTTACTGCAAAGCCCATGTCTGTGAGCTGCTTGAGAAGTCTGCATATCAGCTCCTCCTGCCTGTTTGGCACTTTTCCCATTCCCTGAGATAGCGCACACACGCACACACAGACACGCACACACAAAGATAAAGATCCCCTGTATAGCCTTAACAGACTGTAGGGGCAAGTGCTGTTAGCGAGCACCTATGAAGGCCGGAACGGTACACGAACGAGGGGGTGGGTGGCTAGCACCACGCCCGACCGCCTTTGTCTCCCCAGTGGCGATATTTACACACCGCACCAGGTACTCGTTTCAGGCTGAGCCGACCTAGGGGAGGCCCAAGACCGGTTCAGATAATCGTCACTGGTGTTAGCCGTGAGCGGGAATCGAACCCGGGTCGTCAGCTTAATAGCGCAGCGCGCTAACCGCTACACTACACGCACACACAGACACACACAGACACACACAGACACACGCACGCAACGTGCACACACACAGGTCACGTGTGCATCGTCTTATAGACTGCCACTGCTAACGAGAATCTTTCAAGGTCAGCACATAACACGAGTGGGCGGTGTGGCCAGCAACATTCCTGGAGCCGATTTTAGTCTCTGCAAGGCTGCTGTTAATGCTGTGCACCGCCGGGTAGTCATTTAAGAGCGTTTCACTTTGGGGGAGCCTGGCCCCCCTCAAGGTTTTGGACAACGCTTGTGACTGGTATTGTGGTCTGGTATGAAACCAAGGGACAGGATGGAGAGATTCATCATCGGATTTTTGTTTTTGGATTAGATCACATGACACACATTGCACAACTAAAACGCCAAGATGAACCTGAAAATCAATTACGATTCGTGACATTGGTAACGTTTGACACGAAGATCAACCACTGTGTAGCGGTAGACCGAAGAGAGGGGTGGGAAGGGGGTGGGGGAGGGAGGTGGCGGGCGGGGGGGAGCGGAGAAGGAACGGGAGCTGGATATGGAGGGAAGGCACAAGGGGGCCGCGGGTGGGGACCCACCTTATGTGGGCCCGGTGGGCCTGCTGGGCCCCGTCGGCCCCCACGCCCCCACCCTCCGGCCGAGCCGTGGGAGGAGGCGCTGTCCTGCGACGCAGTGGCGCAGGCGTTCCAGCCGCCGGGCTCTCCCACCTCCTCCTCGTCCTCGTCATCACCTCCGTCGTCAGCCATCGCGTCATCGTCGCCGCCACACAGCTGACGCCAGCCGGGGCGTGCCCCGCCGCCACCGCCGCCGCCGCCTGTGCCACCGTTCTCGAGGTGCCCTCCTCCACCAGCGGCCCACCTGTCCGACATGCCTTTACCTGCCGGCGAAATTACGACGAGGGGTTATAATTCATTGCAATTGGTCAGCACCATCTCACACTTCAAGTTATTTTCTTTATATAGCACCCTCTCAGAGCGCTTTACAGTACAGCGCAACTCCCCCCCCCTGCAGTGGCAGTTGTCTGTGGGCACAAGGAGCAAGCGGTTGCTTACCAGTCAGTAAGGGTTGATCATTGCCACGTTCGTAGTTTGTATGCATCGAGTTAAATTTATGGGGATGGTCGTTGTTAACCAGGGTGGGTAGCCTTCTTCTTTACCGAGTGCCGAAAAAATAATAAAAAGGTGGACAGTGCTGGCACACATCTGCAACGCAGCACTGTGAAAGTTGCGCAAGTGTTGGTGGATCACAGAAATGTTGTGAAACTGCTTCCCGTGGGCATCAAGAGGTGCCATACCCTGGCTTGCCAGGAGAAGGCGGTGCAGCAAAGTGCGGACTTGTATCACATGTCCCCTTCTGTGCGGGATAGAGTGTTGTTATACCCTCGCACGCATTCGTTTTTATTTGGGTGCTTCGGTTTCCTACCACATGGATACTCATTAATCGGCTGAAAACATATTAATATATAGCAAACTGCAGAACTCGGGCAATTTGTTAGCACCGGCTCACCATCTCGCTGCCTGCCATCTTGTCTGTGGTTTCTCAGCGATTGTGAGATGCGATGTGCATAAACGATGCTATCCAAAAAATAATAAATTCTTATCATACACAGGACCAGGTGGCGCAGTGGCAGCGTGAGTGGCTCGCTATCTGAAGGATACTGGGGGTTCAGTGGTTGTTGGTTGTAAATGCAGACTTGTCCTCACCACTGGTTCAGAACAGTAGACTGAAGATGAACACCGTCTCAATGCGGGCTTGAGCAGGAAATCAACGACTCTACACGGGACATGGTATACTCCCCCACGACAATTCCATGCTGCAGTGCAATCAAAACTGGGAAAAGAGACTCACCGGAGCGGTTCGGAATCGATGCGGCTGCTGGGGTGTTGGCCCAGCGAGACGGCCCAGCGTGGCCCATCCCGCCGTCACGCCCCTCTCCCCAAGAGGGCCCACCGCTCACCCCCTTGCCCCACATGGACGTGCCGTTATCCACAGGCATGCCAGGCCCTAAGTGCAGCACACACACGCAATATTGGATTGTAGCACTCGCACTTTCAGATGCGCTTCTGCAGCCACCTGGAAACGCTATTCCTTCCGAGATTAGGAAGCAACTGGAGCTATGCACTTTTAAATCTAGATCTTGCTTTCTGTAATTAATTTGTCCTTCCCCTGCACCTCCAATTAGCACGGTTGGCGGCGTACGGTGCAAGGATACATACGTACCACTAACGCGATATCAAATTGAACCAACGTACAACCCAAAAACACATCAGCGGGGCTGTCTATCGTCCACCGTTCTCTGGGTACGCCACAGAGGTCGCAAACGGGTTTTGATTCCTTACCCGTACCCGGCCGCACCAGGGTCGCAAACGGGTACCCGTACCCGGCCGTACCCAGCCGGGTACGGGTAGGGTACGGGTATCGGGTACCTGATTGCGACCTCTGGGAAGAAGCCATGTTGCAGGCACGGGTGGGTTGATTCTAGGAACTTGAATTGTGAGAAGAGACAAGACGTTGGGAAATGAGTGACAAACGGTTACTCACCAGTGACTCACGGTCTACCCGTACCCGGCCGCACCAGGGTCACAAACGGGTACCCGTACCCGGCCGGGTACGGGTAGCCGGGTATCGGGTAGGGTACGGGTATCGGGTACCCGGTTGCGACCTCTGGTACGCCAACTCCAGTCTCACCTGGAGCGACGCTCGGGGAGCCTTGGACGCGTCCGTCGTTCCGGCCTTGCTGCTTGCCGTCCCGCGAGAAGCCGTCGCCCCCGCCGCCTTGCTTGCCCTCCCACATGTTGACGCCGCGCGTGTTGTAGGCGCTGGGGTCGCCCCAGGCCGCCGTGCCGTCGTCAACGTCCCCCTTACGCCGGCCCGCTTGCGCCGCCGGCTCCTCCCAGCCAGTGGGCTCCACGTCTTTGGGGATCGCTGGGATCGGACCCCCAACCCAACCTCCAGCACCACCACCTCCACCACCTCCACCACCACCACCACTACCACCACTACCACCACTACCACCACTACCACCACTACCACCACCACCACCAATACCTCCTCCAACCTGCTTGTTAGAATTGGGCCCCGCGTTGCCATTCTGGCCCCAGGAATTGGCGGGATTGCCATCACCGTGCTGGTTGCGCCAGCGCTCGCCAGTCTCGCCTGCCGGATGCTCCTCGCCCCAACCCCCTGCTTTGTCTCCGACTTTGGTGGCACCGTTTCTGCCGTCCCAGCCATCCGCACAGCCTCTGGGCCCATCTTTGCCATCGTCCCAGTCTCTCGACGTGGGCGTCTTTGAGGAATCTCCCCAGCCCGAGCCAGAACCCGAGCCGTCCGGCAATATTTTGCCCGCAGTCTGCCCTCCTCCTCCTCCCCCTGCGTTACCGGCGACCCACGAGCTATCCCTCCCACCTCCAACCGGGGCGCCGCCCCAATTTCCTAAACCGTCGCTCTGCTTGGAGGCGTCTCCCCAGCCTTGCGGCATCTCTTTGCAGCCGCCGCCCGGCTCGTCACCCCACCCCCCCTGGGGCCCGCCGCCACCGCCGCCGGCCCTCGCGGACTTTTGCGGCAGAGCGCCGCGGCTGTAATCAGAATCGCCCCAGCCCGCCGAGGCTGCGGCGCGTTTGGCGTGATCGCCCCCGCTTTGGTTATAGTTCGGCTTATTTGGTTGAGCGCCCCACGAGTCGTTCATTGGCGCGGGAGGCTCCCGGCACCCTCGTGCCGACTTTGGCTGAGCCGATTCGTCGGGGGCCGCTTTGGGCTCGGGTCCGCCCCACTCGCCGCTCGACTTGACGCTGCCGCTCCTCCCTCGGGGAGCATCGCCCCAGCCCGGGGAGCTTTCGCTGCGATCGTCCTCCCAGCCCGACGACGGCTTCTGCCCGCCGTTGCCCTCCCAACCGTGCCCGCCCCAACCCGACGGCGCCTGCTTCGACGCGGCGTGCTCGCCCCAAGAGGGTATCGCGCCGGGCGACTTGCCTTGCTGATGCTGCTCTTTGTTACCGGCCCAGGAGTTTGCCGAAGGTTCCCCGAACCCCCGTTCGGAGGAGGGCGGCGGTCCACCCGGCCGGCCATCTCCGCGGCCAGACCCGGGATCTCCCCACCTCCCCACTGACAGACCTGCGCCAGAAGGTGGAGGCGGCCTGCCACCGTCTCCCCACCCGGAGACCGGAGCGCCTGCAGAACCCGCTCCGGAATTCCAGGAGCTGTCGCCAGAGCTCCCGTTGGCCTGCTGTCGAGGATGCAGCGCGGTGCGGTTTGGCGGCGGCGGCACCGGCGCAACCGCCGCCGCGGCCGCCGACTCCACGTCCCACGACGTGTGCTGTTGCACGGGCGTCTGTCCCCAGCCGGTGTTGGAGAGCACACGGGGGTCCAGGTCCTTACGGCTCATCACGCTCTGGATGACCGTCTGCGAGTCCAACTTTGCGACGCGTCGGTGCTCCCGCCCTCCTCCGTAGCCGCTGCCACCGTTCCGACCGCGACCGCCGCCGTGGCCACCGCTGTGGCTGCCGCCGCTGCCCTCGTTGCTACCGACACTGCCGCTCGTGGTGGTGGTGGTGGCGGCGGCACCGCCGCCAACAATGACGTTGGCGCTGCTGCCTCCGCCGCCGCCACCACCGCCGCCGCCGCCACCGCCGCCGCCACCGCCCCCCGAGATTTTCCCCCATCCCGCTCCGTTCGTCTCGCCGCCACTGGCGGACCCACCAAGTGCTTCCCAAGTGCTCATCGACCCCTTACCATTGCCGCCCTGCTGATGCTGTCCCGTGGGTTTGGAGCCCCAGCCATCCCCGTTCATGCCATCGTCTTTGCCGTTCTCACTGCTGTTGTGAAAACTATGGCTGCTTTCCCAAGTCGAGTTCCGCTCTGTGTCACCGCTACCCCAAAAGCCATTGCGGCTTTTCCCCTGGCCCTGAGTCTCTTTTTTGCTTCCAACCGCATCATTGCCGTCGGAAGGCTTTGAACCACCGAGACTGCCACCGTTCACAGTACCGTTGGCCGCCTTTGAGCCGAAGCTCGTCGCGCCGTCATTGCCGTTGTCCCAACCTTTGTCGGAAGCCGCGGCGCCGACCGCATTGTTCCCGTCGGGCACGCCCGCCCCACCCCTCCCTGAAATGGCACAACCCAAGTTGCCGCCACCCCCCACTGGCCCAGAGGAGTTGGCAGCTCCCTGATGAGGCTGGGTCGGGGAGTTCAAAACACCCTGCTTTTTGTCACCACCCCAGCCTGCTGGAAGTCTGTTCATCGAAGGTGCAGAAGAATTCACAGAAACAGTGTCCGCGTCGTAGCTGCCACCGCCGTGGCCATTGGGCCCATGCTGCCCGATGGCCCCGGCCTTGTGAAGGCCGTTGAGAGGTCCGTTTTGTGCCGTTGGCTTGGAAGAGCTTTCTTTGTCGCCGTGCGGTGCGCCGTTGCACCAAAGGCCGCCGCCGCCGCTGCCAGGCTTCTGGGCGTCCGCCATGGAGGGTCCTTGCTGAGAGCCGCCGGCCGCGGCCGCAGAGGCCCCGCTGCTCGAATGCTGGCCTGGAGTGACAGGGCAGTCCTTCCACTGCACGTGCTTGGAACCCCAGCCGCCGCCGCCACCGCCTTGCCACGCCGTGCCCTCTTTGGCCCCCTCTTTGCCGGATACGCTGCAATTGCCGTTTCCGGAGTCTGGGTTTGGCAACGTCCAGGTGTCGCCACTGGATGAGTCGCTGTGCCTGGATGAAACGCCTTGGACCAACGCTCCTGCGTTCATAGCACCATTTTTACGGCTTCCATCGTCACCTAGGAGATGAAAAAGAATAGCCAGTTTAATTTGTACTTTGCCACTTTCGCTGTTCGTTTAAATAGTTTTATGATGGCATTGTTTTAACGTAGAATTAATCACACTCTAGGCAACGTTAACATGTAAATTAGCATTGAGCTTAAAACAGACAATAAAAATGGGGTTCTTAAAGGTAGAGACAATTTACTTAATGTGATAATAGGTGAGACGGCGTCCCCGACATAATAACATAATTACACGCTAACCACAGTGCAGTCATATAAGGTCACACAAAGTATGTCGAGGCAAAAATGAGCAAATCGTGGTACACATATTCCTTTGCAAGAAACACACGCTGCGATGGAAATTCCATATTCCTATTGTGGGGGGAGACAGCCGATTGACAGGACAAGCACCGTTTGGATTTCCTACAAATTGGTACTCATTTAAATTGGCCCCTAGGCTCACCACCTTCAAGCAACCCGCACTGAGACCAGTGTGAAGTATTATCAAATAACCCTCACAACAGTGGGGGAGGGGGGGGGCAGTATTTTACCACTAGCCCTGCCACATCAGAGTAATACTTGTTACATGAAAGCCAATCCGATATTTTCATTCTCAGAGCAGGAATTCAACCAAATTAAGTGAACAACTAAGTTTAATGTGGTCATTGAGTTGTGCATTCATCGATGACCGGGCTAAGACCATCAACTCGCGACACTTGAGGGCACGGTTTATGTATTACGTTGAACTTCTTTCGCATTGTACGCAGCCGAGGTGCGGGACAGGCGGTGGACCCAATATCTCAAGAGGTGCCGGGGCAGGGCGCTGTAACCTCCGATCCACCCCGCCCACATCTAAACAACCGATTCGAATTCAAGTTACGAAGAAACGAGACTCTACTCCCACCACCTCTACTCTCTTAGGCCCTGCCAGCTCGACCCTACCCACACCCCCCCCCCACCGCTCCGCACCTCCCGACTTGTGAAAAGGTAGATTTGAAGCTTTCGTGACTGCAAGGATTCATATTCTTAGTTTTTTTCCGTAAAGTCACGTAGGTAAAAAATTATTAAAATTAATAAAAGTAAAATAAAAATCACGACGTTTCGGAGGCAACACAAGCTTCCGTCTTCAGGTGGAACCGTCACAGCACGATTGCTGTATCAAGTAAATGAGAAATTTCAAGAGATCCGTAGCTTCAGCCGCACCAACCTTATCATAATAATAAAAAACTCCTATCCAGGGGCCTACCCTGGCTCCTCCCCCCTCAACCAATATATACACAAGGTCGGATCTCTTGGAATTTCTCATTCACTTGATACAGCGAGCGTGCTGTGACGGTTCCACCTGAAGACGGAAGCTTGTGTTGCCTCCGAAACGTCGTGATTTTTATTAATTTTAATAATTTTTTACCTACGTGACTTTACCCAAAAAAAATCTAAGAATGTGAAAAGGTGGCAACGTGAACGCTCACCGGTGCCACCCTCGTTCGCATTGGCGGCGGTCGCGGCGCTCGTGGCGTCTGCGCCCTGGGGCCTCGCGGTGGTATCCCCGTCACCGCCAGGCCACGCTTCACCGCTCCTGGCGCTCGCCATGCTCTGCTGGCTCACGTCTGCGTGAAGACAAAAGATCCTCGGTATAGCATTTGCAGACCTCATCCTCGCAGCAGCAGCGGCGGCTTTTGGATAAGCATCCAACAAAGACGGTCCCCACTGCATCGCGCGCTTTGAGATGCGCTTCTGCGGCCGTCTGCAACACTCTTTCTTCCGATATTGAGAAGCCACTGGAGCTATGCACTTGTAAATCTAGATTGAAACCTAATTTCTTAGCACGGATGGTTGGCTACATACGGTGCGAAAGAAGTTCAACATACATCCACAAATAGACCGTAGGGGCAAGTGCTGTTAGCGTCTGCATACACACACAACATGATGCGATGCTGTGAAGAGCAGCTGGCAATCACAGCAGTTTCTTTGAGCACTTTTCAGGTTTCTGTTTTATATTTGCTTTGTCACTGTTGATTCTGGTCCATACAGATTGTGTTTTCAGACTGCACATTTTCTTTGACAGGCAATTTTTTTTACATTTTATATTTCACCTGAGATGCAACAACTCGTGTGTAGAGGGTGTCAATTGTCACATGCATAGCAAATATGCGATGCGTCTACACACACACACTTTAAATGTATAACTTATATGGTATATTCCGTGGCCTCACCCAAAATCAAATGTGGATAATTATATATGTAGTATTCTTTGGAAAGACCCAAAGTATATTAATTCCTGCAGTCACGAAAGCTTTAAGTCAAGATTTATATAAATAGTGTTGTTGTAACTTGCTGACCCACCCCGACTGGACATCCGTGAAACAGAGCTTCATAGCTCATCGGATTCCTCCAGTCATAATAAAGATTCTGATTCTGATATGGTATGCAGTTCTACTATGAAAAGTGCACTCGGCTAAAAACACATTTTTTTTAAATGGTACGTGCCATCAGTCTCATATCGAATGCACGTTTCAATTCCACGACCGAGCTCAACTTTTCCACAAGCACTGGATGGGACTCTGTATTTGTGGGTAGAGGGTGGGGGGGGGGTAAGTCAAGGTGGCAGGTGCTGCTGCGGGAGGGGGGCACCCAATGCCCTCCTCCAAAAGCCGACTAACTCTGCAACAGTTACGTGGCGCCGCGGGATTATGGTCAGCGTAATAAATGTGAAGACTCGTGCGGATGTCCGGATTAACGTAGAATAAGCAATATTAAAAAAAACTTTTTTTTTAAAAACACGCTTTTATGAAATGTACTAGTAATGGCAGAACTCCACGACTCCAGGAAGTGGCCCCGAAGCTTGCCATAACGTAAGGGGCCGTGGCCAATTACAGCCAACGTCAGTTTACCGTGGACAATATATTTTATTTTTTATGATAGAATATAGTATCGTCATCAGTATGACATAAGAATACAAAGTTTGCAGTCGATACCACATTGGGAAGCGAGTTAAAATTGAGTTACAAGATTTGAGGATACAACAACGACAGAGCGAGTTAAAAGAAAGCGTGTAAAAATAGTTTAGGGTCGGAGCCACCAAACAATGAAATGCGGTTCTACTCGCCACGACCGAGACAATGATGCATTAAGCGTCGCAGTCTGTGCATCGTTCACAAACAATGAGGTTTTGCTTGCAGGGTACAATCAGCAAAGACTGCTGGGCTCATTAAACCAACCTCCACTTCTTCATTTCCTCACCTCCACTTCCTATTATAGATAGTCAAGGTTTTCACTCCAGTGCCGTGCGGAATGTGGTGGTGGGGGGGGTCAAAGAAGGAAACTGGATTTTCTCCAGTACAGATGTTACAGGGATAATATTTTACATTTATTTGCAGACCTTGTGACCATTCACTTTAGGAAAAGTGCATCACCTCAAGAAAACCTAGGATGCAGGACAAGATGGGAGCATTGAAAGGTCTGCAAGAGAGGACCAAGAACATCCTTGTTGTAGTGCCATTTCCTAACAAAAACATTGCAACTAGGAAAGTTTTGAATATTCACAAATCTGAGTTATCCATCGCCTCTGACCAAATCGCCCCAGAAATGCCCCCGATCTCATTAGATCTCCAAGGTTAAGCAGCGTTGAGCCTGAAAAGTGCTTGAATGCGAGATTTTAACACGCACAAAACATTTGTGGGCTGCCGTGCGCTTTCTGGTTCGTGCGCTCTACTCCAGAAACTAAGGCCATCCCTCCCACCTGTAAACATTTTTTTTTAATTTTACCATGTAAGGCCCACTGAGCAATAAAGCTCTTTTTCAGAAGCTGAGAACAAATGATAGCTCAACGAAGTGGCTTATTGTGTGGACATTTAGAGCCGCTAAATACTCTAAACACATGTTTCTAAATGAGCGAAAACCCCAAGGAGCCGTAGAAAAATCTACACGACCACGTGGAGAACGTGCAAACTCCAAATATACAAGTGTCAGGGTGGTGATCGAACCTAGGACCCTCCTGTATACCAGGCGAGGTAGTCAACATCCCACCACCGTGGCATCCATTTCTTTACTCGACCGTGGGCAACAGAGGGCAGTGTGGAAAAATGCCCAGCACTAACTAACGTGGAGCAGCATGGCCAATAACCGCCACTGCCCGCGTGGCGTGAGGGCGGGGGGCCTCATCAGGCGAAACATTGCCACAAGGGCCCCGCACGTCCGTGCCTTATCCACCGGTCCCCTCGCCTCCCAAAGCGCTGGATTAAGAGAGAGAGAGACGGCTCCAGAGAGGCGTTGCTGCGCCTCCAGAAAAATTATGCACGGCTCCCACCAAAATGAAATTCTCTGCGCGAGCCGCTGTGTATGGAGGGTGCTGTCACTGCGGGCTAATGCGCTCATGAATGATTTAAGAATGTGCAATCACAACTGCCGTGGTCTATTCATTTCTGCGAGAAAGAAAGTGACTTCATTATGCAAACAGACTGGGGGACACAGTGCCGAGGCCTCATTACACAGGCATTGTTTTCACATATGTTGTGCGCCGACACGTACCCGCACGCAGCACATGCTAACACACGACAGAACGCATTCACACACACACACACGCGCGCACCACACAAAGACCTCCGGTATCGCCTGCACAGGCCGCGGGGTTTAGCGAGCACCTGTCAAAGCCAGCGGTGGTGAACGATGGGGCGAAGTGGCCAATACCACCTCCAGCAGCCTTTATCTCCCCAGTGTTGATGCTTACACTCGTGTGAGGCCGAGTTGACGTAGGGGAGGGTCCAGAACGAGTTCAGATACAACTCGGCACTGATGTTGTCCATGGTTGGGATTCAAAACCAGGACACTGGGTTATTAGCACATTGTGCTAACCACTATGCCACCGCTCCCCAAACACCAATCACACGCAAGAAAAAACAACAAAACTACAAATAACCCCCCATCCCCCGACACCGTTCCAATGAAACCTTATAAACTGTTTGCGTGAATGTTGTAATACTAAGCACTTGTTTAAATTGGCGCAGAGTACATTGGGGGGTGTTGTTGTGGCAACTAAGCCTGGTTGCTCTGTCTCACCCCGGCGCATCAGCACTGGGAATACGCACAAAACCATCACGAACGCAGTTGACTCAGGGAAGGCCTAGAGAGTAGGCTCTCACAGCGGGTTTAAACAACTCCGGGTCACCGAATTCGCACAGTCGGCACAGTATGCCAACCACTGTCGCCTCTCAAAATACACACACACACGCAAACGCAAAACACATACATGCAGCGAACACAATCGCACAGCTCTATTTACAATAACCACGCGCTCCGCGGAAAATGTTGAATGCACTTTGAGTATAGGACGCGCGCTCGCGTGTTTTTCACCGCTCGCTGCCCCCAAATGCTCAATTGCTCACAAAAGGAATCTAGGAAACGGTGAAGGTTAAAAATAAGCAGCAGCACCACCACAATCAGCTCTTTCGCATTTAATTAAATCTCCCCCCCCCCCCCATTCCATTGTGAAGCAACGGAGAAGGGGGTTCGAGATTACGAGGCGGGGAAACCTAATTAAGAATGACACAGATAACCGACCCACTTCACTTGAAATCCCTTTTAGGAGCTTATTTCTCAGTCTTATTAGCGGACAGCTTTACACTCGGAGAGCGAGCGAGACGACGGGGCAAGTTGTGTCAAGCCTGCTCCGGTGGCGCTAAGAAACCAACCCCCCGCCACCCTTTGTTATCGGCGCCTGCCCCCGCCAGCCCGCCCACCCAACCGCCAAGACAAGGTCAGCCGAGGCGACAGCCAGAAGCCTTTGCGATCGTCCCCCCCCCTCTCCTCTCTCACTTAATTAACCCCTTCCCTGCTCGCCATCACAATGCACTGTGGGGGCGTATTGACTACCCGTCAAGCCAGAGCACGGCACGACGCTCGACGGATGAACGTGTTTGGGATCGTTTGACTTGATCAACGTTTGTCAAGGCGTGTGTGTGTGTGTATAAAAGCAGAGACACCTTTCTTGGCAAGATCGAGATGTCACCATGGTCAGCAGCTGTTGATGCCACTGGTGTTGGTTGTGGTTGGTTGACGGAACATGACACCTGCCTGGCTGTAGAGACTCCTTTCCCCGTGGTTATGGATACCACAGGCCTCGCTGAGGCTGATCTGCCTTTGGTAATCAACAGATTACGCAGGATCAAACTACCTTCAATAACTGAATTCTGTCCGTATAGCGAAACGTCGGACATCATCCCAAACAACGTGCGGTAAAACCCATAAACACACATTCATACAATTTAGGGGCAGAGCATACTAGCCAACTAACGCTTATCCTCCTTATAATACAACAATCCAACCATCCATTGGTACTAGTCTTCTTATTGACCCTACTCACAAACTATAACCAACCAGCCAATAATAATTGTGACTGTGGTCCATACGACATAAAACGACGCAATGCCCAATCCACAAATACGAAGGAGACATTACAGCGATAACACTGCTGCTCCTGCCGCGGTTATCTGGACTGACCACCCGAATGTGAAATTGTAGTTGCTCTGCATCTATATCGGCCGTACGAGAGAAGAATATTGCCTTCACAGTAACAAACGTTAGCCCGTCAACTACCCATTAACCCCTACCCCCTAACCAATCAATCAATCAATCAGCCAACAGTAATAGCATTCCCACTAAACATTAGTCTTACCCCGGTCCTCCACCTGATCATAAACCCTATCCAACTAACCGATAATACTCATAATAAATGTTTTTGGGTTAGATAGCGCGAGTATAAATGTGTCGTTACCCCGCCACCACCCGACACAGCCAACAAAATAAAGGTTTGTCACTTAAACAAAACGTGCCAATTGGTTTCTAGTTCAGCCCACCGATGCGATAGAGAGTAAATCCACAACATTGACAATGCTAGTACCGTGACGTTTCGATGGTAATTACATCCAGCATCATCAGGCGATTTTGCCAGAATTGTGCCATCTCACAAAAAAAACTTCATTAGGTACTAGCGGTACTACCCGGCTTCGCCCGGGACTTGGATTCACCACGCCCGGCCACCTTTGTCCCCCCAGTGGCGATGTTCACAGCACAGCAGTTACTCCTTTGAGGCCGAGTCGACTTAGGGGAGGCCCGGGACCGGTTAAAATAATCGTCACCGGTGGTGGCCGTAAGCGGGAATCGAACTCGGGTCGCCGGGTTCGTAGCGCAGCGCGCTACCCGCTACACTACAATGCGTTACGCTTCCACATGCGCGGGTCACATGACAGATTTGACGTCACAGCTCACTTGCCCTGCAAAAAAGTATATGCATTATTGAGCCCCCCCCCCCCCCAAAAAAAATATTTTTTTAATAATGTTTGCATGGTGTGCAGTCTGGAAAGTACCCACATGGCAAATTTCAAGTTTGTTGCATGTCAGGAAGTAGGCTAAACATTTTGAACAGACACATAATCACAACTTTGCCTTTTATATATATGGAGATAATATTGGTCGCGAATGCCTACGTGTCAAACTAACAATAGTCCTCCACCTGAAACGTACTACCCCCTAACCAACGTGCTAACCAGTCAACCAGGAGTACTAACTCAGTACTTACTGACCTCACAAACATTACCCCATCTCTCTCTGGTGTGTTGCCAGAGTCTCTCCTTTGTACTTTTTTATTAGCTTTTCAGTTTTGTTGTTCACAGAAAGCGCTTCAACTCTCGCACCAATGGTGAAATGAGACAAGAATGGGTATTGCAAACTGCACAAATCAGCTGTTGCTGGGGCTGGGGGGCATCCGAATAAATTACTCAATGGTTTCCACTGTAGGCTTATGGTTCCTTTTGCAAAATAATCTCTCCGATTACCAAATACTTGCGGTTTTAGAATAAATAAATATATATAACGTAATCCCACATTTGGTATTTTTACGTGCAATCGAAGAACATGATTATTCGATAGTATTTCGTTCACTTCACTGCATATAACAGCCCTATGTTTACGATTGTCTCGTCACATCTCAGAAGCTCAACAAGCACTGGCACGTGCGGGTTGTGGGGGTTATTCGACCATAATTCACCACGCCGGTGAGTGTGCGTTGGTGGTGGGGGATCGCGGACATTGAAAGTTTGCAGCACTGCCCTCCGCCACCCACAACGTAGTCAGATATTGCATACACTGGTAAAAAAAGCAGTATGCCATTAAAATAGCGATCGCGTACATGTGTAGTGACGTAAATGGAGTCACTATGGTGTTTAGCGCCAGCTACTGTCACCAGAGTGGAAGTGTACATCTCTGGCACCAGAGTAAGTATGGCATGGCAGCTCGCCCTAGGGGGCATGGTTCTGGTGACGGTCTGAGAGAGGGCAATTAAGGACATGACAGTCTGGGCGAACCTCAGAGGGCACGTGACCGGGACAGGGTCGCGAGGGGGCCAATCTCGAGGGACACGTGATACTTAGTAGAGAACCTTCTGGTAAGAGCCAGAAGTGGGCGTGGCCGAAGGCGGAGTGAGGCCACGCTCGCGAGCATATAAGGGAAGTCACGAGAGCGATCGCGGCTGTCTGCTGGAATGGGACTCTCGGGGCTCCGTCTCTTCGGTCGTCACCCTCGGCATCGTGGGTCAGGCAGTGTGTTGCTGACCTGACCCGTTGATGTAGTTACCCTGTCGGGGCCCAGTTAACTAGTGTACGTTTCATCTTCTTGGTTCTTTCGGTAAAGTCACGTAGAATGGAAATAAGAGAATAATAAAACATAATAAAATAATTCTCACGACGTTTCGGCCACAACGCAAGTAGCCGTCCTGTTCTCCACCTGAGGAAGGCTACTTGCGTTGTGGCCGAAACGTCGTGAGAATTTAATTGTATTATGTTTTATTTTTATTATTTCCATTCTACGTGACTTTAGCGAAAGAACCAAGAAGATGAATCCCTGCAGTCACGAAAGCTTTAAATCGAAATAGTGTACGTTGATGTAGGAACCCTGTTGGTTTGATGAAATGAACGTGTTGCCTCCAAGTTCAAGTGTGTGTCTCCGTGGAAACACACTACACATGGCCTTTAACACTCGTGATATATATTCTTGGTTCTTTCGGTAAAGTGACTTTACCGAAAGAACCAAGAATATGAATCCCTGCAGTCACGAAAGCTTTAAATCAAAATTTACTCGTGATATAATTGACACTGCCCCTGTGCTGACATCGCAGCCCACAAATAAGTCGCAATCACATTTTTTTTTCACATCTGGTGTAAACATGTACTTAGCTAAGCTGTCCCGATACAAATATACATCTTGAATGATGAACCCTTTTTAAATCAAAGTCGAGTGCTAACTTCAAAGTGCAGTCAAAGCATTGGCTGGCCATGGAACAAAGACGGACAATCCCATCGCGTGCTTTCAGATGTGCTTCTGCGGCCGTCTGGAACGCTCTTCCTTCCTATATAAGGAAGCCACTGCAGCTATGCAATTTTAAATCTAGATTGCAAACTTTTCTTTAGAACTGCTTTTTGTGTTTAGTTTGTTGTCCTTCCCCCGCACCTCCGATAAGCACGGTTGGCTACATACGGTGCGAAAGAATTTCAACAAACACACACTTGGAAATTATGTAAAGTTATATCACTGCAGTGTCATAATGGGAGTGCCTGACAGTAATTTACAAGTTTTGTTGCCATTAACAGAGCTTTAAACTAATGTCAAGACAGTCCAGGAAAAACAGCCTGGGTATGCATTTACAAGAGTACAGCTACATTCTTCTTCTAAGCAAAGTCCACATTATGGGGTTAGCTACTCTTGAATTTCTTTCTCCATGTGCTCATAGTCTGTCTTTTCCCCAAGTCCTATCCACTCTGCTCATATATGATTCCACCGCATCCTCTAACCTTCACTCCCTCTACTCCTCCTGCCATGCATCGGTGGCATGTCCATAGCCCCTCTAATCTGTGGGTCTCTATGCGAGTTTAGGTGTCTCTGTGCAAAGTCTCAAGATCTGCGATTCTGTGTGTCTCCATAGCCCTTCAATGTTAATTTTACCAGGTAAAGCTACATAGCTCTTTTTCAGAAGCGACCTGGCCGCAAATGATAGCCAAAATTAAGTGGCATATCGTGTGGAAATGTATAGCAGCCAAATGCTCTAAATGCACGTTTCTAAATGTGGATAGAGGAACCAGAGAAAAACCCACACGACCACAGGACAGGAAGAATATGCAAACTCCCAATAAAGGCTTCAGGGTCAAAATGGAATCCACGACCTCCTGTATGCCAGGCAAGGTAGTTAACATCTTGCCACCGTGGCGCCCCTAACAAATGCATTTTCATTATCACTTGTCAACAATAGAAGCCGAAACCATCTATATCTAGCCTCCCGTCATCATCAGAAACGATCAAGTCCCTGCAGGATGTCAGTAGCTCCTAATGGAGGCTCTAACAGCTTCAGAGGCCACTTCCTTCAGCCAACGACACATTCCGAACATTGGGCTCTCCGCCTCTTATTCTTTCTGGGTTGCAAATGTATTTATGGATCTATTGGCCTGACCAGTCGTGTCTGAAAAAAAAACCTTGACCGGCAGGTGGTATGAATACAAGGGTTTCTTGTCTCATAAGCACCCTTCACGGCCACACTTTGGCGATGTCACAGCGTGAGGGCTAGCAAAGGACTGCCCTGTTTTAATGACAAACTGTGGGCCCTGCAAGTCCTGCTTTCACAGCTGCTTTACAGTGCACGTTACCCCACCAAAATCCAGCGCAGAAGCACATCCCCATAATGACTGCGGCAAGCCGACAAGCCCTGACAGTACTTGGTGTGCAATTCACAGGCGGTTTAGCCTGCCAAAGTCATTACATAACCATATTGGGCGGGGGGTGGGGGATGGCTGTGGATGGAGCATCAGAGCATCATCATCATCCACATAAGCCTCCTACCGCAGCAGCTATCGTTGGTGCAGTGTGCTCATTTGCTCAGACAATTCAATCGGATTTTAAACCAAGACCCAACCTTATTTTGTCATGTCAGATAAGATTTCTTTTTGTGAACGTGGCATCAAGTGACTGTGGGGCGATCAACGTGGTGTGGCTCTGTTGCAGAGCGTTGAGAATTCCATTTGCTTTAAGTTCCGCCAAACGCCAGGTCAGTTTTCTGTATCAAATGCAGATTTTGAAGGTTAAATGCTGACGTATCGTTCTTGTGGAAATTTAAATAAAATGCTTGCAAAAAAAAACCCAGTGCTGCAGCAGGGTATTAATAAAAAACGTATGTCAGTGCAGAGAGTGAATGTAAATTAACTGTGCTGTAAAAATCACTCAACAAGGACAAATGAAAAATGTCAATTGTGATGTTCCACACTTAAAATATTAATAATAACCAGAACTACTGAGATTATGACTACTGCCACTTTCAAAACACAACTGTGAATATTGCATAATGCAGTGCATTATGCGTCAATTTCTAAGAGAATTATCGCGTCGGCAAAAACGGGCGCTCGCGTTACCAACACAATGGCGGAGCGTGTGCCTTAGAAAGAATACAATTACATCACAAATCACGTCATGTGAGGAACCCCTAAAAGCGAAAAAAAAATTAAACAAAGCTATTTGCCTGCTCCTGCCTATTCCTGGAGCTCTGTGTACACACTGCGCCACACGCACAGCGCGCGGCGCACGAGGAACTGACTTCACACACACACACGTGCAAGCGTGAAGGTGACTGTGAAGGTGAGACAATGCCGTGCCTTTCTCTCTCTCTTGGTCACCAGCTTGTCACCGGGGCTGCCAAACCTGTACTGTGGTTATTTACCATGGCGGTCGGTTGCGAGTCCTACTGTACACACCCGTTAAAAAATAAACCTCAGAATTTATAACCACGACACCCAACTGACGTTTTCTGCACGTGCAAATCGCATTCCAACGAGATGCTATTGGAGAGGCACAATTTGGTATTGCACTCATCGGAATTCGAAGCCCCATTTTTGGGTCAATCCACTACTAGATGAAGGCCCTCCCATCCACCTCGCAGCCCCCCCCCACCTGCCCATTACGCCATTCATGTAATAATGGTTAATACACTCGCAGTAATAACCAGGGTGGCCACTAAAGCGACAAATGGGGAACGTGCCACCGCGAGGGAACGTCACTGTCAGAATGAAGACTTTCGTGGAGAGTGCATTTTGGGTAGAAAGGAACAGCTGTGCTCAGTGCTGGACTAAGCAAGTGCGGGACCTGCAGCATCAATATTAAAACACAATTTTTTTGCAACACAGCCAGATAATACGACGAATCGCTAACCTTAAACACCCAGTCGTTCATAAAAGTTGAAGGCAGTATAGTACTAGGGTAATAGAGCAAGTGCCACTGAACCAGAATTGATAGCTTGAAAGTGCGGGGCCCGTCGAATATGCTACTTGTGCTACTAGGATAATCCGGCACTGGGCTGTGCTGCACTGAAAAGAAAAAAAAACATTCGGCCGACAGGCCTTCAAAATAAGCTTACTAAAAATGTTACAGAAGTAACATTGATAGAGTAACCACTCACTACTTAAAAAAAACACGAATATGGAAAGTACTGGGTTAACATCGATCCACAATATGCGAAGCGCACACGAATAATAGTAATTATAAAATGTGCATTTCATCTGATGGCGACAGGGGTTGGTGTCTTGAAAAAGCTTTCCTCTGCGAGCAGCATCTCTGGACCAACATTTTTATTTGTTTAGTCAAGCCCCGCAGGTACGACGCTGCATACAGTATTTATTCTAAACGCTCTGGGGTTACGTAAGGGGAGACGGAGGAGTTTTCACCACCTGCAAAATGGACCGGAGCCGTTTAATGTGGCACCGGCCTTGAAGGGGGGCAAGGAGGTTGGTAGTGGCCGGTGGGGGGACGACGGGTCGCGTTAGCCTTCCACTGACCTAGACACGAGCGCGCTTAACGGCTTGGCAAAAAAAGCATGTACAATCGAGCGGATGGGATGGCCAGACCAGCACGGGCTGCTAAAAGCCACGCGAGATTTATTTTTACATTTTTAAATCCAGACGGTTTGGCCGTCGTTCGGATGGATACGCTACTACGCTCTGGTTAATTTTCCTAGGAGTTAGCAACGCGCACAGAGGATAAAAAGCTACGAAGCAAACCCATCGGGTGGGTGTTAATAATAAAAATATGTGGGGGAAAAAGCAATGCTACACTACCGTGGGTGCTTAGTAAAAGGTCGCCAGTTGCACAGCGCCGTTGAGACGTTCCAAATTGACGAATGTAGAAAAAATATATGCACTTTGGAACCCCCGAACACAAAATGTGCTTCGATCGATACCAATACGTGCACACCTAATGGACTGGCAATAACCAAACAGCTGTTCCCTGCACACATGCACAAGCCACAAGCTGAACAATACACAGCAGCAGTCCTTAGCGAAAAAGCAGAATAGAGCTTTGTTAAGGAAACATGCGAACCGAAACAAATCTGTTATCTAGCAAGATTTCTTGGCACCTGCATGGTATTTGTAAAAAAAAACCCCTCTCCTCCAGTAATCCAGTAGCATAAACACACACGTAAGATATCTGATTAGACGATTATAAAAAAAACGGTCCTGTATTTATCTTGCAAAAAAATCAATGAGTATTCAGTAGAACACCTCTGGAGGGTCATGCACTGGACTGTTTTCAGGAGTTCCTTTTTTTAAGGAGTTCTAATTGATCATTTATCAATTATAATTAGTGGGTGTTAAAATATATATTTTTAAACATATGGAAATGCAGTGCTATACTGTGGTGCAATGTAAAGCTTGATGTTTATAAGTGGAAGAGCCCACATTGGCATGAAAGTGGGTATAATCCACGAGGTGTCAAGTGTACATTTCTTGTTTTATTTATACATCTTGTTTTAAAATGAATGCCATTTATTTCCCCCGGTGAGTATCAAGACTTTTTTTTTGCAGGAGGGATCCTTGCATTGAGATGTTTGGCCAATTCCTTCACGTGCAAGAACAAAAAACAACTTAAGTACTTGGAGAATAACCCACACATACAAGGGAATAACGAGAATAATAATTAAAGTTCTACTCAGAGAGGTTCACCAACCTGCTTAAATGGGGTTGTTATTTTTTTTTTCAGGGCCACCACGGTGCTGTGATGTTATCATCCTCGCTGGTATGCACAGGAGGTTGGTGGGGGTTCCATCCTGACACCTGTGTATTTAGAATTTGCCTGTTCTCTCCGTGGTCGCGTGGATTTATTTCTCTGCGTCCTTCGGCTTTTCCCCCTCTACATTTCGAAACATGCATTTAGATTATTCAGATTATTTTGCTGCTATAAATGTCCACGTGATAAGCCACTTTGGTGTCCGAAAATTTGTGGGCCCGGTTGCTTGTGGTTTTACCTCCACGCTTGCGTGTGTCAAATTAATTACGCCGTTTCAAACACGTCTTCGAAGCTGCATCTTAAATTAAGCCAAAATCCTGTTTGCCCTTGCGTCGCACGTAGCCCTAAACACATGCCATGTGTCACGGCTTTTGACAAATTGTATGCAAATCTGAGCACATGACGAGCCAAACTCTACCACGTCATAATCACCATTAGGGCCCCCCCCCCCCCACACGCTAAATGCCGGGGCTTTCCTCGCTTTTGTGCTTGCAGGCTAATTACGGCCCATATGGCCAATTAGCCGGGAATTAAACATCCCGTTCTAAGCGAGAACCACCTGGAACAGGTTAACTGCGTGGCAAAGCTCATCAAATTGTACTCGCATGACTGGGGGGCGTCGTGGGGGGGGGGGGGGCCCGAGAGGCTGCGAAACCCAACACCGCGACCGATATAAAAGGCGCTGCCGTGCCGTGCCGGCGCATGTAACACCACCACCACCACCACGGAGATGCTTCAAGCTCACACAATGCGCAGCGTCGCGATATACAAGAGCAAAATGCGTATCGCGCAGCATCCGCCCTATCCGCATGCGCAAAAAAAACCAACAACCCTGCCGTACAAATGGGGAGGGGGGGGGAAAGACTCGCTCACACATTGGTCAAGAACACTGTGCTAAAAATATATATATATAAAATGGGCAACGTTATGGATAATGGCTCCATCTTCCATAGCAGACGGATCAATGACAAATATTTACAGCTCTGATGTGTTACAGCAGTGTCTGTTGTTGCCTGCTTTTCATTGCTAGACTTTCATTTGATTCTTAAACCCATTTTGTGGACTGCTGTGTGATGTTAACTTACATCTGGCCATTTGCCTTTAACTCCTAGACAGATCATTGGTATGAATATTTAGCAGCCCCGTTTGGTTTGTCAGGTTAACAAACTGTGTAAGATGCAATGTGGTGACGGTGGAAAGTAGTTATCTCACTGCTCTAGGAACCCAGTATCTGAACCAGTCTGGGAGAGCATCCCCCATCTTCACCAGCCCGCAATGATGCCCAGTGTGTAGTCGTATGGTCAAACAACCCCGACTACTGACAGGGCATGCGGGCGGCCTTCATCCAGCAGTCGATTGACAAAAGAACTGTAAGCTATGATATCGTTTTTACATTTTCGTCTTCCAAAACGTTTCACCAGCCTGGCAAAGTAGGCCAACAAATTACCCTCGAGGGGTGCTCTACAGAGCTCCCCCTCGAGCATGCAGGCTATTTCTCCAGCAGTGGCACGAACAAGCAATTGCAGGGCTCCACCTATTCTACGATTCAAAATGATCCATAAACCGCTGCGTTCGAATTGCTGGATAACTGGCATGCACCACCATACCTCACCCGAGTTAAAATGCCTACACTTAGTATAAACTATACGTTTTATTTTACCAGTCTGTATAGCTCTTTTCCAAAGAGATCTGGCCACAAATGACAGCTCAACTAAGTGGTTTGTCGCGCGCAAATTTATAGCAGCCAAATACTCTAAAAGCACGTCAGATTCTAAAGATGGAGGGAAAAACCAGAGGACCTGGAGAAAAATCCACACGACCACAGGGGGAGAGAGACATGCAAACTCCAATTATACAGGCGTCAGGGTCGGGATTGAACCTACGACCTCCTGCATCCAAGGCGAGGTAGTTAACATCTCACAACCGCGGCGCCTACACACACGTTTACAAGGCAGTCTCTCCGTTACGGCTCTTTTCTTTATTGTCGGGGGTTCGAGCATTTTACGGAGCGAGCACTCAGTCGGATGACGAAGGACAATGGAGCGGAGCTACAATCCTGATGTACGTGCTACACCATCTTACAATCTTTTCCACAACAGCTCCACCCCCCCGACCCACCCCAACCACAACCTTGCCTCATTTGCCCTCCTCTCACAATGACAGCACACATTGCCGCTGCTGTTCTGTCCAGTTAATACTGGAGTGATGGGCTGTTGAAAAACATCAGTCAAACCAGAGGTGGCTGGGTGGCTTGGGGAGGAGGGTTCATACTGTGTCAGAACATCGAGCCAGCATGGGTGAAATCCTGGGTGCGAATCGGTGATTTTAACCGGATTCAAGTGAAGTGGGTTGACGGAGCCGGCCTGGTCAAACAACGACCGCACAGATAGACAAGTCACGTTAAACGTGGGAAGTTTAATACGTAGGCTTTTGTGACCAATATCATCCATAATAAAGGTTTTTTTTTGGGTTAGATCTTGTAAATATAAATGTGTCGTTAAACCTGCCACAAGCCAACACAGTCAATTAGTAAGGTTTGTCACGTAAACAAAACGTGCCAATTTTTAACGACTTCAGAACACTTGTGTCGGAGACATTTACACTTACGACACTTCAATATTTACGCGATCTAACCCACAAAAAACCTTCATTAAATGTGGGCGTTTGCTCAATTTGACATAATTCGGCACGAGAGCTAAAACGTTTTGGTTTCCTCGGTATGTTCCAAATACCTCTGCAGCAGAGCGTGTTAGAGAAGGCGCACACATGGCCGAGGTTGTACAAAAACAAAAGAAAGAGGTGCTCCCCTGCCGTTGCTTGCCTCAACGCCCACTGCTGACAATGGGCCTCCACTAAAACGAGCTCGAGAAGGGGTGTTTTGGCCTACTCTTCCACGCTGGCAAAGACAAGTTGGAAGTCGCGGGTGCATATACACAATTTAGCCAACGACACGTGACCTTTTTCATCATGGGACCTCCTTTGCCAGTACCAAAATATACTAATAGGGATTTTCCCCTTTTTTCTGGCAACAAAATTAGACACATGACCTCTCGCTCGACGAAGTGTGGGGCACCATTCATACCGCAATGTGGACATAAGCGGCTGGGGATTAGGCTTAGGCGGATAAAAAAAACTACTTTTCCCTTTGTTTCAACCTCTGCATTGCAAGTCCAGTGAGCTGCTAACCATTATACACTGTGGCAGCATCCCTTGAGTGTGAAAAAGAGGCAAAAAGAAGAATCTTCTATGTAGACCTGTTACATCATCTTCCGGTAGCCATTCACTCACATGGGGGGTGGGGGGTGATGAACTGTTAATAGAGTTCTACGTGGAAGCTATCCCCCTCTCTTACCATGATGCCCATAACTCAATTGGATTATAAATTGGAGCAAAGGGAGAAAAACATTATCCGAAAACCTTATACTCTCAACGGCTTACGAGCCGAGCCGGACTTGCTGCTTGGGATACTAACACAGAGTAGACAGAGTTCCTTTAAAGGCCTATTGCAACCGAGAGCAGGCTCAAATTACACCCATAATGATGTCCATTGGTACAGTGCAGCAGCAGCCGCAGCAGCCGTATGCGTTGCTTCAGGATAATAACATAAAACACGGTGCTAGTGTAAAATAAACGACTGTGAGAGGTCTACGTCCGGCAGTTGTACCAAACTGCAAATCAAAGAGACTTGGGACATTCAACGCAAACACTGCCTTAAAACAAATACATAATGGGGCGAGCAATTCAGGCGAACGCGTTTCTTCAGAGCTGTAGGAGTGTGAATAAGGTACAAACGTCCACACAACAGCCAATTATATGTCTGTAATAATCGGTTATGCAACGACACAATCGTACGCATGAAAATGAATTATCTGCAACATTTGTAAACTATATATATGCAAACGCTAACGGAGCAAGCAAAGAAACTGCACAGTGCGGAGAGAAAAACAAAAAAAATTTGAGAAGCAATTACAAGCGAGATGGTAGAACCGGTGAGAAATAAATCAATTAATCAACCGAATCACGACCGGGTTTGTGAAAATTGACGTGGCCACCAAGGGGCTGAATCATTAGAGGATGCCTAATTTTGAGCATACATAAGCCTATTTATACAGGGAGACCCATTTATAGATACCCCACCGATTTCTAATGATAATCGTCACTCTTCACATTGGCGGTTGAAAGCAACTCAGACGGCCTATGTTGAACAAAGCATATTGGGAGAATATTAAAAGGTGTAATGAGATCGGTGGGAAACATGTAAAATTGTTTTCTGCAATGAATTCCTCTTGTTTTAGCAGGGTATCCTTACAGGGATCACCCTGTACATTTCACTGCGATTGTGCTGATTGAGTAATCTCTATTCAACACAATAAACAGTTAGTGTGGCGAGTCTCTGATTTGTGCCGTCTGGTGTAGTAGTTGTTTAATAAACTGTTGACCATTTATTAAGAGGACAGCTTTTCACAGACAGGCTATCATGCTGTTTTTTGTGCGCGTAAATTCAGAACGCTACATTTTGCTCTGGCATGTCCCAAACCTTCTATTGATTACGCAGTAAATGCAGTGTCAAGAAAAAAAATAAACAATGGTTTTCGGCACCGGCTCAAATTCCTGGCAAACACGCGCAAGCAGTTTGAAACGTTTAGATAAATGAAACCACACAACCTACTCTACAACCACCACCACCACCACGACCACTCCTCCTCCCCCAACTACCAACGACCAAACCAATACCCACCCCCCCTTACCGACCTAACAACCCCTCCCCTCTCCAACTCCATTCCCACCTAACCCCCTCCCCGCACCACCACCAACCTCCCCGACCCGGTCTCTTGGATGCCGGCCAAACAAAACAAACGCAACAAAAGCGAAACGTGAACTTGTATGGCCTGTCAGATTTTCCGCAGTGTCCCGATATGGCCCCCATAGCCATTCTCCCATCTGTCTTCATTTTGGGCAACAACACAAAAAAAAGGGGCACAAGCCACGTAAGAGCACAGCGGCTGGCGGTTTTGCATTAACAATCCGCGTACACCGCTTGCACGGGCAGTGCTCGCGTAAAAAATGAAAAAAAAACGGTGGTGGATCGCGGCCGACCATTATCACCGCGCCATTTACACCTGTCCCGTTGGTTCTCGTCGAGAAAAATTTTCAATCCCGGTGGACTTTGCGGCGGTGAGCATTGGTAAACCCACACTACTGTACCAATGAGCCCTATTAAGGACGAAAATTGATCTACAGTTGTCTATCAATCGCTGCTGTCGGTCGCATTGGCTCAAAGTCACGTTAAGAGGATCACAATGCGCATCTTCAGAAACTGCTGCCGATGGCATTTTTTGCACGATGCACAAAGGTCGAATGGGCTTTTTTTTGTTCACAAAATTTTATTGTTGTATTTGTATTATGAATCAATCCCAGCGGGCCACAGACATGTTTGTTCTAACAAGAAATTGATATCTTAAAAACAAATATCATAATTACTTACTTAGCCAGGAAAGGCCCGACTGAGTCCTGTTTAAGGAGGCCTCTCCCTCATTAGGATGTTTGGGCAAAAACAATTATACTGCATGATTTCAGCGACAGGAGTAATACACTGGAGAATACAGAAGAAACCCCACGCAGAACAGGGGGAGAACATACAAACTCCACACAAATTTGGGCCCGAGTTGGTGAGGAATCGAACCCAGGTCTTTCCTGCTGTAAGGCAAAAGTGTTTCCACAGCGTCCGTCACCCTGCCGCCATAAATAGTAATGCCCTTCACTAGCCAGGTGGCTCAGCGGTAGAGGGCGAAGAGCTGGCAATCAGAACACCGAGTTCAAATCCTCCTAGGGGGTTGGACTCAGCCCATCGTCGCTCCGCATTCTATGGTCCGGCCACAGGAACGTGGAATTTCCACCACTGTCTCGGGGCTGTAAACCAAAACTCATTCGAGTAGGAGATCGCTTTTTTTTGGCCCATTAACTTGAGCATTTTTGCTGAAACATTTCATAAAATGACGCTCAAAATTTCCCGAGGATAGGTTAGCAAACCTAATTGGCGTGGGTGCCTTGAAAGCCCGGTGTCTCAAACATATCAGTGTGCGTTTCACCAACCTCACCTCCAAAGCGCTCGATTACCAGGCGTACGGCCAGCCACTATACCCAGCCAAATAACAACACCCCAAGTTGTAGAGATGTAACAATTCGCCACCCTGGATTTGGAGTGACGATTCAAAGTTTGTTTTTGTGATTGTAATGCATGCAGCGGCTCGGTTCTCCGAAACGCTGCTGTGAATCAATGTCATACAAGATACATGAATCAGAGATAATTAACTTTTGGATCCACGACCCTACGCATAACATTAGGAGTCCAATTAATCAATTTCAATCAAATAAATCGTTAAATCCTTACTTGGGAAGGCGGCAATCCAATTAGCATGCCTCGCGCGCTATCGGTCCACAGGTATTCTTCTTTGAACACAAAGACCCGATTATTGCATGGGGTTGGTTGCTAAAAAATAAAATATTTCTCCACATGCTGCTACTCCGGGTCTCTCATCACATCCACTATCCTCAAATCTCCTCCCACCCCATCCTTCCATGTCACCCTCAAGTCTCCCCCCCCCCCCTCTGCTTCTGCCCTGCAAGCAGAATCTCAAAAATACTTCTAAAATATTGTTTATGCTATAGTGTCTCAAGTTATGCAGCAAAAACAATATTTTTTAAGTACGAACATTATGGATACGCCTGTGATAACGTATAAAAATGCGGATATTAAGACGTCTGGCCAGCGTGGAAGAGTAGGCCAAATAACCTCAATGGCCTCTGTGGAACTCCCTCTACTGAGGGCCATTCTGCCAGCAGTGGTATAACCAAGCAATTGCAGGGCATCAACAATACAATAACATGACAATTATGGTCGGAACGCCATCTTAAAAAGTGTACGGACAAATTGCGCGGCGCGTGCATCTCTCTTCGCAATGAGATTTGGTGGACCATTATTATTAGTATACTACGCCCGTTTACCCAGCAAAGCCTCACCGAGTTTCACGGACTCTTTTTCAGGAGGGTCCCCCTGCTTGGTTTTCGCAGCAGGGTGGGGGCGATGATTGCCACGTGCAATCCGAACTGAGCAATTCGTGGCCAATTTTTCAAATTTGTTACATTTGGGACCATGACGTCGGAACACGATGGCCCGTTCTAGCGTTTGACATCACGTGGCCTTTCAAACGTCCACTGTGAAGGAGATGGCGCGTAGTAATATTTAGGGTTGATACACCCCGAGGTATTAATCAGCGTGCCTGCTGGATTAACACATTTCTGCGGAGGGAGCTGGTAGGAACGTTGGGTTGCTCGGTCAACGGCCAGCGTCAACGGCGGCGTGGTCTATTCCGCAAATATGCCCGACTGTGAGGGCGGGCACAAGCCGGCGTGAGTAGGTTAAACGTTGAGTTTTATAAGGGCACCACGGGGTGACCAGCCCCTCCCCACCCAGCCCCACCCCTCCCATGCCCCCCTCCCCACCCAGCCTACCCTCCCCACCCAGCCTACCCTCCCCACCCAGCCCCTCCCTGCACGACGGACGGACACAATAATCCCCTGTGGGCTGGTGTAACCAGGAGGTTCCTACCAGTATAACCGTGCACCCTCCGTGAATGCGTTACCCCGCTAGACCACGTCACCACCCATGTCACGTGGTTACGTTACAATTAACGAACAGGTAAACGACAGTGGCGGGGGGGGAGGGAAACACGGCGTATGTGACACAATACAAAACATATTTGTGATGACCAAGAACAATGCTGTGAGGGTCTACCACCTACCTAAGCCGCTGGTGCCTCTGCCACCACCTTGGGAGAGGGGATGTGCTGAAGAATGCTGACTGTTGACACCAGAGGAGGAAGAGGGCGAATTGGAACAGATGCCGGCATTGGACGCAGCAGCTCCCTGTCAAGCAAGGAAGAACAATCATGCACGCGCATCATTTCTGTAAAGCTTTACAACGAGCATTCGTCCCCGGAAGCATTTGTTTTAGTTTAATGAATATCATCAGGATTTGGGGAACTCTTAAAAAGTTCATTTGGCTGGTGAGTCGCGAATAGCAACACCGCTTGAAACGGAAGTTTACTTCCAATTGCATTATTTTGAAGCCCAAGCCTGCTGCAGACAAACTGACAGAGATACGACATTAAGGCATTTAACAGTAGTTGTAAAGCATTAAAAACTGAACAGGTGCAAACGGGACTCACCCACATAAATACAATGCAGTGTTGTTGCCGGAGAGGGTGATTGCAATTGTACATTCTTAAGATGGCCAAGTAAGGACCAAGACGATATACTTCCCATTAACATTGCAACAATGTCAATGCATCATTTCAACAACGCACTAGGAGTTGCTAAGTCTCGTCTTCACTATCCAACACAATAATCACAACATTAAATGTCCTAAACCCTGGAAGCCTGGCCCATTCACTGCATAACTGCATTTCCTCTTCGCTTTTATTCAATTTGTAACAAGGCATTCGAAGGAGGGGAGGGGGCCCTGCGCATGAATCATCACTGAACCGGCACCATGTGGATAGGGAGGTCACTCGGACACAAGTCAAATCCATCTATATGCGATGCACACACGCAGTGCAAGAGGCCCCCCCCCCCACCACAGAGCGCTGCATTACGCCCTTTCACGTCTTGACAATGAAAATATTTGAGCGTTAAAAATAGTCTCGTCAAAAGCCGGCGCATCCCCGCCGCTCAACCCAGCGTGGGGCGCGGAATAGGTCCATTGGCAGCTCCTAGGTCCATTGGCAGCTCCGAGGCCCAGCGGTGAAATGTCCACGTAATTGTGGCATGTACGCAGTTTGACCGACTGCCGTGTAAACAAAACACTTTTTTTTACCTGGAGAAACAAGATGTAGGAAAGAGGGAGGCGTATTTGCCTGCTTATGTATTTTGTCTGTGTGATGACTATACGCTGGCATACAAGATGGTAATTATGTTATAATGTTTCATACATTCATTAATTGGCTGAAAACATCTTTATGAATAAAGAATGTGGGCAATTGGTGGTGCCGGCCCGTCGCCTGGTTTACTGCCTTCCGGCTTGTCCGTGGGCTCCCCGGTGATTGGGATAGATTGGGATATATAATTTGCATGAATGACGCGATATTTACACTAAACATTATTATTACAGTGACCGTAGAGGAATGATGATGGCCTGAAAATATCAAGCACCAACAGAAATGAATGCTGTGATCTCAACAGAGCACGCTGTGGTTACGTAACAAATGTACGCTCGGCAACGGAGCGACATGACCCGACAATGAAATGAATTTATTCTACCACAAGCAAACCGTCCACCTTTTTCTAAATCAAACCGAAACCATCAAATCGTGCGCAGAGCGATACGGAACAAATTTTACAAAGCAGGAGCACATCTCATTTTTTATCTTAAACCCTCAATTTTCCGGCAAAATTCCTCACCAAATTTTAAAGACGCAATCCAAACAATAAATGTGCTCTATTATTGTTTTTTTTTTACCAAACACACAATCGATCCATTGCTAATTAAAATAAAATACAAATATTTTACCAGGCAAGGCTATATAGCTCTTTTTCAGAAGCGACCTGGCTACCACATATCACAGCTCAACAAAGTGCCTTGTGTTGAAAATCATAGCAGCCAAATATAAACTTATATTTCTAAATGTGGAGGGGAAAAAACCAGAGGACCCGGAGAAAATCCACACGACCACGGGCAATGAGACACGCAAACTCCAAATATACAGCAGGCGTCAGGGTTGGGATCGAACCCACGACCTCCTGTATACGAGGCAAGGCAGTTAACATCTCACCACTGCGAAACCCTTCCTACTCGCCTCTATGAGTTGTGTGTTATGCTTCTAAAAGAAGAGCCATCACAAGCACCACCCAGGCTCAACCCTGCTTAGCACCAGAGGTCTGACACGACCGGACGCATTTCCGGCCGATTCGGTGACAGGACCCTTTTTATTGATCCCTGCAGCAGCCAACAAAACCTGCTTTACACATCCCATAGTGGTCACCCGTCAAAGCAATATCCAGGCTCAAGTTTTCGAGATGCGACAAGACTGGGCGCATTCTGGGTGATTTGGGTAGCAATAACCCTTTTTTTCTTCAACACCCCCCCCTTTTAATCGCAACTTACGATTGTTAACGTCCCGCACAAATGTGGCCAGTCGGCGCTGTGGCAGAGCACCAAATTGACAATCAGAAAGCAGCTCCCCCACCCCTTCAATTCTATCTACAACACAAGGTTCTGCTGCTGCTTACCTGCACCGCCATGGCACTGCCTGTAGAAATGACGGCTTGCGCCGAAGTGCCAGCGCCAGGCAGAATCTGTCCACGCTTCAGAAGCTGCTTTTGCTCCTGCATGCGGAATCTCGGCGGCACTTCTCGCGTAGGAAACCCACGCTGTTGCTGCTGCCCCTGTTGTTGCTGCTGCCCCTGTTGCTGCTGTGGCTGCCCTGCCAATGCCTGCAGCTGCTGCTGCACCGACTGCTGCTGCTGCTGCTGCGACTGCTGCTGCCGCTGCTGCTGAGCTCCGTTGCCGGCGAGCGCCGAGCGTTTGCCCGTGTTGCTGGTGGAATTGTTGTTGTTGCTGCTGCTGCTGTTGTTGTTGCTGGCTCCGCTAGTGCTGCCTCTAGTGCTGTTGTTGCTAGTGCAGGAAGTGCTGTGGCTGGCGTGATTGCCAGCAGGCTGCTGTGCACCGGATTTGGTCGGTTCTGGCACTTTACGTGACGGCAGACAGAGACACAGACAGCAAAAACAATGTACGTTCAAATTATCTATTAATAGCAATAACAAAAAAACAACACATTTGTCCATTCAAGCACTAACCAGGCTCGACCCTAGCCTCACGCGTTGTTTTTGTGCACCAATGCCAAAGCAGCATTACAAACATTACAAATTCGATTTATATAGCGTCTAAATACCAACTGCACATCGAGATGCTGTAATAGCCACAATAGATTTGTATTCATCATCACAGTTGTTGTTAGGCATACATTGATTATTGAGTCCAATAATTAATTGTTTATAAAGTTTATAGCCAATTATATACCAATGCACCTGTCGGCTAATTCACCGAACAAATCACAAACACAGAAAGCATGAGAGTGGCAAATACGAACGAGACAATTCAAAAACAAGACGAAAGATTGATTCGTGATTCAAATCAGGGCACTTGATCCAATCGTTGGACTACTGCCTGAAAAAAATATAGCCTATAATTATTACATAGTTACTTTTTAAGGCAGTGTTATTGATGAACGAGTTGAGCTTTTTCCAATCATTGGAGGGTAAATTGTTACATGCCAAGCTGTTGATATGCTAAACAATTACTACAATGGCTTATTGAAGACCGTTGTCCCTAAGAGCTCACGATGCTAAAAGCTCTGTCTACTTTTTAAAAGCGATATTTGATGAAACGCTGACCAGAAACGCCTTTATGAGCTTAAACAGTCTAGTGACATAAGCTAATTAAAAGCCGCAATGTGCCAAACGTCTCTTTAAAAAAAAAAACACACGGTTCAAAAAGCCACCGTGTATCGTGGTTACAAAAGCAGAGGGAATTCACCGGGGCTCTTTTTAGCACAAATTTGTTAACCCATTACATCCGACCTCTGAACCAAAAATAAGCCCCTGGCAAGTCATGGACAATGCACAAAAAACGTGTCAGGACCACGTAAACGTGTCCAATGGTGAGGGCAATGAAAGGCAAACACACGTGAGTGGCAGGTGTTGGGGCGTATTATAGCTTCGGCCCCCGTGACCTTTCCACATTAAACATAAAATCTCGGGCGAAATTGGTGGGTCATGAACCATCCGTGACGTGTTTTTTTTTTGCTGAAGATTGGTCACACCGTTAAAAAAGATTTACGGCATTCAGATCAGGCACCGCTCCATTTCGCCCAGTGGGAAAAATCAATGCCATTGATTGTAATTTATGAATTGAAATCAGCACTGCAACTCTTAATGCATAACAGCGCGCAGACGTCCGTCTTCGCTGCAAAACTCACATTCGTCAGCGGTGCCTTATAATGAAAATATATATAAAAAATAGGCAACAATTCCACCAATGGCCCTCCTTCATAGCACATGACATTTAAGTGGGTTTGTATGTAACGGTAAGCAAGGAGAGGGGCCCCGGGGTGGGGGTGGGGCGGGGGATGACTTCGCAACACAAGACTATGCTATGATGAAACTGCCAAGCGCAGAAACACTGGTGTTTTCGGAACGCCGTTCGGGCAGTTAAAAACGCGCACTCCATTATTGCAATTAATAGAAATGAAACAAGATTTTATGGAACATCAGTATCATGAGCGTTTGCGATGATGAAAACGAAGCAGCGCATGGCCGTAAAAACGGAGAGAACGGCCGCATTCCGCTACAAACACTCGAAACGTTAAGTGGAGTGGAAAAAGACCACAAGCTGCCAAAAAAGCCAATCCATTAAAGGAGCCTCCATTTTGTAAAGGGTATTCAACTGTACAAAGAAACATACGTACAAATGGACGCACGCGCTTCATCGAACGTGCATTTGTGCGCAGCACAATTCTAATCATTTTTTTTTAAACCTTTGCTTAATAAAGTCCTTCGTTGGCAATAATCTCGCCCCCTTACCCCCCCAAGGAAAATACAGATGTGAGTATCGGGTCTTAAGAGAGCTGTGTCGTACATTTCGTAGTAAGCGGTTTTGGGGCGGTTATATAATTTTCCTGGGAAAATATGTGAAGTGTCCAGAGTGGATTGATGAATGAATGGATAAAGCAATGGCCATATTTTTCAGGAATCTCATTAAGAACCCTTCTCTAAGCTCCCCCCGCGTCGCCTGCCGCTCGCCCCCCACCCCCCACAAATGTGACAGCACACGAGCAAGCTTTGTTTTCTTTCGCTAAAGGCATGACGACATTGCAACATCATTAGCAATGGCAGGCTACTACTGTGCATCTGACACGGTGCCAAATTGGCCCGTTTGCAATAACTACACTGTACTAAATATGCTGACGCAAAGTACCTTGGTTGATTGCCCACTGGTTGTGTGTGTGTATGTGCAATATATGTTCGTGCGCAGAGGGAGAGAATGTTTTCAAATTGGTTGCAATTACTTTATTAAGAGAAATGAACAGCAGAGATGAAATCTATTGCATACAGGATATGCTACTGTGCAGAATCGAAAAAAATGGTTCCCTCTTGACTAAAGCTGCCACTTAGCAATAATTGCATAAAGATGACAAATTAGTAACTTGAAAATGTTTTGGTGCAAATGCTGCCCTGGTATATTTACCTTTTGGTTTTTGTTCCGTTGCCTAACAAAGACACACAGACACCCACGCAAAATGTTAAGCACGGTTAGCCAGACTTTTGACAACAGTTCATCAATATAATTTTTTTAAAAATTAATATCGTAAATAATCGACATAGAACAACATCGCATTACATCGCCGTGGACACGTGCGATAGTTTGCGATGTATGCGAGACGAAGGCCACATTACTGCGTGTGAAGCCTTCGGATTTTGTGAACATCCATGGAAAAACGACAGCCACAACGCTGACATACTGCGCCGAGGCGCTGGCGGTCGGGGCGGACATGTGACGGTCGGATACGCGACGCTGTTTTAAAACCAGATGTAAAGAATTTCGCCATTTTTACACGTGAAAGGTATGGGTTCGCGCATATCTCGGCACCAAATCTCTCTCCCGTGTGTGTGTTATGTACCTTTTTCATGGGGGCTTCTTTCTTCTTCTTGTCATCTTTCTTCTTTTTCTTATCATCCATCAACTGCTGCTCCTCACCTCTCCAGTCCGCCTCCTCCCTGTCCCTGTCGGAAGTCATTCAAGCGCGGGCAGGGGAACAGTGGCGACAGGAAGAGGACAGAAGAGAGGAGGTGAAGAGCACGGCACGGGTCAAACTAAAACTAACCTTTTGATTTTACCAAGTACGACCCACTGAGTTATCGGCTCTTTTTACAGAAGCGACCTGGCCCACAAATGATAGCTAAACGAAACGGCTTATTGCTCGTAAATATATAGCAGGCAAAAACTCTAAACGCGTGTTGATTCGAAATGTGGAGGGGGAAAAAACCAGAGGACCCGGAGAAAAATCCAAGCGACCACAGGGAGAGAGATACGCAAACTCCAAAATATACAGCAGCAGGCGTCAGGGTCGGGATCGAACCCACGACCTCCTGCATCCCAGGCGAGAGAGTTGACACCTCACCACAGCACAAATAACTATGCAATGTCAGACCAAATAGTTTAAAGGGATTAGAGCTGAAAAGAGGCATTAGGGAGGCATAATCATCACGCAGCACTTTTTAATGTTTCCCATTCTCACCGTGCAGAAAGTGAAAAGTTGGTGATTTGCCCACAGCTCAACTTACGAGGATTGTTTAATACAACAAAAATTTGTTTATTAACAAATGTGATGTGTTATCTTGCCGGGTGGCCATGTAAGCAGAGTGCTAAGCTAATGCGAAGGCTGCGAGCTTGAATTTCAACAGATACTTGGGCGAACTCATCTTCACTTCCCTCTCCAGGATTGATGAACGTTTACAGTGGCTGTCTTATGGAAAGGCAGCCTACCTGGTGCACAAATTCCAACTCTGCTTGAGGACCAAATGGTGAAGATAGACCTCGTATAACACTCGTTTGAACAGGGAGATATTTTGATGGCTGCTCAACGCAAATTATATTTTCACACCCGCGCTACGTGCATGTATTGAATCCTGCGTTTGAGAATTACTTACAAAATCATGCCGAGTTGTCACCTTTAGGCCAATAGAAAGTAAGAGGCAGAACGCAGATCACACGAAACAAAAGCTAACGTTACATCCATAACACAGTTTTTTTTGGATTAGATCGCATAAATATAAACGTGTCGTTAAACCTGCCACCACCCAAAAGTCAATGAGTAAGGTTTGTCACCTAAACAGAAGGTGCGCCAATTCGTTACTAGTACAGCAACGGTGTGTTGGAGTAAATCCACATTTACAATCTCAATACAATTTTTCTCCAGTAATTACAACCAGCATCATCAGGCGACAGCCATATCTGTTAAGAAATCCTCCTGTTTCTTTCTTAAATAGGGGGGATAGATGCGATTTCGTCACTTGTGGGCTCCTTGAATTGTAGGCATGTAGCTAATGCTACATGCCGACAATTCTCGACTAAATGCTTACAATTCATGATGGCAACGGGTGCCCCCGACCACTGTAAAGAATGTCGGTAAGATACCGACATTCTTGACAGAGGTAGAATATCAGTACATTATTCACATTCTTTTCAGACTCAAGAAGCAGAAGAAAAAAACCTCAAGGTGCTACTCGCACACAAGCGAGATCTGTGGCTAACGGATCCGGAATTTCACAAGCAATAACATCGCGTAGCTATAACAATGCCGTATTTAGTTTGTCGAGGGGTGGGGAAGAAGGAGGAAAAGTTTGCAAGAGTAGCAACAAGCCGCAAACTGTGTCAAACAGGAAAGGTGGCGGCAGCTGTTTGCACAGATGCCGAGTTCCAGTGCAGTTTACTCAAACAAGCAGGATGCGCTTTTAAGTAGTCTTCATCACGGTCCACTTCAATCCGCCGCAGCCATACACACTCGTGAATAGATGGGGTCCATACCTGTGCGATTGATTGCATGCAACTGCGTCGCTTAAATGTGGACACTCTGCAACCAGTTGTGAATAACTGCGCAACCGGTTACTTAGAGGGACTCTGCTTTCGGCGATTTGCAGTGACGCGCTTCATTTCGTGCACATGTGCGACCTAGGATCCTGAAAACGCCATTGAATTTCCTTTTTGAGCAACTACGTACTCAGATGTGGACAAAGCAGTTGCAGGGGATGATTTGAGGTGCGAGATTTCGAGAGCGATGCGGTTCTGCAACTCATGGCTCAAGTGTGGAGATGGCTCGAGTCCAAGTGTCTATGCCGGTGTTCTTCATTGCAAGGCCCGCAAGACTTCTGGTGGCATTTCGTGTGGCCCCTGACAACACACAAATTGAAAATACCGCCATCGTGCTTTCAAACCCCAACGGTTTCAAATGTGTGGGTGGCCCTCGCAGTGATTTCTCATTGGCGAAAATGCCCCACCCCCCCCCCCCATCTGAAAATCAGTGAAGAACACTGGTCTACATCCTCAAGCCAGTGCAAGACATTGCTCATTTCCACTCCCAGCCCCGAGTTGTGGTAATTTCACGTTTCTATTCTACTCTGGGTATGATGGGCTGAGTCGACCCCGGACAGAATGCATTTGCGATTACGAGTTGACGACTTTGGCACAATGCCTCCGGGGGCCTCTATAGACATTTAATGCATTGCCTCGCAAATACGATCAAATGTTAGTGTCGTTATGAAACGCAGGCCCCTGTGCTGGTTTAACCAATTGAGTGGTCACGTTTAGTTAAAAAAAGAGACAACTATAATGCTAATGCCACATGAATGAATTCTTAACAAGCATCACCCTAATGTCATTACTTTTATTTATCTGTACGAAATTCACGTCAAATTAGCTCCTAATTGCAGCACGTGCGCCCACATTACGTGTGATTGAACTTAATGTATTTGCACTCATACGCACAGCAGGTCAGGGTAGCAACCCGTAATTGGGTTTTTTTGTCCAGCCCCTTTTAGAAAAAACCGTGCAGTCACCCAAAAGTGTGCCCCACCACACTCAAGTCTCGCTGCCAGGGGCAATATGCAAGATTTTAATTCTGAAAACGGTGCTGGCAAACTCTGCGATCTAGAAGGGTAAGCAATTCCCCACAATGCATCGCTCCCCAACTGGGGCACCACGGTAGCGAGATGTCAACAAACTCGCCTGGTATACTGGAGGTCGTGGGTTCGATCCCAACCCTGATGCCTGTATATTTTGAGTTTACATATTCTCCCCGTGGATTTTTCTCCGGGTCCTCCGGTTTTTACCTCCACATTTAGAATCAACGTCACGCGTTTCAGAGTATTTGGCTGCTATAAACTTGCACGTGATGAGAAGCCCACTTCAAGAAACTTCACATGCAAGACTTAATCCGTGTCGAAACGTGTCGGGTGCTCTCTGTTTAAAATGTAAAATGTATTTGCCCTCCGGCTGTACTGGGCGATTTTTTAAAAATATATATCGCAACCCAAGTGATGCACTAATGCCTGCTGCTTATCTTATGCAAGCTGTCAGAGGCAACTAGCAACATTTGGATGTGATAATGGACACCGATGCCATTAGCTTGACTAGATTTGGCAGCACAATTGTTTGGCACTGCAAAGGTCTAATGCGACTACGATCCAGAGCAGAGTGGGTGCAGAGGCTTCTATGTTTCGGCACGAAGGGATTGATAGACGGTGCGGTCATCACCAGGGCAGTACTGCTCAAAAGGCAGCCAAAGGGACAGTATCACGCACGGTATATTATTAGGCAGCCGTTTTGTCAACCCACTGCTGGATGAACGCTTACCCATGGAGTTGTGGGTCACGGGGGGAGGGCGGTTATCTGACCGTACTTCGACGCACTGGTTCGCCCTCGGCTTGCCACAACAATACGAGCCATTCAATTGAATGTATTATCGACTTTTAAGGTATTACATTATTGAAATCAGGGCCACGGTGATCAATAGAATAATATATAATGCATTGTAAGAAATCAAAGTTGTTACAATTTCACTAAAAACAAAATGTGTTGTCGTGTAATAACGCATGATATATTTTACATCGATGCTGGATTATAGTACTGTACAGTACTTAATCATGTACAATTATAACTAGCTCGGATGACTGCTCGTAAGCCAGCAGTGGACAGGTTACTCGAAGTACAGAATACCAACGAGAAAAGTACTGAACACAGTCAAGGCGTTATGTCATCGGTTTATATCAAATAATTCTATCATTCCATAATTTAAATGCAGACTGCAGCACATAGATTAATTTACATTACCAAAAATAGACCAATAACCCCATTGTCAATCCACTGCTGAATTGTTGGCGAGTCTTATGGCGTAAAGTATTAGATTATAGCATTAAATAACGTGACAAATCCCACCATTCGTCGAATTGTTAAGATGTGGTTGCATTGAGACACTGTCAATCCAAATTGCATTGCAATTACAGGAGCGTGAAAGATGGCAATGGGGAGGCATTCATCCAGCAGCTGATTGGCCACGGCTGATGATAATTGTAATCTAGTCTCCTGCCATAAGAACGTGGAGTTTCCACCAACGCAACGGAGTACCCAAAAATAAATAAAAATCCCTTCAATTCCTGCAGTGCATTTAACAGCCACCCCATTTTCTATCCACTGCTGTCCGTGCAGAGAGCATCACCTGCTCTACAATAGTTATCGCTCCATCTCCCCTACAGACGTATTTATGTATTTATGCACATTATCTTCAATTGCAGCGGCTAGGTAAACAAAACATTGAGTAATAATCATGCGATTAAAGTCAAAATATTACCGCACCGGCATTAAACAACCACTGAATAATGTACTGCATAAGAGTCCGATTAAAACAATTGTATAACCAAATCATTGTTATTTTTCTTCCCAAAAAGCGCATCAAATATATATCATCATAATGTTCAGCCATGGTCAATCAACTGCTGGATGAAGCCCCCCCCTCCCGCTAACACCAAACATTCTGCGATGTTAGAATCCGCCCAGAACCTGGCTTCATCACCTCTCGATATACGTGATAATCACTGAAAACACTTTGACGTTTTAATACAACAGCGAAATACACAATTCGATTTAAAGTAGCGATGTGTCCGTCAGTCACTACTGCACCGATATTACATTACACAATGTACAGTACACACACCATAAGAATCTTATGATCGGGGGGAGGGGAAGAACAAAAAAACCACACAACCTTTGATAACCACAAAGAACAACCACTCGAATGCACACCGCATGTCAATGTTATTTAAGGTTAACCATCATCGTGGCAATCGTCGGCGAGCTACATCCACTGCTGGATGGACGGAGCTGACTCCATCATCTCCCCGAGACGATGCACGTCGTCGGCTAGCGTAGTTATTCGTGCACTTTACAAACTTTAATTACAATAGCGAGATACATAAACCAGTCGTAATTACGACGCGATTTAAAGTGGGTAGCACGGCCGAACTCGGTATTAAATAACCGCTTTATAATGCACTGTATGAGAATGCGATGCTTAACAACAACAACAAAAATAGACCTTTATAACCACACACACACGTTATAATCGTCTAATTTCCCTCGACAAAACTCTAAATGTGTTTAAGTTATCATCGGTAATGATCGATCCACTGCTAGATTAAGGCCTCCTCCTCCCCCCCCACCCAACGACGCCATCTCGCGCGTTTGCGAATCGCTTAATAATCTCCTTAAGCAAACGTCGACATTTTTTTATACAAATTAAATTTAAAAAAACCATCGCCGCTCGTCTATTGAGTTTAGCGAAATAAAACGCCGTAACATTTGCTGCAAACGCTGCCGTGCGCGTTCCTGAAACCTGAGTGGGGGAGGGCCCAAGGCCTCAGGCTTCTTGCAAAATAGGCAGCCGTGGCGTCTCAAAGCGTCGAAATCAATTCCACCAAACGACGTCGAACCGCAATTAAAACCCTCTCTCTTTAATTCCCACACTGTACAAAAACACGCAGCCATCTAAAACGCTGCGTAGCTAAAGCGACGAAACGCAGAGCGAGAAATAAAAAACACAAAAATAATGAAATAAACTTTGCCTCGCTGCAAGAAACCCCGAGTCGGGAGGGGGGGGGCCTTGCGACTCCCACAGAGACGGACGACGTCGCCCGCTGAAACGCACCGACGACGTTTAAACAATCAAACAAACAAATAATAATAACAACGCCTCGGTGTTTAAGAGAATAACCTTCGACAACCGACGTCAACGTTCGCTGTCACGCGTTTCTCTTTGCGGCGGCGGCGGTAGCAGCAGCGGTCGGGGTGGGTTGGGGGGGGGTGCCGTAAGCCGAGGCGGGCGGGCGGGCGGCCTAGCGACTTAGCGGGCAGCCGAGAGGGCAGTCGAGAGGGCAGCCGAGCGAACGAGCAGCCGAGCTCCACTCACCTCATGGGGCGTTAAAGTGCAAAGAGAGGAGCGAGCGAGCAGCGAACGCAGCAGCTCGGTGGCCACAGGGACATTGACGAGATCCGCCCCTCCTCCTTCTCCTCCCTCCCTCTCTCCTCCTCCTCCACGCTGCTGCTGCTACAGCCACGACTGGCTGGAGTGGGTCGTGAGTGGCTGGACAGACTGCAGAGGTGACACGGCGAGACCCGCGCCCCTCCCTCCTCCTCCTATGCCTCCGACTCCTCCCTCCTTCTGTTACAGCCACCAACCAACTCTACTGGGGTTGAGTGGATAGCAGAGATGTGGACTCGAGTCATGTGACTTGGACTCGAGTCAGACTCGAGTCATGAATTTGATGACTTGCGACTCGACTTGGACTTGCATAACAATGACTTTGTCCCACCTATGAGATGTGGACTCGAGTCATGTGACTTGGACTCGAGTCAGACTCGAGTCATGAATTTGATGACTTGCGACTCGACTTGGACTTGCATAACAATGACTTTGTCCCACCTATGAGATGTGGACTCGAGTCATGTGACTTGGACTCGAGTCAGACTCGAGTCATGAATTTGATGACTTGCGACTCGACTTGGACTTGCATAACAATGACTTTGTCCCACCTCTGGTGGATAGTGACTAGATTTGAAGCTTTCGTGACTGCGAGAATTCATACTCTTCAGTTTTATCGGTAAAGTCACGTAGGTAAAAAATAAATAATAAAATAATATTATAATAAAATAGAAAAATAATAAAAATACAATAATATTATTTATTATTAATAGATATAAAATAATATTATTTATTATTTTATAATAAAAAATATACAAATATTTATAATTTTATTTCCATTATTATTATTTATTTTTTACCTACTTGACTTTACCGAAAAAACCTAAAAGTATGGATAGTGACTGGCTGGAGTGACTGAATAGGTGGCAAGGCGACACCAGCCCTCCCCCTTGCCCACTGCTACAACCACGACTGGCTAAAGTGGCTAATGACTGACTTAGAGTGACTTACAGAGGTGACACGGCGAGACCAGCGCCCCGCCCTCCTCCTCCTCTGCCTCTGCCTCCTCCTCCCCCCTCCTCCCTCCTCTGCTACAGCCACCAACTTACTGGGTTTGAGTTGATAGCAGAGGTGGGACAAAGTCATTGTTATGCAAGTCACAAGTAAGTCTCAAGTCTTTGCTCTCGAGTCCCGAGTCAAGTCGAGTCAAAGATGAGGCAAGTCCAAGTCGAGTCTGAAGTCATCAAAATCGTGACTCGAGTCTGACTCGAGTCCAAGTCGCATGACTCGAGTCCACACCTCTGAGGTGGGACAAAGTCATTGTTATGCATGTCACAAGTAAGTCTCAAGTCTTTGCTCTCGAGTCCCGAGTCAAGTCGAGTCAAAGATGAGGCAAGTCCAAGTCGAGTCTGAAGTCATCAAAATCGTGACTCGAGTCTGACTCGAGTCCAAGTCGCATGACTCGAGTCCACACCTCTGAGGTGGGACAAAGTCATTGTTGTGCAAGTCACAAGTAAGTCTCAAGTCTTTGCTCTCGAGTCCCGAGTCAAGTCGAGTCAAAGATGAGGCAAGTCCAAGTCGAGTCTGAAGTCATCAAAATCATGACTCGAGTCTGACTCGAGTCCAAGTCGCATGACTCGAGTCCACACCTCTGAGGTGGGACAAAGTCATTGTTGTGCAAGTCACAAGTAAGTCTCAAGTCTTTGCTCTCGAGTCCCGAGTCAAGTCGAGTCAAAGATGAGGCAAGTCCAAGTCGAGTCTGAAGTCATCAAAATCATGACTCGAGTCTGACTCGAGTCCAAGTCGCATGACTCGAGTCCACACCTCTGGTTGATAGTGACTAGATTTGAAGCTTTCGTGACTGCAAGAATTCATACTCTTCGGGTTTTTCGGTAAAGTCACGTAGGTAAAAAAATAAATACAGAAAATACTAAAAAATATTAGAAAAAAATATAGAAATAAAGTAATATATTATTATTTATTTTTATTATTAATTTTTTACCTGTGTGACTTCACCGAAAAAACCTAAGAGTATGGATAGTGACTGGCTGGAGTGACTGATTAGGTGACTTGGCGAGATCAGTGCCCCTCTGCCTCCTCCTCCCTCGCTGCTACAGCCACCAACTCCTGGGTTTGAGTGGATAGTGACTGTCTGGGGTGACTGAATAGGTGATTTGGTGAGATCAGCGCCCCGACTCTACCTCTGCCTCCTCCTCCCTCGCTGCTACAGCCACCAACTCTTGGGTTTGAGTGGATAGTGACTGGCTGGAGTGACTGAATAGGTGACTTGGTGAGATCAGCGCCCCCACTCTGCCTCCTCCCTCGCTGCTACAGCCACCAACTCCTGGGTTTGAGCGCCCCTACTCTGCTAGTGTGGCTGCAGAGGCGACGTGGCGAATCCAGCCCTCCTCCTCACTACTGCTGGCTGGAGTGGATAGTGACTGCCTAGACTTGAGTGATTTATTGGTGGCATGACTACCCCTCCTGCTCCTGCCTCCTCACTGCTACAGCCACGACTGGCTAGTGGATAGTGACTGACAAGGGTTGTGACTGACTAGTGACTTACAGAGGTGACGTGGTGAGACCAACTGCTACAACCACGACTGGCTAGAGTGGCTAGTGACTGACTTAGAGTGACTTACAGAGGTGACCCAGCGTCAACAAAGTTGCGCAAATCTGGTTTAACACACACACGCAAATCTGGTTAGGCACACCTCACCAAGACGCACCCCCCAACATTTGCTTTCAAAGACGTGTCCTTATAATACGGAGAGTACGGCAATTGCATTTTCTCACCACGAACCATATTCAATGTTTAACATTTTTTTTAAACTTCAGTTCCCATCTTTTGTGGGGCAGTGCCCCGTGCTGGGCAGCAAAGGGCAGTGCAACAACAAAACACATTGTGACGTTACAGCACAAAACACATTGTGACGTTACAGCACAAAACACATTGTGACGTTACAGCACAAAACACATTCCTGTGGAGGGAGCTGGTAGGAACGTTGGGTTGCTCAGTCAATGGCCAGGGTCAACGGCGGCTTGGTGTATTCCGCAAATATGCCCGACTGAGGGCGGGCACAAGCCGGTGAAAGTAGGTTAAACGTTGAGTTTTATAAGGGCACCACGGAGTGACGGGCACCACCCCTCCCACCCCTCCCACCCCCACCCAGCCCCACCCTCCCCTTCCCACCCAGTCCCTCCCCACCCACCCCTCTCCTCCCATTTTTGGATGCACGACGGACGGACACAATAATTTCCTGTGGGCTGGTGGAACCAGGTGGTTCCTACCAGTACAAAAAACATTTGTTGTACTGTACTGCAATTATATTCGAACACATCTATGCCCCCCCCCCGCCCACCCTCCACCCTGACCAGTGTGGTGAAGTATAGCCAAACATCCGCCACGACCCGCACAGCTTGGCGAGGCACTCGTCCAGCAGCCGATTGACATGTCACCGACGCAGTGACACGGCCCAGCGGTTAGGCCAAGCGAACGTGAAAACGTAGAGCCAACGTCGAACCAACGTTCAAGCCAGCAACGTTGCGAGCCCGACGTTGCAACATTTACTGGGAGCACGATGACCGCTTGCTGCTGCAGGTTCAGCGTAAAGACCCACGTGACGTGCCACCGCCAGCGTCACGCTTGAACCACGCAAATTACTCAATCGGGAATCCACCACGTAAACATCGCCCCCCCCCCACTCCCCCCCCCACTGTAAAACTACAGCAGGCTGCTATAATAATTGCGTGAATAACAAAAATGAGCTAAGTTGTGGATTATAATAATAAAAAAAATGTATACGAAGTGAGGGGGGGGGTGTACGTGTGCACATCTGAAATAATTGCAAGGCTCCGGTGGAGTTTTTCTCTTTTTGGCTGGAGTCCAGTCTTCCACGCGCGTGCCCATCCCAGCAGGTTCATCGCAACTACTCACCGCAGGAAAAAAAGTATTGACAAGGGCACCGAATTGAGTGGGTTTACGCGTTTCTCCTGCCCAAGCTCCACCGATTCGATCGGTGCGTGAATGTTCATACGCCGATTCAAAAACTGGGTCATCAGAAAAAAATTTGTGAGGCCACTTGTAAACAAGTGGCTGAACTAATAACCAAAACTCATGGAAAGAGTGGCGATTTACTGCGCAGTTGCTCAAGACTTTAATTGTGACTTATTCAAGTGACTAGCAATATAAAGTGTGATTCGAGACCAGTGTCTAAGCTTGAATCGTGACTCGTGACTAGAAGTGACATTAAGGTGGTGATGCATTCTCTATAGTGACTATTGTGACTGAATAATTACTTTGGAACATTAAAAAAAACTAGTCGTGAGAACATTTTTTTAAAATGTAATTCTCATCAGGCACCCATGGTCTGAACTCTAATTATTATTATTTTTTATCACCCACTCCATCATAATAAAACGATTGAATAATAATGAATTTAAAGTTAAAAATAATTAACCTTTTCAGGGAATTCACCAAAAGATCTGCTGCATGTTGGATAGGTGATGATGTGGAGGCGTTCCTGTTGCACTGTAGGCATGCCGTGACACTGTCATGGACCAGATTCGGAATCTTTATTAAGACTGGAGGAGAAATCTGATGAGCTATGAAGCTCTTTACCACTAGATGTGCAGTAGCAGACGGATGGCGCAGCCTCCCGGATGGCTTCTTGTTTGATCTCGCGGCGCGTGGCCGTCGTGAGATTTCGTGAACGCGGAAATTTCGATTCGATTCATCGAAACGCGTCCACAATTTGCCAATTGCGTTCAGGCGAAATTTCATAAACCGAACGTTCGTAAATCCGAGGGCTACCTGTACATCTTTTTTTTAAAAACCCTTTCCCATTCCAAGACGTCTGCAAGTTACAGGGTGGGTGGTGTCCCGTTCACCGCCGAATCTCGGAACGCGTGAGTGGCTCAGCGTTCATTTTATTTAGAGATGTGCAGCAGCGCAGTTGTTTTTAAAGACACCGTACTCACCGCAGAGAACTGCAGCGACACGACCGCCGTACTCTATGATAGCTGGCACCAAACTGTGCCCCGCGCCCTCTTTCCTCATGGCCTTGTGTGAACCTCGGTACCGATAAAGTTATTTTACTTAAGTTTTTCTTTCCATTCCGTTCCGATGACGTCCGTGTATTATTTTTGCTTTCAATAAATTATTATTCGAAAACTGATGACGTGCACAATGTTGATTTGAAGCTTTCGTGACTGCAGGAATCCATACTCTTTGGTTCTTTAGGTAAAGTCACGTAGTCAGAAATAAAATAAAACAAATCACGACGTTTTGACCGCTTGTGTTGTGGCCTGATGACGACCGCTTGTGTTGCGATCGAAACGTCGTGATTTGTTTTATTTTATTTCGAACTACGTGACTTTACCGAAAGAACCAAAGAGTATGATGACGTACACGTTTGTCATCATCGGAACGGGAAATTGTTAAGGCCGCAGTCAGTCGAAGTGGCAGCCCAAGAGGACGACCGCCGTGGAGATGGAGCGATGGAATCAGTTCGTGCGCAGCAACCATATCGCTCGTTGCATCGCGAGAGCCAACGGGTGAAACAGCGACGAATCGGGCTTGGGGGTGGTGGGGGATGAGGAGTGTACTCAGCAGTGGATTGAACAAGGATAATGACGATAATTGATGATGATGGCCTGTGAAGAACTATTAACATCACATGTAGACATTTCATTTGAATGCCTCCTCGATAGGCGCGACGTCAAATTCCAGGAAACGTGCACAAAATGAATAAACTCTTCAAGGAAACTAGCGTCCTGGGCCAATGTAAGGCAACATTAGCCTATAAATACCACACATTACGTTTAACTGCACGGTAAATAGAATTACACCGTAATATATTACGCTGCCGCGGTTAAGCAAACTGCTACAATTACTTAGGAAGAAAAAAAACCCAACCCCCCCACAAGACACGAGGCGTGTTAGGAAAATTAACGGCCTTCGTGGGGACATGAGACGTTGCTGCTAATTATACATCTCAAATGGGATTGCATTATGCAAAGGCTGGCCCGTCAATTACGCAAATAAACGGAAATGATGTGTTTTATGGCTGCCAGATGAGCGTGCGTGTGCGTGTGCGCCATATGGAAATTGACCGGATAGAAAGGGGGGGGGGGGGGCTAAACGGGCCCAGAGTGGGTCTCCCCTAAGTCGACTCGGCCTCAAATGAGTACCCCGGTGGCAAAATGTAAAACGTCGCCACTCCGGCAGACTAAAGGCCACCCACCCCCTCCGTGTGCCGTGCCGACCTTCATAGGTCTTCGCACCTGATTGGCCACACAAGTGACAGGAGGAGGATTTCTCCACAACTCTGGCTGTCGCCTGATGAGGCTGGTTGTAATTACGGGCGAAACATTGCACTCGAAATTGTAAACGTTGCGGTGATGACTCTCCAACACACCGGTGTTCTGAAGTCGTTAAAAATTGGCACATTTTGTTTACGTGACAAACCTTACTAATTGGCTGTCGGGCGGTGGCGGGTTTAACAACATATTTGTATTTACGCGATCTGACCCAAAGAAACCTCTGTTATGGCTTCATAGATGCTGCTCGCTAACAACACTTGCCCGCACCGCCTGCGCATGTGGATCTTTCGCATTTGTGTGCGGCACACAGAGTAGAGGCATTCACGAGGTGCTCACCTCAGCTGGACATAAAAATTCGGATCGTATATCCTGGACATTTTTGGAGCAGGTTTTTTAACATCAATTCTCTGAGCGTTTGCTTTTTAGCGGGGTTTTACAGAACCACAATACAGTATATCTCTCGTGTTCTTCTTGTTCAGAGAGAGAGATGCATGCACGGCGGTGAGCGGCACTCCAACCGCGTGGTAAAGCGCCCGAAGGAAGGTGAGGGTTTGGATCTTTACGACACGCACTTCAAGTGAAATCTCGTACAGCGTGGTCGGTGGTGGGTTTTCGTGGCAGCACTAGCCTGGAAGATCGGGCACACTCGTTTTCCCAGTTTCGGCTTTCTACAGCCCACACTTCATAAATCGCCATCGTCGTAGTCATGCTCAATCCACTGCTGGATGAAGGCCAACACCCCCCCCCCCCCCAGCTGTCATCACCTCTCACTGACCTGTGATGAAAACATCCGTCCAGCTCCTGTGCCGATTTTAAAACTATCAACTATTTTTAAACAAAAAAAAATATTTTACCAGGTAAGGCCCACTTTGTGCTATGTAGTTCTTTTTCAGAAGCAGACCACAAAATTATATCCCGACTAAGTGGCTTATTACGTGGAAATGTATAGCAGCCAAATACTCTAAGCGCACGTTGATTCGAAATGTGGAGGGGAAAAACCGGGGGACCCGGAGAAAAATCAACACGACCACGGAGAGACAGAGCGAGAGAGAACATGCAAACTCCAAGTGTACAGGAGTCAGGGCCGGGGATCGAACCCACGGCCTCTCGCACACGAGGTAGTTAACATCTCGCCACCGTATGTATGTGGTTGAACTTCTTTCGCACCGTACATAGTCACCCGTGCTAACCAAAGGTGCGGATTTAATCACCCCTCCAACAGATCTTGACCGTACCAACTGAGCATGCGTTGCGGTCTTTGGCTCCCGCTCCGTTGCTAGTCTTGATCCTTGGCCATGACCACCCCTCCCCCGTCCCCCTGCTTCTAGGAGCGTGTGTTGTCTCGCCCAGGCCCCACTTATCGCTGCTGACATCTTGAACCAGGCACGTTCTCAACTCCCTCCTGCCGGCAAATCGCCGATCATGACCGGAACTTGATAAATTGCTATTCTTGGAAAGACTGTTCGTTCAAAATAGGAAAATGCAATCGTACATTCGGAGCTGTTTTAAATGGCATACTTGAGTTTCTCTCACCGGCGTCAAGCGTAAATGGTATTTTGCGTGACTTTCTAGATTTTCTTGCACACAGATCTGGGTTTTTTTTTACTACGTTTATTATTTATTAGTAAATGCTCATAAAATATAACTGCTTTTGTTCTACGCAGCCCCTGTATCCTCCCCTCCCTTCTCATGTAACGTGCTCGCTGCCGTCGAATCAGCCGCCCCCCCTGCAACCTCTGTAAACATTTGGACCTCAAAACCCATTAACGAATATCTCAGAACGCTAACTAATGATCGAGCTTCGAACTCGCGAATGTACGTACGTTCAACTTCTTTCGCACCGTACGCGGCCAACCGTGCTAATCGCGTGCGTGGCCGACGAACGTAACCCAACGGGTGATCGCGGGATATTCGATGTCGCTGTTAATTCGGTGGAAAAACGCGCATGGCCAAAGCACCACAGCGCGCTAACCGCTGCGCCACAACTCCCCGTCAGCGCCGCCACCACCACCTCCACCACCGCCACCACCGCCGCACCCTTCCCCCCGCGGAGCCTCATCTACGTGTCCTCCCCTGCGCTGCCCGGTCATAAATCACGCCGGCGGGGGAGCTGCCTCTCTAATGGCGGCTCTCGGGACGAGATCTGGGGGCGACCCCTGACCCCCTCCGCCCGCGTCTGGAGACCGGCACGAGGGCCGCGCATGCCCGGAATGCAGATTCACTGCCAGCGAAGGCGATAGCAGCGCCGCCGCCGCCGCCGCCGTTACTGCGCACGAGCAGAATAAATAACGCCGCTGCTGCTGCCATTGCTGCTGCTGCGCACGAGCGGAATAAATAACGCCGCTGCTGCTGCTGCTGCTGCCATTGCTGCTGTTGCTGCTGCTGCTGCCACTGCCACTTGTGTTGTTGCTACTGCTGCTGCCGCTAAGCACGAGCGGAATACATAACGCCGCTGCTGCCGCCGCGATTGCTGCTGCTACTGCTGCTGCTTCCTCTGTTGCCTGCTGCTTTCGCGATGCCTGCTGCGACTGCTGCTTCCGTTGTTGCTGCTGCTGCAGCATTTGCTGCTCCTGCGTTCATACCGATCATCATACACCAGCGAAGGGAATGCATTTGGTGATAGCGGCAGTGACCAGAGGTGGCTATAGGAACCTCCCAATGGGGTGGTTGGGTTGTGAAATTTCAAGCACTTGCCCCAGAATCGTAAGGCTATAGGGGGGGACCTTTATTGTGTGATGCGCATTACGTATCTGTGTTCGTCGCTGCTGCTGCTGTATAGATTTCCGATGCTAATGCTCCAGTGCGTTGATGACAACACCTCAACATCGTCCCGTGTCGATAGTACCGATAGAACCGATAGAACCGATAGTACCGATAGTACCGATAGAACCGCCCTTCATCACAGCAGCGAGTTCTCTTGTCATCTTTCTGCTCTGAAGAAGGGCCACTGCCCCGAAACGTCGCCTCTCAGAAATTATTTTCACGGCCGCGGCGTTAGTGACGACCGTGTCGAGTTAGCCGTTTGTTTAACGGGTCTGCCACCTTGTTGTGCTGTTTTACTATCGCTCGTTGACCCAGGGAAAGACTCACAGGGTCTCAAGGCTCATTCTCAGGAGGGTCCTGGCAAGTTTTGGCAGGAGCGATGTTGCCGTCATACCAATTAGCCTTAACGGGCTGTCGGTGAGCACCTACGAAGGCCGGCACGTCACACGAGGGGGTGGGTGACCAGCACCACGCCCGGCCGCCTTTGTCTCCCCAATGCTGATGTTTAATGCACAACGAGCCAGGTGCTCACATTTGAGGTGAGAACCAGGACCGGTTCAGATCATCGTCAGCCGGTGTTGGTGGCCGTGAGCGGGAACCGAACCTCGAGTCGCCGGGTTTTTCGCGCAGTGCGCTAACCACTACGCCACCACTCTCCGCACACACGCACGCATACATCGCTTGGCTCTGCGCACGTGCACACACACACACACCATGGTCTACAGTTCACGTCCCCACTTCCTCCTCCTCCACCTCCTCACACGAAACACCAACAGATTCTCAGCTGCTCACAATTACACCTCTCATGCATCCGTCTCCTCTTCCTCACCCTGACAACTCCTATCAACAAGGCCTCTATTTACCACGCTGTCATTTGTAACCCGGATTTTCCCCCTTGCATTGCTTGGCCCCTGCCATGGGAATGTGGAATTTCCACCGCTGGCTCGGGGTGTCCAATGATCAAAGTTTCAAGTTAAAGCTTCAAAGTTACACGCAAAAAATGCTCGCCACAAATGAACCACAACTACTTCGCTCATCTGATCAAGGAGCGTAAAGCCATCGTCACGTGAACTCCGGTCATCCTCGCAGCAGCAGCGACGAATTTTTTGCTCAGCCATCGAACAAAGACGGTGGCACCCACATCGCATGGCGCTTTCAGATGCGGCGCTTCTGCGGCCGTCTGGAACGCACCCTTCCTTACGATATTAGGAAGGCACTGGGAGCTATTCAGCTTTTACATCATCTCGACTGACAAACACCCATTTCTTTAGAACTGCTTTCTGTGTGTTGGTTTGTTGACCTTCCCCCCCTCCTCGCACCTCTGATTCGCACGGTCGGTGACGTACGGCACGAAATAAGTTCCGAAATACGTAAATACGTTGAAACCAAGTGAGCAATCCAGAGACCAGGAGAAAGTCTCATTTGCAAGGGTGAGTGGACCTGGGTCACCACAACGACAAAGGCAATGACATTAAAACTACGCAGGACGATGAAGCAGATAGAAAAATCGGAAACAAAAAAAAACCAAACGAGAAATCAGAGCAGAAACAAGAAAAAAAATCGGAAGGGAAAAAAAACATCTGAGTAAAAACGACGTCGCAGGAGAACTCTAAAAGAGTGTGGCGAGTCGCCCCGATATTGACTGTCTGCAAAACAAGTGGGCTCCTCCACATGTTCCGTCTGCATGGGGATCGAGCGTTTCTCCCCTTGCACGCGTGGGGTTATCTCCGGGCACTCCGGTTTCGTCCCAGCGTTCGTTAAGTTTGCCAAAAACACCTTCATATATAGAGGGCCGCAGAACTTGGGCAATGGTTGGCACACCGGCTGCTTGCGTGGCCGCTGCCCTTCCCGCGCTCACCCGCGGTTCTCCCCTCCCCCCACCCCGTGCCTCCGAATCGCTCTTCTCTGCGCGAGAGCGAGCGGACACCTGTGTGGCGACGGCGCGGCGTGGGCCGTCTAAGACGGTGCAGGGAGACTGCTGTAGGTTCACGCTAAGGGGGTCGAGCCAGAGATGGCTGCGTCAGCAGCAGCGGCGTGTGTCATCGGCGATGGCGGTGTCTCCTTCCTATAGATCTCCATGTGAGTCTACGTATAGAGTCTGCCATTGGTCTAATTACAGCGACGAATATCTGAACCGAACCTGGGCCTTCCCTAGGTCGACTTATCTGTGTTGTTTTGAAGATGTTTTTTTTTCTCTGAAAAGGATTAAAACGCGCTTAGCTCACAATCCCTCACCCTCCACTCCGCCCTTCACCCTACTAATCATCATCATCATCATCATCAGCCCTGATCTATCCACTGCTGGATGAAGGCCTCCCTCTAAAAGCCGTCGCCATCTCTCACCATCCCGTGATCTACTGCTGCTCGTCGCAGCAGGGGCGGTGGTCTTGGTGCCGAGAGACAGCTGTAGTTTTACCGAAGTTCAGGTGGTTGAGCCGTGATACACTCAGCAGTTGAGTGTATCACGTGATGACAATTATGTCTCTTTCGTATAGATCTCAATGTGAGTCTACGGGTCTCAATGTATAGAGTCTATGTGTGCGTGTGCAATTACACCAACGCCAGCGACGAATATCTGAACCAGGACCTGGGCCTCCCCTAGGTCGACTCAGCCTCGAATGAGTACACGGCACGATGTGTAAACATCGCCAACTGGGGAAGACAAAGGCGGCCGGGCCACCGTGCCCCCTCGTGTGCCGTGCCGGGCTTCACAGTTGCAACTCGCTAACAGCCCTTGCCCCAACAGTTTGCTCAGAGCTATGTACGGGGGGGGGGGGGGTATCTTTGCCATTGTCTCTAATTGCTAGCTCCGTCGAGCCCCCCCCCTCCCCTCTCCGTTGCCTCTATCGGCCGATCCGCTTCAAACGGCCCCTGAGAACCGCGGGTGCATCGCTCTCCTCTCCCTGCGGGGCCGCGGACGCAAGGGAGCGTTAATCGGCATTAAAGAACCCCTTTCGGGCACCGCGTTGAATATGCACATTGAAACAAAGAGAGAGAGAGAGCGCACGGGGGAGAGGAGGATGACGTGAATTGACTGCCTCTCTGCGATAATACGGTTTCCCGATGCCACGGGCGCAAGTGAAAAAATATATATATACAGCGTGAAGGTTCATGCATGCGTGAACGGTTCCTACAAAGACAAAGATCTCCACCCCCCCCCGTATGGCCTTACCAGAATGTCGGGGCAAGTGTTGCTAGCAAGCACGCCACTTGGGGGGAGACAAAGGCGGGTAGGCATGGTGCTGGCCACAATGCTCGGCCGCCTTTATCTCCGCCAAAGTGGCGATGTGCAAAGACAAAGATGCCCCGTTATAGCCTTAACAGACTTTTCGGGCAAGTGCTGTTAGCGAGCACCTATTGAGGTTGGCACGGCACGTAACACGAACGGATAAGTTGGCCGGCACCACGCCCAGCCGCCTTTGTCTCCCGAGTGGTGATGTCTTACACGCTGCACGAGACACTAATTTAAGGCCGAGCCGACCTAGGGGAGGCCCCCCATACCGGTTCAAATATTCCCCAGTTATCGGTCGTCGGCGGGAATCGAACTCGGGGCAGCCGGGTTAGCAGCGCGGCGCGCTCATCACTGCGCCACCGCTCCCCCACTAAATCACACACGCACGTGCACACACGCACGTGCACACACGCACGCACACATGCACGCACGCGCACACACACAGCAATACTAAACCGGGCCGGGGTGTTATTGTGCGTGACACGCAGGGCGCTCAGCGTAATCATTCGCATGACGCTTAAGCGTTGGCCGGAGGCGCCGCGTGATGCATAGACCCATCCCTCGTCGTGCATTGTGTCTCAACGGTCGCTTTGCTGGGGCAGGGGAGAGGCGTGAGGTGGGGGGTGGGGAGGGGGGGTTGAGGGGGGCGGGGTTGGGGGGGGCTCTCATCCAGATCCATTACACTGGGTGACCGGTCACTGGGATTGGCATTGATGCATCGTGCCTGCCCGCCCGCCTGCCCGCCCGCCTGCCCACCTGCCTGCCCGCCTGCCTGCCCGCCTGCCTGGCGGTTCGGGTCCAGCCAGAGGTGGATCTTGGGAGTCACACAAGCGGGGGAAGCCGGGGGGGTGGGGGTCAGGAATGGGGTCACAAGAGAAGGGAGGCGGGGGGGGGGGGAGCTGCGGGCTGCGGACCGAACATTTTTTAAGACCATTAAATATGGCCCTTCATTAATAATAATACAAAATATTTAATAATATTTCTCCAGTAAATATCAATACAATTATAATTTTTTTTTTTAGGTCTCAAGGGGATTAAATCTTCACCCCCCCCCGTTCCCTACCCCACCCCCCACGCCCCCCCCACCGTGGGTTCCAACACCCAGTCCAGCGTCGGCGTCATTTCGTGAGAAAGGGCCCTGCAGGCGAGGTTTACGCAAGCCCTCTGACCACATGTACAGAGAAGGGGGGGAGGTTAAAGAGCCAGCGGTGCTCGAGTGTGGCTGGGGTGAGACAAGGTCGTCGTTTAAAGTCACTTGGGGGAAAAGGGGAGAAAAACATGAATATACATGTGCCACGTAATGTTATTCGTGCGCGTTTAAATATACATTATATGCTGCGCAAAACAGCCTCACGCACACCGAGTCTAAATTATAGACTACGCAACGGTATTTGTCTTCTTGGTTCTTTCGGTAAAGTCACGCAGAATTGAAATAATAAAATAATAAAAATAAAACATTATAAAATAATTCTCACGACGTTTCGGCCACAACGCAAGTAGCCGTCCTCAGGTGGAGAACAGGTCTGTCGAGGAGACAGAGTCTGAATGACAAGCCCCAGTCGCTCCAAGCCTGGGGCTTGTCACTCAGACTGTCTCCTCAACACTTGCGTTGTGGCTGAAACGTCGTGAGAATTATTTTATTATGTTTTATTTTTATCATTTTATTATTTCAATTCTACGTGACTTTACCGAAAGAACCAAGAAGATGAATCCCTGCAGTCACGAAAGCTTTAAATTGAAATTTAACGGTATTTGTGTTTTTTTTTTAAATACGCGATATAATACGTAACACATTGCAGTGCATTCAACATTCGCTATATAAATCACACCAAGCAGTCGAGTACATTCAATACACATTGCAGACAACATCGCCGCTAGTCGTCTAGCGCATTTCAAAAACATCATAGACTGCACAATGGAATTCTAGGCCAATTAACAACAATATGACCCCACCGATGTCCCGGCGTTACGCCGCAAATTATGCCAGAATGTTTCTCACCAATATGCGTGCTGGCACATTACCACCCAACCCTAACTACTGGGGATAATAATGATAACAACAACGCTCTGGGGGACACACAGCTGGGATGTGTCGGGATGATCTGGGTTCAAATCATGATCTGATCTGCCCATGGTTTCCAATTGAACTGAAACACCAAGAGGCATTTATATTCTTGGTTCTTTCGGTAAAGTCACATAGAAGGGAAATATAAAATAATACGAATCCCTGCAGTTACGAAAGCTTTAAATAAATAAAAAACTAGAGACATTTGTCAACAACACCGTAACCTTAATAGAAAACAAAAATCGAAATATGTAACAGGCGACGTTTCGGGCAATGAGCCTTCTTCAGGGCACAAACTGTGTTCTCAAGTGACGAAACCGGTTTAGGCTGGGTTTCCCGGGGCGTAGCGAGCTGGTCATCGGTTATTGTACAACCGCAAAAGTAAATTCCCTTTTATTACACTCAATATGTGGCTTTAATCGCAGCTCAGGGTGTTATTAAATATATCGGTTTGACTGTCATGCGGCGAACATTGCTCTCAAGTGGCAGGGCGGGGGGGGGGCAAATTCCACATTCCTATGGCAAATGGACAAGTCTCTCCAAAAGAAAATCACTGCTGGTCCTATTTTATCGACCCCGGAGGGAGGTATGATGGGCCGAGTCTCTCCATAGAACGATCACCGTTGACTTCCCACACAAATTGGTTCCTATTTTATCGACACCGGAGGGAGGTATGATGGGCCGAGTCTCTCCATAGAACGATCACCGTTGACTTCCCACACAAATTGGTTCCTATTTTATCGAGCCTGGACCGATGGTGGGGGGAGTCTCCCCACTGGACGATTAACGTTGACTTCCTACATAAAGTGGTCGTTATTTTATCGACCGTGTAAGGGAGGGGATGATGGGCCGAGTCAAGCCACCCTTAAGACGGAGATTTGAACCGGCAACCCCCCGCTCGCTCGCCGCTCGCCGTAGCGCCGGTTCGCCGGCCCGGATAAACCTACGGTGATTCCTCAGTGTGTTTTTATTTTAAAACTTGATCATTATTCTCACGATCATCATCGTCGTCGTCGTCGTCATCATTGCGCTCCACAGTTGGGGGAGCTGCGTGTCGTTTGTAACGACGCGGAGCTGCTCGCCGTGGAAGCCTCGGTGCCGAGCGCGGCCTTGATTTGGTGAAACGACGACCGCAACGCCACGAACGTGCGGCACATCCTGAGTGACCCCCCCCACCCACCACCCGGCCCCCCCCACGGGGGGACAGTTTATTCCTCTGAGCTCAACCACTGCAACGACGGCAAACCGCTTCAATCACTGCAATCACTGCAACCCCTGCAATCAGTGTAAGCACTGAAACCACTGCTACCACTGAAACCACTACTACCACTGAAACCCCTGCTACGACTGCTACCAATGCAAACAATGCAACCGATACAAGTGAGCATGGAGGCAGTGATCCAGTGGTGGAAGCTCTGCATTACTATGGCAGGGGCGAGTCCATCCGTAGGACAACCGCTGTTGACTTCCTCACACATTTCTACTCGGCTTATCGACCCTCAGAGGGATGATGATGATGGGTAGCATGTATGTATGTAGAACCTCGCCCACCCCCACCAACAAGGATTTGAAATGCGTGACTTTAATAACAATCAGAACAAATAACAGCGTGCGTCAATAACAACAGTGCGTGACCGTAAACAAAAGAATAAAATAAAACCACCGTATATAACCGGAAACGTTTCGGGCAACGGTCCTCCCACATGGCGCATCGGCCGATAAAATGAATAAAACGACGGCGACGAGCGTGGAGCGAGTGCAAGCGCGGTGGAGGGTTGTGAGCGACAGGGGCCACGGCCCGCACGGGCAAAGTGGGGGGGGGGCAGGGAGGGGGGGGGGGCAGCAACGATGATGGAATTGTGTTTCATTTCGCGCGAGCGGCGGCCGTGGCGGGGACCTCGCGTGCCCCGCGCGCCCCCCCCCCCACTCTTCGCTCGCTCGCTCGACGAAAATCAGTAACTCAAACGCGATTAGGATCCATCGACCCAGCCCCCCACCACCGCCTGCCCCCCCCCCCCCAACATCCCCCTATCCCCCTATCCCCCCCCCCCACCGGCCATCCTCTAGCCCACGCCGTGGCTCCCCTACCGGGCAGCTGAACGTTTGGAATTGGAGGTTGAGTCGGAGCGAACGTGTTCGCGCGCGTGCCGTTCATTAACGCACTCTGACCCGAGGGGCGGAAGGGTTTTGTGCGTCAGCTCCGTCCGTCCGTCCGTCCGTCGTCCGTCCGCAATGGAAGGGGGCCGCTAAAGCTCAGCAAGTCGTTGCAATGCGAGCGAGACTTTAGCACGCTAATGCGTCGCTCTCAGGGACTCGATTAACGACGACGACAAAAGCAATGTTCGATTCAACACATCCGTCGATGGCGCTTCGTGGCCTTCGATAGGTGACGTTTCCGACAATGGCCCTTTCTCACCGCACATCCACGAGGAAGGGTCATTATAACCCGAACCCGTCGCCTTTCGTGCCATTCCCCTCTTGAGGCCGCGGACAGTGACACGGACGCGGAATGTGTCGGGGATTTTGGTCGCAGCAGTAAACGCGTCGCGCGCCCAGCCAGCGTGACACCCGAGTTCGATTCCTGCCCGCAGCAATGATCAGAACCGGTCCTGGGCCTCCCCTCGGTCGACTCCTGCCTTTGATTGTTCTACGACCGGTTTGGATTACGAAGCTATTGATTTATTTTTAAATGTACATACCTCCATGTAAATGAGAAAAAAAATTTACCCGTAAAAACAAAGTTTTTCACTATAAATCCTTTATATGCGTGGCGGCTAGAGTCCTCTCGTCCTCTGGCTTGAGATGGCTGCCACCTATGGGTCAGATGATTTCCTGCCACCATTAAGCAATTGGTAATTAAATATAATTTATTTTTTCCTAAAAAGTGTAAAATTTTGGAATTTTTTTTTCACGAAAATAAATTGTCACGCACAACGAGTCTGTGTGCAAAATGTCAGCTCGATTGGATCACGGGAAGTGGGTTAAAAAACGACCGAAATATTTGCACGGTCGTAAGCGCGCAAGCAAGCAAGCAAGCGAACTTAATATAAAGGATTTAATAAGGTGCCGACGGGATGCACCGAATGCAACTTTCACATCCAATTCGTAGATTTTTTTTTTTTCCCCAACGACAGCTCTGCTGGGAAAAAGACACGACAGTAATTTAAAAAAAATCTAAATTCATGGAAAGAATTTACAAAGAATTATAATGGTAGCGGGGAATCGACGCGGCCCGGGAGAGAGAAACCAATCGAGTCACGGTCACCGGCTGGGTGGGTGGGGGGGGGAGTTGGCGCTCGCCGAGCATCGATCCACCGTTTATTACCAAACTCACCAGGGAGAAAGCGACGACGCGGCGGATGTCCCGTGGTTGATGTAACCCTTTCCCGTTCCGAGACGGTTTGCAAACGTTGCGTGGGGTGGTGCGCGTCCCCGTCCGCCAGCGTTGATTTTATTCAGAGGGGAGCGTATTAGCGCCTCTTGTTTTCATGAAGACGTTGTACCGGCAGTCACCGCGGAGAAGCGTAGCGACACGGCCGCCGCCGACGCACTCTACGATAGCTGGCGCCAAACTGCGCCGCGCGCCCCCCTCCCGCGTGGCCTTTGACCTTCCGATTCCGATGGCGTGAACGTACGTAGCGGGAACGGAACGGGAAGATAAACTGATGATGTACACACGTACGTACGTCATCGGAACGGGTTAATATGGCCTCAATTAGACACGCGCACACGCAGCTTCTGCCACGGGGTGCTCTTCGTTGTTACCGTGTGTCCCTCGCTCGCCCTCTGAATATGCAAGTTTCCACACGTATGTGTGTGTGCGCGTGTGTGTACGTGTGGGGAGCGGTGGTGTAGCGTTTAGCGCGGTGCGCTACGAACCCGACGATCCGAGTTTGATTACCACTCACGGCCACCAGTGACGATTATTAGAACCGGTCCCAGGCCTCCCCTAGGTCGACCCAGCCTAACATGAGTACCTGGTGCGGTGTGTAAACAATGCTACTAGGCAAAGATGGCTGGGCGTGGTGTTGGCCACTCACCCCATCATAAGCCATGTCAGCCTTCACAGGTGCTCGCTAACAGCACTTGCCCCAACAGTCTGTTCAGGCTATACGGGGGATCTTTGTCTTTGTTTTGTGTATATGTGTGGAGGAGGCTCGTGGAGGACGCTACTGGTCAGTGAGAGGATAGTCGCCCACCTCGGTGGAGCGATGTTCACTACCTCGACTGGTACACAGGAGGTCGTGGATTTTATCCCGACCCTGAAGCCTGCTGGATATTTGGAGTTTTCATGTTCTCCCCGTGGTCGCGTGGATTTTTCACCGGATCCTCGGGTTTTCCTCTAAACATTTAGAAATATAAGTTTATATTTGGCTGCTATGATTTTCAACATAAGGCACTTCGTTGAGCTATCATATGTGGTAGCCAGGTCGCTTCTGAAAAACAGCTATACAGCCCAGTGAGCCTGTGGTGGTAAAATACTAATTATTTACTTTAATTGGCAATGGATCGATTGTGTGTTTGGTAAAAAAAAAAAAACAATTATAGAGCCCACATTTATTGTTTGGGTTGCATATTTAAAATTTGGTGAAAATTGAGGGTTTAAGAAAAAATATGAGATGTGCTCCTGCTTTGTAAAATGTGCAATACAATTCCACGTGATGCTGATGATAAGCCACTTTGTTGAGCTATCATTTGTGGCCAGGTCACTTAAGGAAGCTACATAGCTCAGTGGGCCTTAGCTGCTAAAATGAAAACATAGTTTAAATATAATTTGGATTGATCGACTGGGTGTGCCGTCTGAGTGTCTGAACAGAGGGGGGGGGGGTGGAGGGGGGAGACAAAGGGGGCCGAGCGTGGGGCATGCCACACCACCCCCCCCTCACCCCCTTAATAGGGGCTCAATCATAACATTTGCCCCTAATAGGCGATAAGCATAATCATGGGATCGTGATCGTTTGAAAGTGTGTGCATACGTACGTGTGTTTTCAATTTCCATTTCCCAGGGGCTTAATTTCAGTCGGAGCTGTCTGGGGCTGAGCTCCAGAAAATATCAATAAGCCCCGAATCTGAATACATACATATTTATTTATATGCTATATATATATAAACAAAAATATATACTGATTTTCAGCTCCAGCTCTTTAAAGTTTTTTCAAATACCCGTTAAATAATAAAAATCAATGTTGCACGGTGCCGAGGGAAAAAATAATAATAAAACCGCCAGCGGTCTTACAGCCTCAGATGCGGCTGTGTAATATATACGGTTTATAAGGTGAAACGCAAATCAAAGTCATTAAAATACGGCCCTGGCGAGACCTGAATATTGACAGCCCACCACTCGCGGGATTTCATATGGAAATTTTCCACATAAGGGATAAAAAAAAAACCGTGTCGGTAAAAATCCCAATTCTTACCCCGGCACCTCCTCTTCCCACGCCGAGCGGAATAATCGCCTTTTTATTTTGCCCAGTTGAGGGACGGGGGGCCGCTGCACGGCCGCGTGCCCTCCGGGCGAAGGCCGTGGTCCCGGCGTGCGACGGTCGAGAGATAAAGCGGCGGCGCGGAGATGCGCTCGACAACTCAAAGATCCGCGTGCGGACTGGCGAGCGAGCCAGTCAGCCAGCCACGGCATGGTTCCTCCTCACTCCGACGATGCCCGCAGGAAGGCCTGGGAGTTTCTCATCAACTGTGCGGTGATGCACCAACACCTTGTTGCTGCTGCTGCTGCTGCCGCCTCTCCACATAGTAAATTTATATATTTGTTTTTATTAGAGACCGAAACGGGAGGAACCTTCTTCTTGGTTCTTTCGGTAAAGTCACGTAGAAGGGAAATAATAAAATAGCGTCTGCCCGACAGACCTGGTCTTCACCTGAGGACGGCTGCTTGCGTTGTGGCCGAAACGTCACGAGAATTATTTTATTATGTTTTATTTTGATTTGATTTTGATCATTTTATTATTTCCCTTCTACGTGACTTTACCAAAAGAACCAAGAAGATGAATCCCTGCAGTCACGAAAGCTTTAAAGGGAGGAACCTTCTTCACAATCCTGGCTATCGCCTGATGAAGCTGGTTGTTGTAATCACCGGTGGAAAGTCACGGTACTCGAATTGTAAATGTTGTGGGTTTACTCTCCAACACACCGGTGTGCTGAACTAGTCACTAATTGGCACTTTTTCTTTACGTGACAAACCTTACTGATCGGCTGTGTCGGGTGGTGGCGGGTTTAACGACACATTTATATTTGCGCGATCTAACCCACAAAAAACCTCTATCATGGATAGCTTCGGTCGTAGAAGCCTGCGTCTCGAATGTTACGTCTTTTCCCTCGTAGAAATCAACACAAACTCGTGGGTGTACGTACGTCCTGTTGAACTTCTTTCGCACGCCGTAACGTATCCAATCGGAGGTGCGGGGGGGGGTGAAGGTCAACAAACTAAACACAACAAACAAACAAGCAGCTCTAAAGAGATGGGTGGGGGGCGATCACCCCCATCGCCAACCGCCCCCCTTACCCCGCCCCCCATCCCCCGCGCCCCCTCCCACACGGATCTGCCACTTGCCTGCCTCTGCGTCTCTCCTCCACAGCCACACGTGCCCTCCTCTCCTCAGCACCCCGCGCCCTCTCCATCCCCGTGTCCTGTTGGGGGCAGAGTCGGTTGGGAGGGAGTTTGGGGGGGGGGGGTAAGAGAGAGGGGGGAGAGGGAGGTGGGGACATCGAGAGGCAACGTCAAGTGGAGGTTCACAATGGCCACCACCTCCACCGCAGCGGTGTCGTGAAAAAACCCGGGGAGGGGGGAAGGGGCGGGCGGGGGTGTTATTGGCCTACTCCTCCACACAGACCACACGCACCTGCGCTTTGCCCCACATATTGGTAGAGGGTATTTTAATTTTTTTGACACTGCATTTGTCTTTGGTAAACGTGGCCTTGGGCCTTGTGGAATGGAAGGCGGCTCTATAACAATTCGTGTTGTTATCATCATCATCATGATTATTGCACGAGGGCGGCGGTGGGGGCAGCACCACCGCACGCCCAGCGCCAGCTGTGTCTGCCCGGTGGCGACGTCCCGGTACCCGTCACCGCCGTTGTCGGTCGCGGGCGGGAATCAAACTCGGGCCGCCGGGTTCAACCCGGGAAGGTTGCGAGTTCCAAATCCCGGTTGTGGTGGAGGGGGGCGAGGGGGGGTTGACTGAACCCATTCATCATCTGTCTGGGGTCGATAGAACGAGCACCACTTTGTGGGGAAGTCAACAGTGGATGTCCTACGGATGGACTCGCCCCCCACCCCCCGCCATAGTCATGTGGAACTTCCACCACTGGCTCAGGGCTGTAAACGGGAGATAAGCACCGCCTGAATGCTCGTTCGAGCAAGGTGGTGGGGTCTGTATGGTACACACCCCGCCGCACACAGCTAGTAGGCGAGTGGGTCGGTGGGTGAGCGGGTCGGTGGGTGAGCGAGTGGGTGGGGGAATGGGTGAATTGCCGAGTATGGTACAGGTGGTGCGTACAGGCGGCGCGTACAGGCGGCGCGTACAGGCGGCGCGCATCACTGGGCACGCGTGCGGTGCCATCGGCCTCTCCGGCAAATCCCGTGCGAGAGCCGCGCCACGCGTGACCCAATCCCCTCTCGCGCGCGACCAGCAGCAGCAGCAGTGACGTCACGGGGGCAGCCCGGGCTGACAGCTCCCCCCCACATCCCCCCCCCACATCCCCCCCCCCCCCACGCCACCCTCCCCAGGCCCTCACCCGCCCCAGCAATTTCAGCACCATCCCCCCCCCCCCACCGGTCCCGGGCTCAATGATTCCCAGCTCGAGCTGGCAGGCGAGCGTCTCTGTAATTATCCACGTGTCGGGGCTTCTACCGCTCAGCATGCGACCGACGGCCGACACCGCTGATGAATTAATACATTTTTTTTTTACTGAAACCGCATCGTCCTCTGCGCCGGGTTGCGCCGCGCGTCGTTTCTGTTGTGATGACCGACGGTTCGCTCCGACGGTCCTGGAAAAGTTTCTTCGGGAGCCGGTGGGTTTGTGTGTGTGCGTGTTTCTGTGGTGTGTGTGTGTTTTTTGTAGGGGGGAGTGGTAGTGTAGCGGTTAGCACGCTGCGCTACGAACCTTGCGACCCGAGTTCGATTCCCGCTCACGGCCAACACCGGTGACGATTATCTGAACCGGTCCTGGGTTTCCTCTAGGTCGACTCAGCCTCAAATGAGTACCTGGTGCGATGTGTAAACATTGCCACTGGGGGGACAAAGGCGGCCGGGCGTGGTGTTGGTCACCGAGCCCCTCATATGCCGGTGCCTTTCAAAGGTGCTCGCTAACAGCACTTGCCCCAACAGTCTGTTACAGGCTATACAGGGGATCTTTGTCCTTGTGTGCTTTTGTGTTGATGTGGGCGAGTGAGAAAGTGGGTGAGTTAGTGGATGAATGGATGAGTGGGTGGTTGAGTGAGTGGGTGGGTGATTGAGTGAGTGGGTGATTGGGTTAGTAGCTGAGTGAGTGGGTGGTTGAATGAGTGGATCACCAGTGGCTGAGTAAATGGGTAGGTGATTGAGTGAGTAGGTGGGTGAGTGAATGGGTGAGTGGGTGGGTGAGTGAGTGAGTGGATGGGCAGTGGCTGAGTGAGTGGGTGAGTGAGTGGGTGAGTGAGTTGGTGAGAGGGTGAGTGTGTAGGTGGGTGAGTGAGTGGGTGGGTGAGTGGCTGAATAAGTGGGTGGGTGAGTGAGTGGATGGGCAGTGGCTGAGTGAGTGGATGAGTGAGTTGGTGAGAGGGTCATTTTGTAGGTGGGCGAGTGGGTGGGTGAGCGAGTCGGTGGGTGAGCGAGTGAGCGAGTGAGTGGGTGGGTCAGTGGGCGGGCGGGCAATTCACCAAATCTCAAAGAGATGATGCAAACTGATTGGCTCAATCACCTACACGCGAACCTCTCCTCTCTAAACCGCTCCGCTCTCCCCTTCACCGGCCCGTTGCGCAACCGACGAGACGACTCCACCTCCACCGTTCCGTCGGCGAGAGTGAGCGAGGGAGCGACACACCCAACGTCCACCCACGGTCCACGCGTTCACCGCCCGATAATCACCCAACCCGACTTCCTCTCCACCGCGCTGCGTCGCGAAGGAAACGCTCGTTAAAGCCGCCGTGAGCTACGTCGCGAGCGGCGCCCCCCCCCCCCCCCCGTCAGCCCTGGGCTACCGGTGGAAGTTCCACATTACTATGGCAGGGGCGAGTCCACAACCAATGTTAATTTCCCCCGCAAAGTGGTGCTCGTTTTATCGACCCCCAGAGGGATGACGATGGGTTGCACGCATGTATATTGAACTTCTTTCGCACCGTACGTATCCAACCGTGCTAACCGCAGGTGCAGGGCAACAAACAGCTGTTGCTGCTGCACGGCTCACCGATGGCGCTCTCGGCTCGTGCCGCCACGTGCCGTTCGGCTGCCGGCAACTTCTTCGGGAACTGCACCGTTAGACTCGCTAACGAGCACTTGCCCCGGCAGTCTGCTCAATGCTATACGGGGGATCTTTGTCTTTTGTACGCGTGTGTACATGCCTGTAGATGTGGGGAGCGGTGGCGTAGCGGTTAGCGCTACGCTGCGCAACGAACCCGGCGGCACGAGTTCGATTCCCGCTCACGGCCAACACCGGTGACGATTATCTGAACCGGTCTTGGGCCTGCCCTAGGTCGATTCAGCCTTAAATGAGTACCTGGTGCGGTGTGCGACCATCGCCACTGGGGCGACAAAGGCGGTCGGGCGTGGTGCTGGCCACCCACCCCCTCGTGTTCCGTTCCGGCCTTCATAGGTGCTCGCTAAGAGCACTTGCCCCTACATTATGTTAAGGCTATATGGGGGATCTTTGTCTATACCTGTAGATGCGCGTGTGTGTGTGTGTGTGTAAGCGATGCAATCCCATCAGGTGGTACTCATTTTATCAACCCCAAAGGGTTTATGAGGATGATGACAGCTGTTGCTGTTACCGCTGCTGATGATGATGATGATGGCATTGAGTCAATCCTGGCAAAGATTCCAACTCAAGGCTTCACACCTTACCTGGCCTGCTTCGTGTCTCAATTAATTTGCCCAAAGCAAATTAATCAAACCGCGATACGAGTACGGTTCCAGAAAACGCGAGTATCTGCAATTGTACTGTAGTAGCGTATTTAAGGAAATAAACGCCACACATTATCATTTCCTGCCGGGGTTCTGCAAAATTGAGACTTCCACGTCTGTGTGGCTTTTCGGACAAAATAACGAGGGTGCGCTCGCTGCTGCTGCTATTACTGCTGCTGTTGCTGCTGCTGCTGTTGCTATCGCTGCTGCTGCTATTACTGCTGCTGTTGCTACTATCGCTGCTGCTGCTGCTATTACTGCTATCGCTGCTATTGCTGCTACTGATATTACTATTTCTATCACTACTGCTGCTATTACTGCTATTGCTGCTGCTATTACTGATATTGCTAGCACTGCTGCTGCTACTACTGATATTGCTGCTGCTATTGCTATCATTGCTGCTGCTATTGCTGCTGCTATTACTGATATTGCTAGCACTGCTGCTGCTACTACTGATATTGCTGCTGCTATTGCTATCATTGCTGCTGCTATTGCTGCTGCTATTACTGATATTGCTAGCACTGCTGCTGCTACTACTGATATTGCTGCTGCTATTGCTATCATTGCTGCTGCTATTGCTGCTGCTATTACTTCTGCTGCTATTGTTATCACTGCTGCTGCTATTACTGCTGTAGTTACTACTGCTGCTGCTATTGCTGCTGCTATTACTTCTGCTGCTATTGTTATCACTGCTGCTGCTATTACTGCTGTAGTTACTACTGCTGCTGCTATTGCTGCTGCTATTGCTATCACTGCTGCTGCTATTACGGCTGCTGTCATTGCTGTAGTTACTACTGCTGCTGCTATTGCTGCTATTGCTGCTGCTATTACTTCTGCTGCTATTGCTATCACTGCTGCTGCTATTACGGCTGCTGTCATTGCTGTAGTTACTACTGCTGCTATCACTGCTGCTACTATTGCTGCTGCTGTTGCTAAAACTATTAGTTGCTGCTGCTATTGCTGCTGCTGCTGCTGCTACTGCTATCTATGCTGCTGCTGCTATTACTACCGTTGCTGCTGCTATTACTATCACTGCTGCCACTGTTATGACTGCTGCTGCTGCGGCAATAAAGTCTGCAATGCATCACCCTCCACCGCCTCCGCATGCAGTGATGGACGCGAGTGACAGAAACCGAATGTGTCCCGATGTAAAATTAAAATATGCAAATGCAGGTGTGCTCTGCCCTTGGGTATCTTGGTATTTTATGCGCGCGTGTACCGGTGCGTGCGTGCGTGCCGGTGAGTGCGTACGTGCGTGCGTGTGTGCCGGTGAATGCGTGTGTGCGTGCGTGTGCGTGCCGGTGAGTGCGTGTGTGCGTGCAAGTGTGTGCGTGCGTGCGTGCAACAACGAGCGGAGCGCCGGGCGGCTAAAATGCGGCATCTACCACGCATCTCAGTCAGCCAACCCATGGCAACCTGGGTCAGTTCCACGAGACCTCCTGTTAGCGGCAGCCTTCGCCACTTCACGTGGCCTCAAAGTGCACCTGGCCTGGCACAGGCGCCGTGGTGACATCCACCGCCACTTTGTGTTGGTATTGGTGCAGGTGAGCGCGTGCGTGTGTTTGTGTGTGTGTGTGCGCGTGGGGAGCGGTGGCACGGTGGTTAGCGCGCTGCGCTACGAACCCGGCGGTCCGAGTTCGATTTTCGCTCACGGCCAATTACAGTGACGATTATCTGAACCGGTCCTGGGCCTCCCCTAGGTCTACTCAGCCGCAAGTGAGCACCCAGTGCGGTGTGTAGTAAACATCGCCACTGGGGAGACAAAGGCGGCCGGGCGTGGTGCCGGCCACCAACCCCCTCGTGTGCCGTGCCGGCCTTCACAGGTGCTCGCTAACAGCACTTGCCCCAATCGTCTGTTAAGGCTATATGGGGGATCTTTGTCTTTGTCGGGTACGCATATATGTCTTTATTTATTTATTCCATAGCAAGCATCGGGACACCGTATGCAAATTTTGTTATTTTGGCCGAGTGAGCGAGAGGGAAGCATATCCGATGCTGTGAACCCAATATTGCCCAATATTTGTTTAATATTTTTGTTAATTCATCGTAGCTGCTATAAAAATCAATTTTGGTTTAAAAAAAAAAACCCGCACCAGTACAGTTCAAAATATATTTTAGCGCAGAATATTGGGGCTTCGTAACAAAAATGTGAATATTATTTATATATTTAAGCTCGCATGTTCTCCACGCTTGCTGCTGCTGCTGCAGAATGAGCGATGCGTTTCTTGCCCGTGGCAGGATCTCGTGGTTGTCGTGGCAACAGCGGCCAGATTCTTGGCAAACTGCCAGCGTGGGATTAGCCCTCTGTGGCACGCGGAGACAGAGACACAGAGAGACACAGAGAGAGACAGATAGACACAGAAAGAGACTAATAGAGCGATATAGAGAGAGAAGGAAGAGATAAAGAGAGAGGGGGAGACGGGGAGAGAGGGAGAGATGCAGAGGAGAGGGAACGCTTCACGAATTTGCGTGTCATCCTTGCGCAGGGGCCATGCTAATCTTCTCTGTATCGTTCCAATGTTTTTAGTACAGGTACTGCCGGAGGAGAGGGAGAGAGATGCAGAGAGATAGATGCAGAGAGAGAGAGATGCGAGGAGAGATGCGAGAAGGGCGAGAGAGAGAGTGAGCGAGAGGTGGGGGTTTACATAAAGCAAAGTTATTATTTAAAAAAAAATACGAAATGATGAACGAAGCAAAGTGCCGACTACACCGAGCATCTTCTTGTTTCCACTGATCGTAAATAAAAGAGAGAGAGAGAGAGATGCAGAGAGAGGGAGAGAATAATAAAATGACAAACAGCGACACAGAGAGAGACGAGGCTGAGAGAGGGAGAGACGTGACAGAGAGAGAGAGACGGAGAGAGGTAAAGGCAGATGCAGAGAAGAGAGAGAAACAGCGGAAAGGAGGAGAGTGGAGGTGAGAAACATGGGGGAGGGAGGGGGCAAGGAGGCATCAGCAGCAGCAGCAGAGCGAATGCCGGAGGAAGAGCGACTGAGAGGGAGGGAGAGAGGGAGGGGGAGAGCGGCGAAGAAGTAGAGCACCTGGGAACGTGGTGAGGTGGGGGAGGTGGGGGTGGTGAGTGAGGTGAGTGAGATGAGTGAGGTGGGGGTGGTGGGTGTGGTGAGTGAGGTGAGTGAGATGAGTGAGGTGGGGGAGGTGGGGGTGGTGAGTGAGGTGAGTGAGATGAGTGAGGTGGGGGTGGTGGGTGTGGTGAGTGAGGTGAGTGAGATGAGTGAGGTGGGGGAGGTGGGGGTGGTGAGTGAGGTGAGTGAGATGAGTGAGGTGGGGGTGGTGGGTGTGGTGAGTGAGGTGAGGGTGGTGAGGGTGGTGAGTGAGGTGAGTGAGATGAGTGAGGTGGGGGAGGTGGGGGTGGTGAGGGTGGTGAGTGAGGTGAGTGAGGTGGGGGAGGTGGGGGTGATGAGGGTGGTGAGTGAGGTGAGTGAGGTGGGGGAGGTGAGGGTGAGTGAGGTGGGGGAGGTGGGGGTGGTGAGTGAGGTGAGTGTGGTGAGGGTGGTGAGTGAGGTGAGTGAGGTGGGGGTGGTGAGGGTGGTGAGTGAGGTGAGTGAGGTGGGGGTGGTGAGGGTGGTGAGTGAGGTGAGTGAGGTGGGGGAGGTGAGGGTGAGTGAGGTGAGGGAGGTGGGGGTGGTGAGTGAGGTGAGTGTGGTGAGGGTGGTGAGCGAGGTGAGTGAGGTGGGGGTGGTGAGTGAGGTGAGTGAGGTGGGGGAGGTGAGGGTGAGTGAGGTGGGGGTGGTGAGGGTGGTGAGGTGGGGGAGGTGGGGGAGGTGGGGGTGGTGAGTGAGGTGAGTGTGGTGAGGGTGGTGAGTGAGGTGAGTGAGGTGGGGGTGGTGAGTGAGGTGAGTGAGGTGGGGGAGGTGAGGGTGAGTGAGGTGGGGGAGGTGAGGGTGAGTGAGGTGGGGGAGGTGGGGGTGGTGAGTGAGGTGATGTGAGTGAGGTGAGGGTGGTGAGTGAGGTGAGTGAGATGAGTGAGGTGGGGGTGGTGGGTGTGGTGAGGTGAGTGAGGTGAGGGTGGTGAGGGTGGTGAGTGAGGTGAGTGAGATGAGTGAGGTGGGGGAGGTGGGGGTGGTGAGGGTGGTGAGTGAGGTGAGTGAGGTGGGGGAGGTGGGGGTGGTGAGGGTGGTGAGTGAGGTGAGTGAGGTGAGTGAGGTGGGGGAGGTGAGAGTGAGTGAGGTGGGGGAGGTGGGGGTGGTGAGTGAGGTGAGTGTGGTGAGGGTGGTGAGTGAGGTGAGTGAGGTGGGGGTGGTGAGTGAGGTGAGTGAGGTGGGGGAGGTGAGGGTGAGTGAGGTGGGGGAGGTGGGGGTGGTGAGTGAGGTGAGTGAGGTGGGGGAGGTGAGGGTGAGTGAGGTGGGGGAGGTGGGGGTGGTGAGTGAGGTGATGTGAGTGAGGTGAGGGTGGTGAGTGAGGTGAGTGAGATGAGTGAGGTGGGGGTGGTGAGGGTGGTGAGGGTGGTGAGGTGGGGGAGGTGGGGGTGGTGAGTGAGGTGAGTGTGGTGAGGGTGGTGAGTGAGGTGAGTGAGGTGGGGGTGGTGAGTGAGGTGAGTGAGGTGGGGGAGGTGAGGGTGAGTGAGGTGGGGGAGGTGGGGGTGGTGAGTGAGGTGATGTGAGTGAGGTGAGGGCGGTGAGTGAGGTGAGTGAGATGAGTGAGGTGGGGGTGGTGGGTGTGGTGAGGTGAGTGAGGTGAGGGTGGTGAGGGTGGTGAGTGAGGTGGGGGTGGTGAGGGTGGTGAGGTGAGTGAGGTGAGGGTGGTGAGTGAGGTGAGGGTGGTGAGTGAGGTGGGGGTGGTGAGTGAGGTGGGGGTGGTGAGCGTGGTGTGGTGAGTGAGGTGAGTGAGGTGAGGGTGGTGAGTGAGGTGGGGGTGGTGAGGGTGGTGAGGTGAATGAGGTGAGGGTGGTGAGTGTGGTGGGGGTGGTGAGTGAGGTGAGTGAGGTGGGGGAGGTGAGGGTGGTGAGTGTGGTGAGTGAGGTGGAGGTGGTGAGTGAGGTGGGGGAGGTGGGGGTGGTGAGGGTGGTGAGTGAGGTGAGTGAGGTGAGTGAGGTGGGGGAGGTGAGGGTGAGTGAGGTGGGGGAGGTGGGGGTGGTGAGTGAGGTGAGTGTGGTGAGGGTGGTGAGTGAGGTGAGTGAGGTGGGGGTGGTGAGTGAGGTGAGTGAGGTGGGGGAGGTGAGGGTGAGTGAGGTGGGGGAGGTGGGGGTGGTGAGTGAGGTGAGTGAGGTGGGGGAGGTGAGGGTGAGTGAGGTGGGGGAGGTGGGGGTGGTGAGTGAGGTGATGTGAGTGAGTTGAGGGTGGTGAGTGAGGTGAGTGAGATGAGTGAGGTGGGGGTGGTGAGGGTGGTGAGGGTGGTGAGGTGGGGGAGGTGGGGGTGGTGAGTGAGGTGAGTGTGGTGAGGGTGGTGAGTGAGGTGAGTGAGGTGGGGGTGGTGAGTGAGGTGAGTGAGGTGGGGGAGGTGAGGGTGAGTGAGGTGGGGGAGGTGGGGGTGGTGAGTGAGGTGATGTGAGTGAGGTGAGGGCGGTGAGTGAGGTGAGTGAGATGAGTGAGGTGGGGGTGGTGGGTGTGGTGAGGTGAGTGAGGTGAGGGTGGTGAGGGTGGTGAGTGAGGTGGGGGTGGTGAGGGTGGTGAGGTGAGTGAGGTGAGGGTGGTGAGTGAGGTGAGGGTGGTGAGTGAGGTGGGGGTGGTGAGTGAGGTGGGGGTGGTGAGCGTGGTGTGGTGAGTGAGGTGAGTGAGGTGAGGGTGGTGAGTGAGGTGGGGGTGGTGAGGGTGGTGAGGTGAATGAGGTGAGGGTGGTGAGTGTGGTGGGGGTGGTGAGTGAGGTGAGTGAGGTGGGGGAGGTGAGGGTGGTGAGTGTGGTGAGTGAGGTGGAGGTGGTGAGTGAGGTGGGGGAGGTGGGGGTGGTGAGGGTGGAGAGTGAGGTGAGTGAGGTGGGGGAGGTGAGTGAGGTGAGTGAGGTGGGGGTGGTGGGGGTGGTGGGGGTGGTGAGTGAGGTGAGTGAGGTGGGTGAGGTGAGGGTGGTGAGTGAGGTGGGTGAGGTGAGGGTGGTTAGTGAGGTTAGTGAGGTGAGGGTGGTGAGTGAGTCGGGGTGAGGTGATGGTGGTGAGTAAGGTGAGTGTGGTGAGTGAGGTGAGGGTGATGAGTGAGTCGGGGTGAGGTGAGGGTGGTGAGTGAGGTGGGAGTGGTTAGTGAGGTTAGTGAGGTGAGGGTGGTGAGGTGAGGGTGGTTAGTGAGGTGAGTGAGGTGAGGGTGGTGAGTGAGTCGGGGTGAGGTGATGGTGGTGAGTGAGGTGAGTGTGGTGAGTGAGGTGAGTGAGGTGAGGGTGATGAGTGAGTCGGGGTGAGGTGAGGGTGGTGAGTGAGGTGGGGGTGGTTAGTGAGGTTAGTGAGGTGAGGGTGGTGAGGTGAGGGTGGTGAGTGAGGTGAGGGTGGTGAGGTGAGGGTGGTTAGTGAGGTGAGGGTGGTGAGTGAGGTGAGGTTAGTGAGGTGAGGGTGGTGAGTGAGGTGAGGGTGGTGAGGTGAGGGTGGTGAGTGAGGCGGGGTGAGCAAGACGAACGCGCGGCCAGGAGGGTGACAACGATTCACGCGAAGCTCCCAATGAGCGTGGCGACGTGAACACGCCGCGTGAGGGAACAGGATGGGAGGTGCAGCGGTTAGCGCGCGTGAGGGAACAGGATGGGAGGCGCAGCAGTTAGCGCGCTGCCACACTCTGCACCCTGGCGACCCGGGAACGGTGAAGTGTGGTCCAACTACACCCCCACGGTCGACACAACACGGGGGGGGGGGGGGGGTCTTCATCTAGCAGTGGAGTGACAAGGCAGCCGTGGATTATATATCGCGTTAACCAATGCACGAGATGACCAAGACAAAGGTCCCCCGTATAGCCTTGACAGACTGTTGGGGCAAGTGCTGTCGGCGAGCACGGAGGCCGGCACTGTGGCACACGAGGGGGTGGGTGGCCAGCACCGCGCCCGGCCGCCTTTGTCTCCCCAGTGGCGATGTTTACTACACACCGCGCCAGGGACTCGCACGTACATATGAGCCACGTGACCATGCGTAGTAGCGGTAGTAACGGCGGTGGTGGTAATGATGACGATAGCGATCTTTTTTATTAAACTATTTTATTTTAGCAGGTCAGGCACACTGAGTTACGCGGCTCTTTTTCAGAAGTGACCTGGCCACAAATGGTAGCTCAACGAAGTGGCTTATCATCACGTAGACATTTATAGCAGCCAAATACTCATAAAAACACGTCGATTCTAAATGCGGAGGTTAAAAAACCGGAGGACCCGGAAAAAAATCCACGCGACCACGGGGAGAGAGAGAGAGACGCAAACTCCAAATATACAGCAGGCATCAAGGGTCGGGATCGAACCCACGACCTCCTGCATACCAGGCGAGGTAGTTAACATCTCCCAGCCACCGTGATGATGATGAGAGAGAGAGACAAGCAAACTCCAAATCTCCAGTAGGCGTCAGGGGTCGGGATCGAACCCACGACCTCCTGCATACCAGGCGAGGCAGTAAACATCTCCTAGGCAACGTGATGATGATGGGAGAGACACGGAAACTCCAAATATACAGTAGGTGTCAGGGGTCGGGATCGAACCCACGACCTCCTGCATACCAGGCGAGGTAGTTCACATCTCCCAGTCACCGTGATGATGATGAGAGAGAGACACTCAAACTCCAAATCTCCAGTAGGCGTCAGGGGTCGGGATCGAACCCACGACCTCCTGCATACCAGGCGAGGTAGTTCACATCTCCCAGTCACCATGATGATGATGAGAGAGAGACACTCAAAAACTCCAAATCTCCAGTAGGCGTCAGGGGTCGGGATCGAACCCACGACCTCCTGCATACCAGGCGAGGTAGTTCACATCTCCCAGTCACCATGATGATGATGAGAGAGAGACACTCAAAAACTCCAAATCTCCAGTAGGCGTCAGGGGTCGGGATCGAACCCACGACCTCCTGCATACCAGGCGAGGCAGTTAACATCTCCTAGCCAACGTGATAATGATGAGAGAGAGACAATCAAACTCCAAATATACAGCAGGTGTCAGGGTCGGGATCGAACTCACGATCTCCTGCATACCAGGCGAGGTAGTCAACATCTCCTAGCCACCGTGATGATGAGAGAGAGACACTCAAACTCAAAATATACAGTAGGCGTCAGAGGTCAGGATCGAACCCACGACCTCCTGCATACCAGGCGAGGCAGTTAACATCTCCTAGCCAACGTGATGATGATGAGAGAGAGAGAGACACGGAAACTCCAAATATACAGTAGACATCAGGGGTCGGGATCGAACCCACGACCTCCTGCATACCAGACGAGGCAGTTAACATCTCCTATCCAACGTGATGATGATGAGAGAGACACGGAAACTCCAAATATACAGCAGGCGTCAGGGGTCAGGATCGAACCCACGACCTCCTGCATACCAGGCGAGGTAGTCAATATCTCGCCCACCGCGGCACCCCTGTACGTAAAGATATAAACCCGCGGGCGAGGTGGTATCGCGGGCAATCTGGGAGCACAGCTGCACGGAGCTGCTGGGACGTCGTTAGGGTCTCATCGTGCGGTCTTCCCGCGCTCCTCCTCCCTCCCTCCCTCCCCACCGCTAATTTCTCTTCAGGGCCCATTTCACAGAGGTGCAGCTCACGCGCGCACGGAGAGATCTGGGACGGTGCGTGCGTGCATGCGTGAGTGGGTGTGTGTGGTCATCTCAGTCAGTCGACCCGTGGCACCTGGGTCTGCCCCGTGACCTCCTGCCAGCGGGTGTTCGACACTTCACGCGACCTCAAGGTGCACATGGCCTGGCACAAGCGTCGTGGTGACGTCACCACGACGCTTGGTGGCATTGTATGGTTGTACGCACGGGTGTGTATGTGTGTGTGTGGTGCCGGACGCGGTGTTGGCCACCCACCCCTTCGTGTGCCGTGCCGGCCTTCATAGGTGCTACTCGCTAACAGCACTTGCCCCTACACTCTGTCGAAGGCGATATGGGGGATCTTTGTCTTTGGGGAGGGGTAGTGTAGCTACGAAGCAGGCGGCCCGAGTTCGATTCCTGCTCACGGCCAACACCAGTGACAGTTATTGGCCACCCCTAGGTCGACTCAGCCTCACCGTTACATTGTTTTTGTGGCTTTATTTTGGTGATTTTCAAAACGTTTTGGTTTAGCCATGTTTGTTTGTTGTAGTACAAAGTTGGCCTGATAACTTTAATCTGCATTGTCTTATGGTTGTTATTGTTTGACTCGCACCCCACTGGGATTTTTGCACACAGCGCTGAAATGCGGTGTTTTTTTCTGGAAGACTTTGCTGTTTTTTCCAGGAATTTTCTGTTGCGTGTAGTCACTTTAAGATGTTTCGTGTTCATGTTTTTGTTTTGTTGCGGTTGCACCCGAGTCAAGAGCCGCATGGCTCACAGTGTTATACATACCTAAATAAATGAAAACTGAAAAATGAAATGAGTACCCGGTGCGGTGTGTAAACAACGCCATGAGGGAGGCAAAGGCGGTGGAGACAGGCACAGAAACAAGACACGGAGATGGACACGGAGAGAGACGCAGACACGGAGGCAACGGGGGGGGGGGAGGACAGGACACGCAGAGACACGAACGCAAACAGCACCGGGCACAGAGAGACGTGAAGACGGAAGAGACCCAGAGACACAAAGGAAAGACGCGAGAGACAGGCATGCAGAGCCAGAGAGGGACGGACGCGTGTGGAGTGGGTCACGAGAGCTGTCCGCGGTTCTGCTGAAGCGAGGTGCCGACCTGTCTGTACTTGTCCGACCGCTCGCCGTCTGCCCGACCCCTGTCCCGTCCCTCGTGTCCCATGTCCGGGCTTTCCATCCCCGCCTGGTCACCAGCACCGACGACGACAAGCAAATAAACAAACGGGTAAACGAATGGGTTAACAAACGGGTAAACGAATGGGTTAACAAACGGGTAAACACACAATCTTGATTGGAAGCTTTCGTGACTGCAGGAATCCATACTCTTTGGTTCTTTCGGTAAAGTCACGTGGGTAGAAAAAATAATAGATCACGACGTTTCCGACGTCAGCAGTCCTCCTGCTGCTGTGTTTGTTTCACACCTGATGACCGGTTGCTTGTGTTGCGATCAAAACGTCGCGATCTGTTATTTTTAAATCCTTTATATTAAGTTCGCTTGCTTGCTTACGACCGTGCAAATCTTTCGGTCGTTTTTTAACCCACTTCCCGTGATCCAATCGAGCTGACATTTTCCACACAGACTCGTTGTGCGTGACAATTAATGTTCGTGAAAAAATGTTTCCAAAATTTTACACTTTTTAGGACAAAAAAATTATATTTAATTACCAATTGCTTAATGGTGCAATGCAATCATCTGACCCATAGGTGGCAGCCATCTCAAGCCAGAGGACGAGAGGACTCTAGCCGCCACGCATATAAAGGATTTATAGTGAAAAACTTTGTTTTTACGGGTTATACTTGTTTCTACCCCGTGACTTTACCGAAAGAACCAAATAGTAGGGTACGCAAACAGGTAACCGAACGGGTAACCGAACGAGGACGCGAGTCACTCGTCCCGCCGCCCACGCGCGTCGCCACTTCTTCACGGCGCCTAAACGTCCCTCGAGCCGACAGCCGCGACGTGCTTCACCCGTCTGGCGCAGAGACGGGAGCAAGCCGCTACGCCGGTCAGCGTGCCGGACAACCTGGGAAGGAGGGGGGGGGAAGTCGCCGGTTCGTCGCCATCTCCCCGGCGGGCACGGCAGTGGAAATAACGCGCGAGTTTCCGAAACCGAAAAAAACTACAAGCTGCTTTAATTTTCATCAGGTAAGGGCCCCGTTGAGCTACGTGGCTCTTTTTCAGAAGCGAAACCTATCGCAAGTGACGGCTCAACCGAGTGGGCTTATGCTTATAGCGGCCAAATAACTCGAAACGCGTGATGCTGATGCTGAATGTAAAGGGAAAAAGCGGAGGACCGGTACGAAAATGCACGCGACCATGGGCAAAGAGAGAGAGAGACACAAACTCCAAATATAATTCCTGCAACCAGGGGAGCCGTTCATGGGGGGGGAGGGGGGGGGGTGGCGGGGCTCCGGGGAAAACCACACCGGGATGTATCGCATCTGACACTGTGATGTCGAAGCTCACTGGGGGGGGGACACCCCCAAAGCACGGGGCCCAGGGCAGTCGCCCCCGATTCACCCCATAGCCAAGGGTACGGCTCTGCCTGCCGCTGAGATGGCTTCCACCACGGTTGCAGTGTTTGACGTATGTACGACAGGCGGCACACGACCCGCTGCACACACATGTATACACACATGTATACACACATGTATGTGTATCAAGGTGTTTTTTGACCAATCACTCGCAGGCGCTAGACTCGAATCACGAGTCGAAAAGCGTCAAAGTCGCACACCTCCGGCCCCGCCCTGTATTGCCGCGCGACTCAGTGGCGTCGTGGCCCGGTTGGTGTGGAGGTCCCTCGGTTCGTACCCCCCCCTACCCCCACGTCGGAGCGCCACGTGGGGGGGCCCTGGCAGTGCAGTTACACCGCCTGCGCGCTTCTCGACGGCCGCGCCCCGAGCCGAGGTCTCACCTGGGGCTGCTCGGTAGCGGACGGAGAGGGCCGGTCGGCGTCGCACGGCCGCTGGGGAGGGTCGGGGTGGGGGGGCGTCGGGGCAAAGGATTTCTCAGGACGGACGCCCCTTCCGTCTGCCGTTTATCGTCGCCCGCCGCTCCTCTTCTTCCCCGCCGCTCGCTGCCTCGTCGCTCTCCGTCCCGTGGACCTCACTCTCGTTTGGGATGTTGCTCACGGTTGTTTGCGCGGCCTAGAGAACGGGAACGGAGGGGAGGGGAGCGGGTGAGCGGCGCACGTTGAAGCGATGACAAGGCCTAGGCCAGGACTCCCTCGCCGGACGCCGGGCGTCGCTCGTTGATGCGCGCGGAGAGCGCTCGCCACAAAACGAACCCACGGCACCTCGACGATTTCGGCAAGGAGCGCAAACCGTTGCCGCACAAACTCCGGTCACCATCCTCGCAGCAGCAGCTGCAGTAGCAGCGGCTGCAGCGGCTGCAGCAGTAGCTGCAGCAGCTGCAGCAGCAGCAGCGTCGGCTTTTGGGCTCCGTCATCGAACAAAGACGACGGTCGCCGCACCGCGCGGCGCTTTCGGATGTGCTTCTGCGGCCGTCTGGAACGCTCTTCCTGCCGATATGAGGAAGGCACTGGAGGAGCTACGCACTTTTAAATCTGTATTCAAAACTCACGTCCTTAGAAGCGTTGCGTTTAGTTTGTTGTCCTTCCCCCGCATCTCCGATTAGCACAGTTGGCTACGTAGGGTGCGAAAGAAGTTCAACATAGGTACATACCTGGTAAAAAAAAAAATTGTTGAGTTTTGGAAGCTGTGCTTGTACACTAGTGCCAAGGTAAGCAGGTAAGAAAATACCTGGCTATCACACATAATAGTTCAACGAAGTGGCTTATTTCGTGGAAATTTATAGCAGCCAAATACTCTAAACGCGTGTTTATTCTAAATATGGAGGAAAACACCGAAGGACCCGGGGAAAAATCTACATGACCACGGGGAGAACATGCAAGCTCCAAATATACAGCAGGCGTCAGGGTTGGGATCAAACCCACGACCTCCTGTATACCAGGTGAGGGAGATAACATCTCGCCACCACGAAATTATTAGCCTGTTAGGGTCCAGCCTGTCCACCACCACTGTAATCATCAGCACCGTTATCATCATCTCTTTCTGGGGGAATAAACTGAGAGCCAGTCTGCGGGAAGTCACCGGTGGGGAAATCCCCTCCTGAAGGGCGTGTGACGAAAGCCTCGGTGGAAGAGAAATATTGAACGGGCGTTTCCAAGCGTGAACAAAAAGTGCACTCGTAAGCGGGTTGTCCGGTGGTGGTGGGTACGAGACTCCGTCCCTGCCATTTAACCGTGGAATTTCCACCAGCAGCTTTATGACGGGCCGACGCAACGGACGGCGCGAGGAGCTGTGAGCGGCGAGGCGTCGCGCCGTTTGCGCAAAACATTTTTTTTATTCACGCGGGCGGCAAATAAATTAACACAACAGCCGTGACACCGAGCGGCCTCTGATGGAGATGCTCGAATGGCACGGCGCGATTGTCGCACTTTGTTCCAAACACAATTAATGTTGTGGCGCGCGCCAGTTTTTCAATTTGAACATCCCAGAGGAAATTGGGCAGAACCAATTAGAGGTCCATTACGCAAAGACACACACACACACAGACTGACACGCACGCCAGTCAGCCAGCCAGCCACCCACACGCCAACCCACGAAACTCACCCACCCGGCTAGCCAGTCAGCCACCAACCCAGCCACTCACCCAGCCACTCACCCAGCCACTCACCCAGCCACTCACCCAGCCACTCACCCAGCCACTCACCCAGCCACTCACCCAGCCAGCCAGCCACCCAGCCAACCACCCGGCCACCCACCCACTCATCAAGCCAGCCACCCACCCACCCAGTCAGCCAGCCAGCCACCCACCCAGTCAGCAAGCCAGCCACCTACCCAGCCAGTCAACCAGTCAGCCAGCCACCCACCCAGCCAACCACCCAGCCACCCACCCACTCATCAAGCCAGCCACCCACCCAGTCAGCCAGCCAACCACCCAGCCACCCACCCACTCAGCCAGCTGGCCACCTACCCAGCCAGTCAACCAGCCAGCCAGTCAGCCACCCACCCAGCCTAGTGGAGTGCGCTAAACCATTCACACCACTCTGGCCACAATCCCCCCACCCTGCCACCACCCTCCATAACAAAAAAATATAAGAGAATAAAAAAAGAGAACATGTCCCAATCAGACATGTCCAAAGTTGTAGCGCTCATCTCTCCAAGGAATATGCACCCTACCCCGTGACCACCCCCTCACCTACGTAACTCCCCCTCTGTTACGATGGTCTGAGAAGTCAGCTCACTGTCAGAAGGTCACGAGTCCAACCGACCGGTCGACGGGTAAATATCGAAACCCATCATCCCCTTTTCAGGGTGGGTTAAACGAGCACCCGCTCCACTCGGGACATCAACGCTGGTCAACATGCGTCCTGCTGGGGCGACGCCACGGCAAATGCGGAAATCACGACTGCCAGCCAGAGGTCGCAAACGGGTTTTGATTCCTTACCCGTACCCGGCCGCACCAGGGTCGCAAACGGGTACCCGTACCCGGCCGGGTACGGATAGCCGTACCCTACCCGAAATGAGTGACAAACGGTTAATCACCAGTGACTCACGGCCTACCCGGCCGTACCAGGGTCGCAAACGGGTACCCGTACCCGGCCGGGTACGGGTAGCCGGGTATCGGGTAGGGTACGGATATCGGGTACCCAGTTGCGACCTCTGCCGAGGGGTCACCGGCGCAGACGTCGAGTGCCGCGCCCGGCTTGCTCGTTCGTCTCGTCGCTTGCCCAGAGTTCCTGCTCCCTCTGGTGGTGTCGGCGAGGTCCCACACCTCGTCTGTCAGACGGGGAGGTGAATCGTCTCAAGTCAAGGAGGGGGGGGGTGTTACCGCCCGTCGTCTGCCTTTGGCACCGACGGGATCGGAGAGTTGGGCGCCATCGTCTGTGCCCGCTGTGCCCGCTGTGGCCGCAGGAATCGGTTTTGTACCGAGATCCGCTTGGCGGTATGTCGCCGCGTTAGACGTCGTTGCAGGAGACTGCCGCACAGTTGTGGATAACGGGACCCAGTTCCGCGTGTGTATGTGTGTGTCCATTATTATTGTTATCTTATTTCTGCTCCGATTTCTCGTTTTTTTTTTGGTTTCCGATGTTTCTATCTGCTTCATCGTCCTGCGTAGTTTTAATGTCATTGCCTTTGTCGTTGTGGTGACCCAGGTCCACTCACCCCTTGCAAATGAGACTCTCTGCTGGTCTCTGGAGTGCTCGGCTGATTTCAACGTATTATGTACATGGCTACGTATGTTGGAACTTTCTTTCGCACCGTAACCAGCCTCCCGGTGGGGACGGGGATATTTGACCGCATCTCTCTGCAAGTGCCGACCGGCACCTTCAGGAGGTGCGGATGGAGAGATTTGCCCGTGCTTGGTCTGCAGCGGAAACGTTGGCAGCCTCTGGTCTCAGTCCGTGCCCCCCCCCCCCCCCCGTTAAGTGTTAACAGCACTTGCACCTTTACAGTAAGAAGAGCCTCGCCACCCCCCTATGGACGGCCCCCCTGGTTGCAGGAATAATATTTGGAGTTTTTGCGCGTCTCTCTCTCTCCCCGTGGTGGCGTGTATTTTTCACCGGGTCGTCCGGTTTTTCCCTCCACATTTAGAATGAACACCACGCGCTTCGAGTATTTGTCTGCTATACATTTCCACGCGATGGGCCACTTCGTTGAGCTATCGTTTGCGATGGTCAGGGTCGCTTCTGAAAAACAGCTAGGCGGCTCAGTTGGGGCCTTACCTGGTAACATTAAAATTGTTTATAGATTCATATAACAAACTAATTGTGCTGCAGCTGCTAGTGCGTTGGCAGTGGTGCACAAGCACAATTAACAAACGAAAAAACTCAACACCCGTGTCAATGGACACTCGACAGATTCACAGATACGTCGATGGCTCTTCTTGCATTGCGTATATATTTAGTTTTTTCTCGTGATGCCACGCAGTTACGATTGCCACGGAAAGTGTTGAAATGTTTGTGGTTAACTGCGCTCTTGCACCGCTGACAATCGCAGCAGCAGCACAAATAACGCGTTCACTAATCTATTCGGCCGACGGTAGAAAAACCTGCTTGAAATCCAGCTGGCTCTCACGATTGGACTGCCTCAAAAACCACCTGATATCCGGCGACCAATGAGAACCGTTCGTATATCGGTGACATCTGACGCGGTCACGAGCAAGCGAGACGTTCAAATCCCAAATCGAATTCTCTCTCAAAAGAGCTCTCAAAACGGGCAACGAGGAAGAACAATCCCTTCGAGCCGGTGGTAAAAATTCCACATTGCTATGGCGGGGGCCAACCCCAACCGTCGGCTATACATGAAAAATATTAAACACGCGGCCATTGAGGAGATCGCGGATTGCGATTAAACCAGGTTCTCGGCGTCTGCCGAGATGATAGTCTCTCACCCCCTCGGTCACCGATAATTAATTGGTGCAGGAATATTTAAAATAAAAATCCGTCAACGGTTCAACTTCGTTGCGCACTTCAACGTTGGCCAAACCTCGGCTCCGCGAATGAACGTGTCGGAGTGAGCGCCGCGCGACCATCACGACTCTCGCACGCGGAGCGAGCGGTGAAAGCGGCGCCCCCCCCCCCACACACACCCCCCCTCTCTGCCGCGCCGCGTGGAAAGGTGCGTCACGTGTTAGAGGAGGACGGAGAAGGGATCTCGGCGGTAGCAATGCGACACCCGCTTACGCGAGCCGTTCTCTATTATTGCACGAAGCGTCGCACCGCTGCGCGAGAGAGAGATCCGAACGGATTGCTCCCGTCTCGGGTAAAGCCGGGCCAAAATGACAAGATGTGAAAATATAACGAAAAATAACCAACGTCGCCGTGCATTCTCGCGAAAAGGGGTTATTGTCTTGGAGCCAGAGCACGAAGCGTGGGGCCCCAGTCCCCAAAAACCACAGTTTTATTTATTCCACCCGGCAGGTTTGCGGCATCCCCCCCCCCTCCACTCCACCGCTACCGCCGCCGCCACCACCGCTGCCACCACATCATCTCTCTGCTTTCCATCGCCATCCTTCACGCGCCATCCAGACCCAACCAGCCCCAGTGCCCCCCCCCACCTCCTCCTGCCCCCCCCCGCACCACAACCACCAGCCAGACAGTCGCTCGCTCTCCCCTCCCTCTCTCCCCGCTCTCTCTCTGTCGCCCGCTCGCTGTTGGTTACCCCCCCCCCCGCACCCCCCCCCCGCATCTTCTTCCACTCCTCCTATTTTTCCCGCGCGCTCTCCCGTGCCACGTTTTCAGTGGGCGAATTTTACCGCAGCCTCATATAAAATGTACGCGGGGCAGCCACGCCGCTCGCTTCGCCTCCCCGCTGCCTGGGACGCGGACAAAGTGCCCAGCGGCAGCGACGACAACAACGACGGCTACGACAAAACCTCCCGAGTGCAAATAAATGCCCTCGCCGCGCGACGCAGCAACCTCAATTAATTCTCGTCAACGTCCGCCAAGTCCGATTCATTAATCAATCGGAAGCAGGCGCCCAGTTAGCAAAACCCGCGCGCGCTCGCGCGTCCGTCGCCGAACCGCATTTGACGCCTCCGGAGGGCGGTGGAAATCGCCGGATCCCTTTGGCGGAGAACCTCAAACAGTATATATGTTGGTACTGGCAAAGGAGGTCCCATGATGTAGCTGCTCACCCCGAGCTCTCGTTACTCTGGCAGTGCGTTGTCTTGGAACTGTGCGCCTTTTGGCGTCATCTGGTCGAACACCGTTTGAGACGAGGCTCTAAAGAAAGCTGTCTCTGGTGTGGACCAATCAGTTTCAAAGACAATGCATAAATTATCAGAGTATTGTTTTTGTTGTTGTTTGCATTTGACTGCAAGTATTGTGGTGAATGTGAGCATGATTCCTTGCAAAAGGTGTCAGTTTTGTTGCCAGAAAAAAGGGGAAAAACCCCTATTAGTAAGAAAATGTTTTTTTTAACAATCGCAACTTTGGCGGAGCGGCATCAGCGGGGAAAAGCCGCTGACTGACAGTCGGTTGATGATTTCATCACCGTCGTCGTCAATTATGATTCGACGAACATCATCTATCCGCTGCTAGATGAAGGCCTTCCCACTCACCGCCGCCCCCTCCCTCCCTCCACGGAAGCCGCCATCTCTCTCACGATCCTGCGATGCAAATCACCGAGGACCTTGCCCGCACACCGGCCGATTTCATCGCTCCGTCGCCTGGGCGGGCGCAATCTCAAGGCGTGTAGATTCGACTATTAATTAAAACTCAAATATATATTTCATATTTTATTGGCCTGTTCACATGTCCGACACCTACAGCAAAGGCTTTGCTCGGAGGGTGTGGGGGGGGGAGGCGGGAATGGTTTATGGGTTGGGTAGCGATGATTAAAGATTTTAAAAGTGCAAGCATCTCCCCCTGGATTAGTGAGCAATGCGCGGTGCTCATCTTTGTAGCCGGCCCCGTGGTGAGTCGTAAACGTTCCACATTACTATGGCGGGGGACCTGTATTGTTAAAGCCAACCCACTGTTAATGCTCTAAAAAATAAAAATAATAATAATAATGGAAGTGCGGAATTTTCCACGTAGCTATAAATCATCAAAAGTGACCTTGCGCTAAAATATTTAAATTTAATTCCTGATCTTATTTCCTTTTTTTCCGAGCGCCAGAGCCCGTTCTTATTTTTAATTTTTTTGTTCGCGCTCCGCCTTGTCCTGTCGTGATAGAAGCGTCGCGCAATGAGACCGCTCACACAACCACCACTACCACCACCACCACCTCCAACCACCACAACCACCACCACCACCACCAACCACCTCCACCACCTCCAACCACAACCACCACCACCTCCACCTCCAACCACCACCACTACCACCACCACCTCCAACCACCACAACCACCACCTCCACCTCCAACCACCTCCAACCACAACCACCACCACCTCCACCTCCAACCACCACCACTACCACCACCACCTCCAACCACCACAACCACCACCTCCACCTCCACCACCTCCAACCACAACCACAACCACCACCACCACCACCACCACCTCCAACCACCACAACCACCACCACCACCACCAACCACCTCCACCACCTCCAACCACAACCACCACCACCTCCACCTCCAACCACCACCACTACCACCACCACCTCCAACCACCACCTCCACCTCCAACCACCTCCACCACCTCCAACCACAACCACCACCACCACCTCCACCTCCAACCACCACCACTACCACCACCACCTCCAACCACCACAACCACCACCTCCACCACCTCCACCTCCAACCACCACCGTTGCCGCCACCACCACCGCCCCCTTCAACCACCACCACCCCCTCCAACCACCATCCCCTCCAACCACCACCACCTCCAACCACCACCACTACCACTCCCTCCAATCACCACCACCCCAACCCCTTTAAACACCCGCCCCCCCTACTACAACGACCCAACCACTGCCACCACTACAGCCACTACCACCACCAACAACGCTACCACTGCCATCACCACCAATGCTGCTGTGATCACCAACCCAACCACCACCACCACCAACGCTACCACTGCCATCACCGCAGCCACCACTTTTCCCTCCACCACTGCCACCAACAACACAGCCACCACCACCCCAACCCCTTCAAACACCCGCCTGTTATACAGCCACCACCGCCACCACCGCCACCACCGCCACCACCGCCGCCACCACCACCACCACCCCCCAGCCCCAACCACGACGCTCCTCTATCCCCAGCCGGAGGAATTAATCAGCCGGCCCGGTGATCGTGTCGAGCGCCGCCTGGGAGTCTGGCTCGGTGCCAGGGCGCACGGCGCAAGCGCTCACAGCACCGTCCTTTGTTCGCCCGCCCGCTCGCCCGCCCGCTGCCCGCCAGCCAAAGACAGACAGAGACTGACCCCTGCCATAGGAATGTGGAATGTCATTTTCGCTAGCGCGCAGGGGTCGGCAAGACAAGATAACAAGAGGAGGCATTTTTTTTGTTCCCTCTTTCGAATTTGGTGCAACGAAAAAAAATCGAAATAAACTCGACATTTCGAGAGGCGCAGTCGCGACACGATTTAACGCGTCGGGCGGTGATCCCCCCCCCCCCGGTGGATCACGGTCACGGAGCGGCGGTCCTTAAAGAGCCGCGCGCCGCAGGTTGGCTGACTAACACCCCGCACCCTCGTAACAGGCGTGTCGGGAAGTCCGCGAGAGACGCCGCACAGATCGAGACCGCTTTTGTTTTTGTGATTAACTCGTGACACTCGTTGCAACGCCCCCCCGCCCCCCGCCGCAATTGGGCATCGACGGAGATGGAAAAGTTACGCCGCCCAACCAGACTGACCCAACTCCCCCCCACCCCCCTGCCATAGTAATGTGGAGTTTCCACAAACTGTTTCGGTGGCTGCTAGCGGAATTTGATGGAATGTTCGTTCCCCTTATCTGGCTGCCCAGTTATCCACGGATACGTTGACCGCTGCCGTAAGAATGTGGAATTTACACCGACTGAGATGGATGGAACGTCACCCGTATACGAATCAGCACCCAGCGCTATCCGTTGTTATTCTATTGCAAAGCCCATTCTCAATCCACTGCTGGATGAAGGTCTCTCTCCCACCGGGATCGTTTGACCATACTTCACCACACTGGCGGCACGTTCCATTGTGGGTTGGTCGAGAAAAGTGGGACTAGAGTGTAACCACGGTGGCCAGGAGATGTTAACTATCTCGCCTGGTATACAAGAGGTCGTGGGTTCGATCCCGACCCTGACGCCTGCTGCTGTATATTTGGAGTTTGCGTCTCTCTCTCATCATCACGGTGGCCAGGAGATGTTAACTACCTCGCTTGGTATACAGGAGGTCGTGGGTTCGATGCCGACCCTGACGCCTGCTGCTGTATATTTGGAGTTTGTGGTGTCTCTCATCATCACGGTGGCCAGGAGATGTTAACTACCTCGCCTGGTATACAGGAGGTCGTGGGTTTGATCCCGACCCTGATGCCTGCTCTGTATGTGGAGTTTGCACGTTCTCCCCACGATCGCGTGGATTTTTCTCCGGGTCCTCCAGATTTTCCCCTCCACATTTGGAATGAGCGCCACGCGTTCAGGGTATTTGGCCGCTGCTTTACATTTTGCACGCGACGATGATGAGCCACTTCGTTGAGCTGTCGTTTGCGATCGCCAGGTCGCTTCTGAAAAAGCGCTACGTATCTCAGTTGGCCTTAGCCGGTAAAAAATAAAATAATATTCTTAGTTTTTTTCGGTAAAGTCACGTAGGTATAAAATAAAATAAATAAAATCACGACGTTTCGATTGCAACACAAGCAATCATCATCAGGTGGGAAACCCACAGCAAAACATTTTTCTGCTGAAGTGGGAGAGAGAGAGTTGCCGTGGTAAGAGGTTATATAGGTAAGAAAGGGGGAGGAGCAAGGGGGGAGAGGGAGGGGTGGGGGTGTGGGGGAGGGCGAGCGCTGCATGGTGTATGATGATGATGATTGCTTGTGTTGCAATCGAAACGTCGTGATTTAATGTATTTTATACCTACGTGACTTTATCGAAAGAACCAAATAGTATGGAACCCTGCAATCACAAAAATAAAGAAGAAATAATTTAGTCAAATATGGCTTTGCCACTGATGGAAGCTGTGAGCCGAGAATCAAACCCGGGTTACCAAGTTCACCTGCGGAAGGACCTCCGGTCTCGCGAAAGCCTCCTCCCCCCCACCCCAATGTGGGATTGCCGCCGACTCTTCCGCATTGGCCGAACATCGGAATGGGAATCTTTCATTTCGACCGGATGAGGAATCCGATGAGCTAGGAAGCTCTTTAAGCTGTTTATGTTCACAGATGTCCAGTAGGGGGCCGGTCAGCAAGTTATGGCAACAACAACAGTTCCAGACCACAGCTAGACAACAACAACAGTCCCAGACCACACCAACACAACAACAACAGTCCCAGACCACACCAACACAACAACAGTCCCAGACCACAACAAGACAACAACAACAGTCCCAGACCACACCAATACAACAACAACAGTCCCAGACCACAACAAGACAACAACAGTCCCAGACCACAGCAAGACAACAACAACAACAGTCCCAGACCACAACAAGACAACAACAACAGCCCCAGACCACATCAAGACAACAACAACAGTCCCAGACCACACCAATACAACAACAACAGTCCCAGACCACAACAAGACAACAACAACAACAGTCCCAGACCACACCAATACAACAACAACAACAGTTCCAGACCACATCAAGACAACAACAACAACAGTCCCAGACCACAACAAGACAACAACAACAACAGTTCCAGACCACATCAAGACAACAACAACAACAGTCTCAGACCACAACAAGACAACAACAACAACAGTTCCAGACCACAACAAGACAACAACAACAACAGTCCCAGACCACAACAAGACAACAACAACAACAGCCCCAGACCACATCAAGACAACAACAACAACAGTCTCAGACCACAACAAGACAACAACAACAACAGTCCCAGACCACAACAAGACAACAACAACAACAGTTCCAGACCACACCAACACAACAACAACAGTCCCAGTCCACACCAAGACAACAACAGTCTCAGACCACAACAAGACAACAACAACAACAGTCCCAGACCACAACAAGACAACAACAACAACAGTCCCAGACCACAACAAGACAACAACAACAGCCCCAGACCACAACAAGACAACAACAACAGTCTCAGACCACAACAAGACAACAACAACAACAGTCCCAGACCACAACAAGACAACAACAACAGCCCCAGACCACAACAAGACAACAACAACAGTCCCAGACCACAACAAGACAACAACAACAGTCCCATACCACAACAAGACAACAACAACAACAGTCTCAGACCACAACAAGACAACAACAACAACAGTCTCAGACCACAACAAGACAACAACAGTCCCATACCACAACAAGATAACAACAACAACAGTCCCAGACCACACCAACACAACAACACACAGTAGTCCCTCAATTAAAATTGCATGATCGATACGAGGATCAAAGTTGCAAATCTCGTCTCAGAACGGAGAGCCGGAGCACTCACACTTTACCCCCACCACCACCACCCCTTCACCACCACCACCACCACCACCCCTTCACCACCACCACCCACCCCTTCACCACCACCACCACCACCACCCACCCCTTCACCACCACCACCACCCCTTCACCACCCACCCCTTCACCACCACCACCCACCCCTTCACCACCACCACCACCACCACCCACCCCTTCACCACCACCACCACCACCACCCACCCCTTCACCACCACCACCACCACCCACCCCTTCACCACCACCACCACCACCCCTTCACCACCACCACCACCACCACCACCCACCCCTTCACCACCACCACCACCCACCCCTTCACCACCACCACCACCCACCCCTTCACCACCACCACCCCAACCCCTTCACCACCACCACCCCAACCCCTTCACCACCACCCCTTCACCACCACCACCACCACCTTCACCACCACCACACGCGACGACATCTCAGTCTACGCTCTGGCGGGGTGGGCAGAAATGTTCGAGACGTCTCGCCTGCCACGCCGGGAGATCGGAACGGACCGTGGCCGCTGCGTTGCGAGCCTCCGGGAAGAAAAAAATAATAATAATTACCATAACATTTCGCAGGCGTTCAGATTTTTCAACTCGCACCTTTCAAATCCACCTCGCCACCCCCCTCCCCCCGCCCCACGACACGTTCATTTCACCTCCGCATCAGGTCTTGCCTCCCATGAGTCACGTGACCACTGTGTGATCACACCCACTGTTGAACCCCTCCCCCCCTTCTCTTTCTCGCCGCCCACTGTGAGAACAGCAGCGGCGTTGAGGGGCTGATGCAGTTTCGTCCGCCTCCTGTTATATATATACAGCTTCCCAGCCACCACGACCAACAACAACACAGCCACCGCCACCACCACCCCAACCCCTTCAAACACCCGCCCCTTATGCAGCTACCCATCCACTATCATCACCACCACCACCAACAACAACAACACAGCGACCGCCACCGCCACCACCACCCCAACCACTTCAAACACCTGCCCGTTATGCAGCTTCCCAGCCACCACCGTCACCACCGCCACCACCATCACCACCGCCACCACCGCTACCACCGCCGCCTCATCTCTCCCGAACGCCCCTCTGCTCCCGTTTCTCCGTTCCTTTTCCAGTCCCATTCCTCTCATTTCCCATTCTTTCTCTCATCTCTCTTCCCGTTCCTTTTTTCCTTTCGCCACCCAGGTGCGTCGACATCATTGACCCTGTCCCCACGTGCGCACAAGTAGCTCGTTACCGTTAAACCTCGCTAAGAGTTCCAAATCTTACCGCCCCACGGAAACCCCAAGTGGTTTTCTGCTCAAATTGGGCATTGACGGCATTTGTGCTCAGCTCCTTGTTTACAGGCATCCTGAGCCAGTGGTATTCCACATTCTTACTGGGGGGGGGGGAGGCGATCTCAGTTGACTCTCCCGACAAAGTGGTGCTCATTTTAGCGACCCCCCCCACCTCTGCAGGGAGGGATGATGGAGCCCTTGTGATCCTGAACAAACACGGAGTTGACCTGGCAAGCCTGTGGTTGGGAGCTGCTTTCTCTACGGCCGAGCCACCCAGGCCGCGCACGCGTAATCCATAAGGCGCTCCACGAAAACATCGTTCTCACGAAACAATGAGCCGGGTATTATAACCATTCTCGAAATAACCATCGACGGGAAATATATATAATTACCGTGAGTACGGGGAGGCAAATGCTATTATATAACGCGCGACATAATGCCATTATGTTTTTTTCTTTTACGTGTGCCGCTAATAACATCTGTCCGAATAATCCAGGAAAATCCCGCGTAAGTCTTTCCAGCGATTATCCACGCGCAGTTAGGAGCGAACATTTTCCGATAAAAAAAACATCTGGCCATCTTGGTCGCTGTGAATTCTGCGCGAGGATTTGATTTTTTTTTTTGGTTCGAGCCGTCTCCAAAACGCGACGGCACGATTGTCGCAGGATCGTCGGTAAACTCGCGCGCGCCACTTTCGCAATCGGCCAACCGATAGTTTGGCGACGAAACGTAAAAGCAAAGAACGCGACGGCAAAAAAATGACAAACGTTCCACAAAGACAAAAAAAATCTTCCCTCACCCGCGCGCTTTCGCGCGAGCGTTGGGGACACTTAGTCGGCGGGAGGGATTGTTTACAACAATTAACGTCACGAGTGACGATTTGTTGACGAGCCGCGAACGGATAATAACGAGATGCCAGATGGATTATGTAAAAAAGAAAAATGTAATTATGCAGGTCAAGTGGCCCCGTGCTTTGCTGTTGTTGTTGTTGTTTGCGGTGTGCGGAGGAATGTGAATTTACGCGTCGGAAGAAAATACGTCAACGTGAGGCGAGCGCGAGCACTCGCGCGGGAATTAAATGAAAATAAATTAACGGCAGCCCTCGCTAATATTTTCTTTGCTTAATTGTCAAACAAAAAAGTGCCGGTAATTGATAAATTTGTGATTTTTCGCGCCAACTCATTTACGGAGACACCTCCATTTAAGGGACGGGGGGGGCCGCAACTTTACGGGCAATTTCAAAGAAAAAATGTTCACTGCGTACCAAAGACCGGCGGCTACCCGTTCCTGGGAAACGACAAAACAATTTGGAAGCGGACGAGAAACTCCGCGGAGCCTGGGCGCGCAATTCACGAAACCGAAAGAGAGAGACGCGACGGCCCCAAGAAGTATTCCTTGAAGCACCGCGGCGGCCATTGCTGGACTTTGTCGATGCCACTGCCCACCGCCGCTCGGCTCAAAGATGGCGCGCGGGGAGGACGACGCTCGAGTGGGCGGGCGCGCGAGAGAGCGGCGGAAAGAAACGCGACGATCTCGCGCCGACGACGGCAAGCGCCGATGGGGAGGAAAATGAAAAAAAAGACGGCAAATTGACGCAGAGGGGATGGCGGCCCGAAAGAGATAATTATTTTGTTTACGGTTGTCATTAGCGACGAAGATGAAGCGCGTGGGAGGAGCCCGCGCTGCAGCGGGGTGCTGCGATGGTGGAGTCGGTGGGGACCGGCGGGGGGGGCGGCGGGGGGGGGGGTGGAGGGGGGCAGGCGTTTGCATTGTGATGGTGGTGAGAAAGAGGTGGAAGGGGGGGGGGGGGTGTGTAGAGGGGACGTCGGGCCGACTTGGCGCCACGACGCCGGTGGGAGTAGCGGTGGCGGCCGGGAGAGTAGACGCTCATTTGCATACGGCTTCATCTGCATGCGGCGGTGCGAGCTGGGGGGGGGGGGGGGAGAGCGACCGAGACACAATTAACCGAGGCAGCTGGAGAAGAGAGCCGAGAGAGAGAGAGGTTTTTAGAGACGTGAGGTGAAGAGAGCTTCCTCGTCGCGAGACGGAGCGGGCAAAACGGTGGGGGGGGGGGGGGGGGGCTCGAGTGAGAGAAAGAGGGCGCGACAAGCCCACAGAAAGGGAGATAATGCGCGCGATTGTGGTAATTTCCCTCCCTCGCAAACCCCCCGCTCCCCCCCCCCCCCCCCACCGTCTATGAAATCGCCCCCCCCACACCAACTCCTTCTCGTGCTCGGCCGTTAATTAACAAAGCCTGAGAGCGAGCGAGCGAGCGAGGGGAGATGGGGCGCTATCCGTGCCACCTGCGCGACTCTCCCTCCGCTCCCTCCCGGCGCCCGCCGCCACCTCCCCTCTCTCCTCCATCGGTGGTGCCGCGAGCGGCACTTAGGAGACAATCAACCGCACGCCCCCCCCCCCCCCCCATCATCATTAAAAAAAGCCAACAAAACACAAGACAACAATAAATACACTAACGTACGCGCGGGCACGCACGCACGCACGCAGGCGCAGACACGCGCGCGCGTGCGTAAGCCAACCGAGTGGGGCTGGGTGAAGCGGATTCATTACACAAATTCCCCGGCACGCTCGCCGCGCCGTTTACTAATTAATCAGTCGCCGCCCCCCCACCCACCCCACCCCCCCCCCATTTTCTTTTTCCTTTTACCTTGCAAATGGGAGGGCGTCCACGGAGCCCGGGCGCCGCTCCGGCTTCTCGACGATGGCGCTGCGGCCGCTGCGGCCGCGGGAGCTGTGGGAGCCGTGGGAGCCGCCGCCACCGGCCAGCACCGCCGCCAGCGCCGCCGCCAGCGCCGCGTGGACGACGGGAGCGGGCGGGGGGGGGGATAACGGAGCAGGGGGCTTTAAAAAAAAAACAAAAAAAAACGACGAGAGATGGAAAGGGGGAAAGAGAAAGAAAAGAAAAACGGGGGGCACGGAGACGAAGGAGTGGGGGGGGGGAGGTTTGTCTCGTCCAGACGGGACCGGTAGCGATGAGGCCGACCCGGATTTTTGTTCGACGGGACACGCAACGGTGGGGGGTTGGGGGGTGGTTGGAATTCGGAGCGACGGGCGTTAATTTTTTTTTGTTTTGTTTTAAAAAACGATCGCCCCGACCGCGTCGGTGTTGACCGCGCGCTTCTGCCGGTGGCGCCGCCGCCGCCGCCGCTGCCTCCGCCGTGGGAAGCTGGCGCTCGCCGGCTCGCCCGCCCCGCCCGCTCGCTCGCCAGCCAGCGGACGCCCGCAAGAAGCGATCGGCGCTGCTGCCCGTTCCCCTTCGCCACCTGCTTCACACCCGCCGCCACAGCGGGGTGTTGCTGCTCCTTTGGCTCGTTCCGTCGGCTCGTTCTGCCGCTCGCTTGGCTGGCGGGCGGGCGGGCGGGCGAAGGAAGGAAGGAAGGGGGGTTCTCCCACCGTTCGGAGGTTGGCGGTTTTCTTTCGATTGTTCACTCGTTCGTTTACTTGTTCACTCGCTCGCTCGTTCGTTTTTTGCGGGCGGCGGTTGACGTCCGCGTGTGCCCGCGCGCCCCCCCGCGCAAACACCGTCTTGCCCAATGCGATGGACGTAAGGGGAAGCAGCGGGCGGGCAGGCGGGCCAGCGGGCGGGGCGGACGAGCGGGCGGGCGAGCGAGCGGGTGGGCGGTCGAGCTGGTTGGCGAGCTGGCGGGTCAGGCGAGCGGGGTAGCTACCCCTGGGCCCCGCCGCCTTGCTCCCCGGGTCTGCGCGAGAGCGCCGCGGCCGGGGCGACGGTTTTGTGCGCGGGATTCGCAGAAGCGCGCGGTCCAACGGGACGATGGCTGCCTACTGCGCCCCTCGTCGGCGTGTCGCACTCTCCTGGAATTCCACGCAGCCGCCCCCCCCCCCCTAGAATTCACCGAGAGAAGGCGGAGGAGGGGGGGGGTAGCGCTTCGAAATAAAAACTTAAGCCTCCGTCGCTTTATTTCCGCTGTCGTCGTCGTCGTCGGAAATTCCTCTTCCTTTTATTTTTTTCTCCTGGGTGGAAGCGATCCGTTGGAAAACTTTTCGGTGGTCGATTTTTTATTTTATTCTAAAAAAATCGGACCGATCCCGTGCGGCGATCGCCGCGCCGTTGTCGGTGGAGGAGCAGCGGAGACTTCCGCTTCGCTCGTCCGCGCGAGCGGAGAGAGACCCCCGCGGAAAGCGCCGCCATTTCCCACGTCCGCCATCTTAGCTCCGACGTCGCCCTCCGTGCTCCGACGGCACAAAGCGGACCAAAAAAAAAAAAACGCTCGGATAAAAATTCGTTTTCGTCCGGCATTTTTTGTTTTTGTTTTTCAACCGTCACGATCGGGGGATTTTTACCCGCGAACTGACGACGACGGCGGATTGAATCGGTGGTTTTTAATCGCGTTCACGTCGTTTGGCAAGGACATTAACGGGCGCTGCTCACCTTTATAATTCCGCTTCGGACAAATGTGAGTAGACGACTCGAACGGAAACAATGTCGTCCGTACATTTTGTCGCGGGATTTCATTATTTGTCGTCGTCGTTGTTCGTTGTTCGGCCAAACGGCCGGCAACAAACAGCACCATTGCGAAGGTGCAATAACAGATGCAGAGTTGTGGTTTCACGAATTCAAACGTTGCAAAGTTTGCAAGAACTCTGGGCAAATACAACAATAATTAGACTTTCATGAAACGCCCTTAAACAATCGTTCCGAGGGCACTCGTGAGAAAATGTCGGCAAGTGAGAAATATCGAGTACCCGGCCCATTTTCCCAAAACTATCTCGGTGGTATTTTCTTTGAGCAAATACGCGCACACACACATGCACGCACACACACACGTGCACACACGCGCACACACCCACACGCACGCACACACACAAGCACACACCCACACGCACGCACACACACACGCACCTACAAAAATGGAGGCGATGTTCCCCGCATAAAAAAAAAGGTAAATTACAAATAAATTAATTTATATTCAATCATTTTACCGTGGTTTTCCTGCTGAAATCACAATGGTGCTCACCTCCGGTTCACATCTCCCCTGAGCCAACAGTGGAAATTCCTTGTTCCTATGGCGGGAGGGGGGCGAGCCTATCCATGGAACAACAACTGTGGTTACTGCCCCACGCTCGGAGCGCCAACATACCTGAGTTCTATTCCACGCCAGGGCTTGACAGCATCCCGAGTGATATCCCATCTTGTGCCTCCACCCACCCACCCACACCCTCCCTCCTCTCCCTTCAGCAGCCCAGACCGCTGACCGGTGTGGTGAAGTATGGTCAAACAGCAACAATAACCGACGCGGGCCGTTTCTACGCGTGTAATCACTTGAACGCATAGGCTTCCGCGACCAATATTACTCATGACAATTACCAGCGAAACGTCGCTGTGCTCAAATTCTAAATGCTGTGGATTTACTCTCCAACACACCACCGGTGGGCCCAAGCAGTAACTAATTGGCGCGTCTTGTTTGCGCGACTAACCTCGCTGGCTTTTCTCGGGCGGTGGAGAGTTAACGACGGACGACGCGTTAATGCTCACCCGACCTAACCCAAAAAACCTTTATTGTGGATGAGCCATCGCAGTTTGGCCGGAGTGAGTCTTGGTGGTGGGAGCGCCGTAACGGCGACACCGCTCTGAAATTCCTACCACCGTCGAGTTCTCGCGGCGGGGGGGCATTCGAAGCGAATTTTATCGCCCCTTCCCCCGCGCCGTGCCTACGATGGAGGGATGATGGGCTGAGTCACCCCCCCCGCCCGCCCCCCACAACCACGACCTTCCGACGGGCGAGCGGGTCGCCCAAACGCCGAGCCACCCGACCGGCTTACAACGTTTCATTTGCTCGTGGCGCTCCCCGGCTAATGCAAAGCGTTCGAACGACGTAATTGTACATCCGAGCCCAGGGCTGTGATATAATTTAATTTTTTTTATTTTATTCAACATTTTTTTCCCCCCGAATTTTCGCGAAGCCTCAACAGCGCCGCTACCGTCGGCGAAAGAAAAATGTCCAGGTCCACCAAGAGCCGCCGCATCTTTTCGACGAGAGGACAGCACGGCTGAATAATTAAATACGGATCGCCCGACGTCCACAGCTAAACAAACGGGCACGAGCGAGAGCGAATTAAAGTCACCGCGTGCATCGCGAATGCTGCCTTACGACACCAGCAAAACCCCGCGGTAACGTCTAGCAACAACCACAGCCGTTTGGCTTTTGCTGACCTGCCCATACGGGACATCTGTGAAAAATAACTTAATGGGCTCATCAAATTCCTCCCGCAGTCTAAATAAATATTCTGATTCTGAACACCGCCACAAACACCGCCAATGCCACCACCAACAACAACCGCCACCACAACCACCAGCAACACCACCACCAGAAACACCACCAATGCTGCCGGCACCAACACCGCCACCACCAACACCACAAACACCACCAACAACAACCGCCATCACAACCACCAGCAACACCACCAACACTGCCGGCACCATCACCAACACCGCCACCACCAACACAACAAACACCACCATCAACAACCGCCACCACAACCACCAGCACCACCACCAACACCGGCACCACCAACACCGGCACCACCAACACCGGCACCACCAACACCGGCACCACCAACACCGCCACCACCAACACCGGCACCACCAACACCGCCACCACCAACACCGCCACCACCAACACTACAAACACCACCATCAACAACCGCCACCACAACCACCAGCAACACCACCACCAGCACCACCACCAAAACCACAACCGCCACCAGAATGCTGTCACCACCAGCATAACGCCACCACGATCACCACCACAATCGCCACCACGATCGCCACCACCACGCCACCAAAAGCACATAGTATCCACTCCAACTTTCTTGAAGAATTCACCCACCGCCCAATGCCCCTCCCCTCCTCATCCCCAACCACAGCCCCCCCCCCTCGCCACCCCCCCCCCCAGCCACACCACCACAATCCCGACACCCCATCCCAACCCATCAACGGCACGATCCCCAGCAGCACTCGGCACAGAGTGATGACTTCATGTCTGTTGCAAGCGCAGCAAAATCATGTACGTCCCTTTCTCATGCTAATAGCATCGGCGGGTAGGGGTGGGCGGGAGGGGGGGGTTATATTTTATTTGTTGAACTGCGACCGCGAGCCGCCGCTACAGCGAGCGGACCCAGCCGAGCGTGAACGCCGACAGACACCGGCGTTCGGTTCGGTACGCGGCACTCCGCACGCACGCACAACGCCGTAGCCACCATCAGGGCCACCCCCAACCACCCCGCCTGGGCCGTCTCCCCCCCGCCGTGTGTTCGATCCCGACCCTGACGCCTGCTGTATATTTGGAGTTTGCAGTGTCTCTCTCTCTCATCATTGTATTTTATTATGTTTTCTTTTTATTATTTTATCATTTCCCTTCTACGTGACTTTACCGAAAGAACCAAGAAGACACATCCATATTCACGCGGCAATAACCCACCAAAACCCTCTCTACGATGGAGATGATCCCCTGCTCGAATCAACAAGCAGTGGCAAGTCGTCCGCTTCTTTAGTTCTTTTACAACCCTGTCTTCGGTGGTGGAAATGCAACGTTCCTATGGCGAGGCTGTCCCCCCAGTAGGGCAACAACCACCACTCTTGACTTGCCCACGAAGCGGTTACTAATTTAGCCACCCCGGAGGGATGATGGGTCGAGTCAAACCCCACACACCCCCCCCCCCCAACGGTTTTGACATACGTGTTGGGACTGGGTGCGGTATTCGCTTTGTAAATTCCATCTGTGTGAGTTCTAGGCCAGCGGTTCTGAACCTGGGGCGCGAGATGCCCTCTCTGGGGGTGCGAGACGTGGCCAGATTTTTTTTTGAAGGTAAATCATCGTAACACAAATTAAGCACGGGCACTTAAGTACAACAGGTTTGCTTCGTCAAATCCTATGCATTTATTAACATCGTACATTTTTAACGACTGCACCAATTTTGTAGAGTGAACATTTTTTTTGGATACACGTGGTCATTCGGCGTTTGCCTCTGCGCGTGCAAATTAAAACTCTGGACCGGCCATGTGGAGATGATTTGAGATAATTTCGCTGCTAGAAATATCCACGTGATGAGCCACTTTTGTTGACGCTATCATTTGTGGCCAGCTCGCGTCTCGAAAATAAGTGAATAGCTCAGTGGGCTTTACCTGCTAAGATAGAACATAGTTTAGTTTCATTTGTATATTTTTTCAAGTCATTTGTTTACCTTTCCAATACTTTGCACTGCTGTCGTGTTTTATTTGTTGTTGTTGTTCGAATGTTCTGACCCCGTGCCCCTACTGGACATCTGCAACAACAACAAAAAAGCTTCATAGCTCATCGTATTCCTCCAGCATAACTAAATAAATCCCATTCTGATTCTATGTACGTTGAACTTCTTTCGCACCTAGCCAAGCCATCTGGGTGACCACGAGATCCTTTAAATCGCGACGAGCTACAGCGTCAAATTCCACGCGGCATCGCGATTTCACTTCACAATGTTGAACTTCTTTAGCACCGTACGCGGCCAACGGATGTGCGGGGGAAGGACAACAGACTAAACGCAACAAGCTGCTCTAAAGGAATGAGTTTTAAATTTAGATTTAAAAGTGCTCAGCTCCGACGGCTTCCTAATATTCGAAGAGCGTTCCAGACGGCCGCAAAAGCGCATCATCTGAAAGCGCGCGACGCGGCGACCGCCTTCGTTCGACTGCTCGCCAAAAGCCGCTGCGAGGATGACCGGAGTTCGCGCGATGATGGTTTAGGGGCCATCCATTGAGTAGGTACGCACAAATCTGCCTAAACTTGACCTCTCCCCCCCTCCCTGTACGCACGCGGACTTTTCACCCCCCCCCACCTTGACGCACCCCCCCCCCCAAATCCTATATAACGGCCGATATTTAATCCACGCAGAGACGATCAAGGATTAATGATATTAACGTGTTTAAGCAAACAGATAGTCCACCGCCGGACTATCTAACTCATTTGAAGGCCAATGTAGACAAATTGTTATCGAGGCTTCACCCCCCCCCCCCGTTTGCTATGCGTGCATTGTCAGTAGACGCACCATATGACGCATTTGGGTTACCCCCCCCCCTCCTCCCTCCATGCGTACGTACTAAATGGATGGCCCCTGATGCGCCTTGACGAGCTCAGCGAGATACTGTGGTTCATTTGCGGCAAGCACTTTGTGTGTGCAGTGATGAGCGTGACCACAGAGACAGAACTCCTCTTATCCGGGGCCCTATTACTCACGGCTCCCTATAGTCCGTGGCAGCTGTAGGGTCCGTAAAAACTCTTACAATCCGCGTGCTCCGATTTCTTGCTGCATAGTGAAGGCGGCTTCATAATACTCGCATTTTTTACCCTGCGGAGGGGTAAAATCGCGGATAATAGGATCGGCTGTGATATCGGTAGGTCCCACGTATCGCCACGCCGGATGAGAGGCCTTCTCCTGTAAAGATTACGTTTTGCTTTCACGCAAGCACAGGCCCGAATGGCCGATGAAAAACGTCAAGCGGCCATCAACGAACAGCACTATCTCGCTTGAAGACAGAGGACGAGGGGCGTAGCGGGCGTCTCCAATCGAGCGAGGTTGTTATTATTGTTATTATTGACAGAGACCTTTGGAGGGGGTGGGAGAGATGACGACGACGATGGGAGGAGGGAATTCCTCCGGAGCGGAGCGGCGCCAGGTAAGAAGCAGCAAGAGAAGTGGTGCGTGCGCTTTGGGACGCAGTCCAAGGTGGTTCTCCGACCGTGGTTCAATCCGACATGAAGTTGAATCCACTCATCGCTGGGACCTTACAAAACGCCAATTGTGCCAGTTACACGGTTTGTAACCGATCACCCGATGATTATTATTATTATATAACTAGCTTATAGCCCGTCGAAGGACGGGTGTATTGCGGCAAATCTCAAATATTCAAGCGAAAAGCAGACGGTGAAGTCATTGCAACCATTAGTGTGCAATTTGTAAGGCCGGTAACACAGACTTATTTTATTTAACGGTTACATCCTTGGGTCATCATGACGTCCTATTTTCCTTCAATGCCTCAGAGTTCGCGTGACATGCAGCTTCTGTTTTTTTAACGAGGGTTAAGTTCTCGGTGATGAGGGAGGAGGAGGCGTCACAAGGCTCGTGATTACTAATAACAGCGTTATGGAATTGGCGCGCGATCAGGGTTCTGGCTTTTTAATATATCTCAAGAATAGCCAGCCAGGCTTCGGCGAGTCTCAAGACTTGGCAGGAGGAGGATCCTGCCAAGGGACGGTGGCGGCATCTGCCACGTGTGGAACTGTCGACCGGCACAATTTGCTCGCTAAACATTTAAACGTTGCGATGCGTTGTGGGCGATACCGGTGACACTGTGAGTTCCTTCTTTTGGCTACGGGAGGCAAACCAGAGAACCCGGTAGGAAACCCACGCAGAACTGGGGGAAGAGAAAACGTACACACAGTGTAACACGTACTAGTAGTAGTAGTAGGGCTTTCGCGACCAATATTATCGGTGTTAAATGTTTTTGTGGGGTTAGATCGCGTAAATATAGATGCGTCGTGAAACCCGCCACCGCCCGACACGATGAATTAGTAAGGTTTGCATACTCTGTGGTTCTTTCGGTAAAGTCACGTAGGTAGAAATAAAAAAATAAAAATCACGACGTTACGAAACGTCATGATTTATTTTGTTTTGTTTACAAAATAAATCACGACGTTTCGAAACGTCAAGATTTATTGTTTTATTTTCTACCTACGTGACTTTACCGAAAGAACGAAAGAGTATGGATTCCTGCAGTCACGAAAGCTTCAAATCAAGATTAGTAAGGTTTGCCACGTAAACAAAAACGCGTCAATTCGTTACTAGTTCAGCACGCCGTTGTGCTGGGAGAATAAAACCCACGACATTTAAAATTCGAGTACCGTGACGTTTCACCGGTGATTTCAACAACAATAGCAACAACCAGCCTCATCAGGTGACAGCCAGAGGGAGTGAAGGTGTTGTCATCAAGCCTGTGTCACGTGGTGGCAGGTTCAAACGACACATTCACGCGATCTCACCCACAAACAACAAAAACCTCCACTGCGGGTAACACACACCTACTCCAATACCAACACAGCCGCCATTCGTCACTAAGCGACGGTGACGTCACCACGGCACCTGTGCCAGGCCAGGTGCACTTTGAGGCCACGCGAAGTGTCGAAGGCTCGCTGGCAGGAGGTCACGGGACAGACCACGGTGCCATGGGTCGACCGACTGAGACGACTGGCAGATCCACCAGCTGCACCCCCTATCGTGCCAACTTGCTGCATTTTAGCTGCTCGGCGCTACGCTCGTTGTTGTGAGCGTCGCTTCTCTGCCCTCAGTTGTTGTTGGGGGGCGACTGCCTCCAACTGCCCAACAGCGTCCTTCACGAGCCTCACACACACACAGGACGATGGAGCCAGGAATCGAACCCAGGCCCCGTTGCCCGCGTGCCTGAGGCGCGATTCCGCAATGAACGGAAATCTATCACCCCAAAATAACATTGCGTTTGGCACTCCCGTGTGAATTTCGGCTGTGGACAGAGCTACGTGGGTCAGGCTGGCGAAATGTTAACTCCCTCGCCTGTTACGCAGGAGGTCGTGGGTTCGATCCCGACCCTCACGGCGCCTGTAAGCTTGGAGTTTGCGTGTTCTCCCCGTGGTTGCGTGGATTTTTCTCAAGGGTGGCACAGTCGGGTTTTTTTACAATCGAGTTTAATTGTCTTTTTATATTAAACCCGATCATCTGAGATTGGGAGAAATCCGGTTTAATTGGTTCTAATTGCAGAACCGCACTTCGCCAACGTCTCAACGATGGGCTTCATCCATTCCAAGCTAAGGAACTCACTGGCGGCGCCCACGATTGTGGAGGAGAAGCTCGTGTTCATCACGACCAACCTGCCCGCCGCATTCTACGACTACCCCGTGCCCGACGGCCCCCCCGAGTACGATAGCAGCACCGACGAGGAAGCAGCCTAAGCCTTGGATCAGAGTTTCGTATTCATTAAACCAGGTTTTAATTCCCCGAAATCGGGTTTAATTGTATTTAAAAAAAAAACCCGATGCCTGCCGCTGGAAAAATCGGGTTTTTTCCACCCATGATTTTTCTCCACGTCCCCGAGTTTTTTCCTCCACATTTAGAAACGCGCGTTTAAGAGCACTTGGCTGCGAGACATTTCCACGCGATAAGCCACTTCGTTGAGCTATCATTTGTAATAGCCAGGTCGCTTCTGAAAGAGTGGGGCCTTACCTGGTGAAATAAAAATAGTTTAGTTTAGCCAGCAGTTAGCGCTGTGCTATGAACCCGGCGAACCGAGTTCAATTCCCGCTCACGGCCACCAACATCAGCGACGATTATCTTCACCGGTCCTGGGACTCCTCTAGGTCGACTCAGCCTCAAATTAGTACCCGTGCGGTGCGTAAACATCGGCACTGGGGACACAAAGGTGGCCGGGCGTGGTTGCTGACCACACACCCCCTCGTGTGCCGTGCCGGCCTTCAAAAGGTGCTACTCGCGACACAGAAACCTGTCCCGAAAGTTCGTCAAGGCTACGCGGGGGTCAAGCCTTTTCCTCCTCCTACGCGACGACAATCAACTGCAATCGGAGGGAAAGGAGGGTGGTGGGGTGGGTGCTGGAAGGGGTGTGAAGGAGGCAAAAAATCGCCACCTTCAAACACATTCCTGCGGAGGGAGCTGGTAGAAACGTTGGGTAGCTCGGTCAATGGCCAGGGTCAACGGCGGCGTGGTGTATTCCGCAAATATGGCCGACTGTGAGGGCGGGCACAAGCCGGCGTGAGTAGGTTAAACGTTGAGTTTTATAAGGGCACCACGGGGTGACCAGCCCCTCCCCACCCAGCCCCACCCTCCACACCCAGCCCCTCCCTCCCCACCCAGCCCCTCCCTGCACGACGAACGGACGGACACAATAATCCCCTGTGGGCTGGTGGAACCAGTGTGTTCCTACCAGTATTATTTCTCTGTTAAAGGTGATGTCGGAGCGCCTCCACGTGGCGGTGCTGTGTAAAACGACGGCGATAAAACTGCCCCGCGACCCAATATGTTTGGTCTTGCTCTGCAGAGGCACTGCCTCTGTGTCTCTGTGTTGTCTCTCTCTCTCTGCTTGTGTCTGTCTGTGTGTCTCCGTGTCTGTGTTTTGTCTCTCTCTCTCTCAAATTTAGTAATCTTTGGAAGAACGTAATCAACCCGGTAGGGTGTTGACTGTTGTGTTAGCCGACTCTCTGTGTTGTATTGCATTATAATTATAAGTTTACTTGGTTTATATTCTTGGTTCTTTCGGTAAAGTCACGTAGAAGGGAAATAATTGAATAATATAAATATAAAACAATAAAAATTATCACGATGTTTCGACTGCAACACAAGCAATCGTCACCAGGTGTGAAATCCACAGCAAAAAAAAACTTTTTTCAAATTTTCTTGCTGTGGATTTCACACCTGATGATGATTGCTTGTGTTGCTGTCGAAACGTCGTGATAATTTATATTATTTAATATTTCTATTATTTTATTATTTCCCTTCTACGTGACTTTACCGAAAGAACCAAGAATATGAATCCCTGCAGTCACGAAAGCTTTAAATCAAAATTTTACTAGCTTTGTTTTTCGCATTCATTCGTACCCGATTACGATTGCTAGTGTTGCAATCGAAACGTCGTATTCTATTATTTAATTTATTTTCTTTCTACGTGACTTTACCGAAAGAACTAAAAAGTACTCTCTTAAACAGATTAACCAATATTATCTTGGTTTGTTAAAAAAAATAAAAAAACACACACCCTTGTGTTTGTTATTCTTGTGTAAAGTAGCCATGCCATTTCCCGCATCACTAGATGGCAATATTTCCCTGTAGGATAAAAAATAAAAATTTAAATTATGGTCGAAATATCCGAATCAAATCGCGTTCTTGAGCTTATTTGCTTCGTGTGTCAAGTCGTGTTCAGCGACCCCCACGACCTGAGTTCGATTCCCACTCACGGCCAACATCAGCAGCGAATACTGTACATGGTGAACTGGACTCCCATGGTAAACTGAAATTCCATGGTAAACTGGACTTCCGCGGAAAATTGGACACCCATGGTAAACTGAATTTCCATGGTAAACTGGACTTCGACGGTAAACTGGACTCCCATGGTAAACTGAATTTCCATGGTAAAATGAATTTCCATGGTAAACTGAATTTCCCATGGTAAACTGGACCCCATGGTAAACTGTACCCCCATGCGTTTCTAACATCGAAAGGGACGTACATCAAAGCAACGTCAACGTAAGCGTGGGGCTCGAGGCGACGCAACTCGGATAAGTGGCGTGGTGGTATGAAACAAAGTGACCGACGTACTTGCGAAACGTCGTAAACGTGGCGACGGTAATCGGGGTCTTTACCGAATCCCGGGCATCCATTGACGCAACTCTGCCTTAAATTAGTACAGTACCTGGTGTAGTGTAAACAATATAATTCTGGGGAGACAAAGACGGCCGGGATGTGTTGCTGCCCAGCATGCGTAACAGGTGTTATCGGCGCGCCAAACAACGTGGGGATTTTTAACACAGCAGGACCATTAAACCGTATTTACAGTACGTCTATTATATTAAATATCCTCACAATCGATAGTTACTTACTTTCGAAGATCAGCGAAGCGCCATCATAGCACTGGACCATGGATGGGTTTACGCGGGAATTCCAGGTCCCCGCCACGGGAACGTGTAATTTCCACGCTCCCAGACTGCCCCACGTGACACGCACGTGGCGTAGCGAGCGAGCGCGCGCACGGCCACGCTTTCGTGGGCGTGTCTACGGCGTGAGAGATCGCGGCTCCTATTGGTCGGCTCCGGATAGTGGGCGGGGCGTGAATATTTACACGCAGGCGATTCCTCGACTTACGAGCGGGTTAGGTTTCCAGAGGTTTCTGTTCGTAAGTCGATTTGTTTCGTAAGTCCACACTTTTACTCCTGTCGATTCCAAACGCGTTGTACGGCGTGTACACTAAACACAGGCTTTTGAAAGTTGTATAATCTCCTGCACAAGTATATGCCACTGGTTCTTCATGTCCTGCAGATGCCACTGGGTCTTCGTGTTCTGCAGATGTATAGATGCCATCGCTGCCAAGCAACTAGGCATACGGACAGGCTTGTTCGTATCTCTCAAAGTTCGTTAGTCAAATTCTCGTAAGTAGAGGAGTCACTGTACATATCCGAGATTTAAAGTAAATACATTCAATAATACTTTCCGAGCTATGAAGAAGGTCCATTGCCCGAAACGTCGCCTAGTGTTTAGCGCGCTGCGCAACGAACCCGGCGACCCGAGTTCCATTCCCGCTCACGGTCACCGACACCGCTGACGATTATCTGAACCGGTCATGGTGGCCTCCCTTAAGGTCGACTCAGCCTCAAATGAATACACAACTGTCAACCCATACGGTTTACCCCGTAGTCTCGTACCGGGACATTGAATATTCGGTTCCATACGACGTACAGCCGTTTCGATACGGTCAGTAGAAATGTGTCTGTCTATTTGTGTTTCTCTCCCTTGTGATGGGATTTTGTAGGATGAACGTTGACATTTATAAGGAGCACGGGGTGAGCGGTAAGGTCTGTAATGAGGTAGGCACTGGTAAGGGGTGGACACGTGGTACGGTGAGTGGTAAACATCGCCTCTGCGGCGTGGTGCTGGCCACCGACCCCCTCGTGTGTCACCGTGCCGGCCTTCATAGGTGCTGCTCGCTAACAGCACTAGCCCCAGCAGTCTGTTACAGGCTATATACGGGGAGAGGGGGTGGGGGTGATATTTCTCTGTGTATATGCGTGTGTATGCATGCATACATACAGTCGAGAGAGAGATAGAGAGAGTTCATAATCAACGATTTTTGGGTTTAGATCGCGTTATTTATAAATGTGTCGTAACCCTCCACCACCCGACACGGCCAATCAGTAAAAAAGTGTCACGTTGACAAAAGACAAATAGTTCACTGCTTTAGCCCACCGGTGTGTTGAAGCGTGAAACCACAACATTTACAATTTGAGTAGTACGACGTTTCGCTGGTAATTGCATCCAGCATCATCGGGCAATTCGCCAGAATGGCTAAAGCAGTGAACTATTTGTCTTTTGTCAACGTGACACTTTTTTACTGATTGGCCGTGTCGGGTGGTGGAGGGTTACGACACATTTATAAATAACGCGATCTAAACCCAAAAAATCGTTGATTATGAACAATATTGGTCGCGAAAGCCTACGTGTTAGATAGAGAGAGATTCACACCCGTGACATCCCCCTCCCACCTCCATGGTCTCATCAGCACTAAGTGGACAGGACACGTGGCAGATTGCCGCGGCACGGGCAGAAACCTCGAGACCCCGAGACCACCACGAGTCACAGAGAAGCCACGGGCGCATGTACCCCCCCCCCACCAACCACTAGCTCCCCCCCCCCACCTAAAGATAAAGATCCCCCGTATAGCCTCCTAACAAACTATTCTTTGGTTCTAGATTTGAAGCTTTCGTGACTGCAAGGATTCATATCCTTAGGTTTTTTCGGTAAAGTCACGTAGGTAATTTACTTTTATTAATTTTAATTTTTTTTACCTACGTGACTTTACCGAAAAAAACTAACAATATTCTTTGGTTCTTTCGGTAAAGTCACGTAGATAGAAAAAATAATAGTTGATAATAAAAAAAACTACGACGGTTTTTTTTCTCCTCCTGGTGACGATCGCTTGCGTTGTGATCGAAACGTCGTGTTTTTTTTTCAATGTACTTTTATGAATCCCTGCAGTCACGAAAGTTGAAAGTCAAAATTCTAACAGACTGTTGGGGCAAGTGCTGTTTTGCGAGCACACAACGGGGTGGATGGCCAACAACCACCACGCCCGGCCGCCTTTGTCTCCCGAGTGGCGATGTTTAGACATGTTTAGACATCAATTCTAGATTTGAAGCTTTCGTGACTGCAAGGATTCATACTCTTAGTTCTTTCGGTAAAGTCACGTAGGTAAAATTAATAAAAATAAAACAATAAAAATCACGACGTTTCGGAGGCACCCGAGACCTGAAGACGGAAGCTTGTGTTGCCTCCGAAGCGTCGTGATTTTTATTGTTTTATTTTTATTAATTTTACCTACGTGACTTTACCGAAAGAACTAAGAGTATGTTTAGACATCGCCACTCGCCTACGGGGCTGGGTCAGACAGTCGTCACTGGCGTTGTTTGTTGGCCATGAACGGAAATCGATTTCGGGTGATCGGGTTCTTAGCGCGGCGTCCGATAACCATCGCACGCTCTCCCAAACAACAACAGCAACAACCGCCATTCGCCACCACTCGGACACACACACACACAGAGGGGACATAGAAAATACATTCAACGGTTTCATTTGCGCCGGGAATGTCTGCATTAACCACAATGCTTGTGGTCAGAATGCAAACAAAAAACATGCTCTGATAACATATGCATTGTCCTTGAAACTGATTGGTCCACACCAGAGACAGCTTTCTTTTGAGCCTCGTCTCAAACGATGTTAGACCAGAGGACGCCAAAAGGCGTACAGCCCAAAGACAATGCACTACCAGAGTAATGAGAGCTCGGGGTGAGCATCTACATCATGGGGCCTCCTTTGCCAGTACTAAAATATGATCATAGATTTTTCCCCTTTTTCTGTTTTCATTCTGACCACAAGCATTGTGGTTAATGCAGACATGATTCCTTGTAAAAAGGTTTCAGTTTGGTGGTTTAACAACTTAACACCTGTTTTGTTGCCAGAAAAAAGGGGAAAAACCTATTCTTATATTTTGGTACTGGCAAAGGAGGTCCCATGATGTAAAATCAGAATCTGCTTTAGACGTGTGTGTGTGTGGACGGGGAGTGTTGTCGGTGTGTTACGCGGTGTATTTGTTTGGGTGTCGTTTACCGGTCGATTTCATTCGGGCAAACCCCGAGGATGTCAGCCGGTCAGTAATCAGGTGAAAGGGTGCGTGGTCGTCGTGTGTGAGAGGCGGCGCGAGTATGGATGAGATAGGGCGCCTTCATCCAGCAGTGGATTGCCCACCGCTGACGACGATGATTGAAGAGAGAAGGGGGGGGGGGTAGGAAAGAGCGAGACCACAGCACTCCATTCCTCATTCATTTATAATAAATATACTTTCAACCTGACCGCACACACTCTCGCAATATGAACGTTATTTTTTGCTGAGACGGTGCAAACATTTTGTTGAGCTCGTCCGCGGGATGGATGCGCGTGCGTGACCATCCGTGCCAATCGGAGGTGCGGCCGAAGGTCAACAAACTCAAGAAAGAAAGAAAGAGAGAAGTTTCCAAAGAAATGAGTTTTCATTCGACGTGATTTAAAAGTGCACGGCTCCCAGTGGGCTTCCCTAATGACGGCAGGAGGAGCGTTCCAGACGGCCGCAGAAGCGCAGTCCTCCGTTCGATGGCTGAGCCAAAAAGCCTCCGCTGCTGCTGCTGCTGTTGGTGTTGCTGCCGGTGCTGCTGCTGCTGCCGCTGCTGCTGGTGCTGCTGCTGCTGCTGGTGCTGCCGCTGGTGCTGCTGCTGCTGCCGCTGCTGCTGGTGCTGCTGCTGCCGCTGCTGCTACCGCTGCCGCTGGTGCTGCTGCTGCTGCTGCTGCTGGTGCTGCTGCTGCCGCTGCTGCTGCTGCCGCTGCCGCTGCCGCTGCTGCTGCTGCTGGTGCTGCTGCCGCTGCCGCTGCCGCTGCCGCTGCCGCTGCTGCTGCTGCCGCTGCTGCTACCGCTGCCGCTGGTGCTGCTGCTGCTGCTGCTGCCGCTGCCGCTGCCGCTGCTGCTGCTGCTGGTGCTGCTGGTGCTGCTGCTGCTGCTGGTGCTGCTGCTGGTGCTGCTGCTGCTGGTGCTGCTGCTGCTGGTGCTGCTGCTGGTGCTGCTCCTGCTGCTGCTGCTGCTGCTGCTGCCGCTGCTGCTGCTGCTGCCGCTGCTGCTGGTGCTGCTGCTACCGCTGCCGCTGCCGCTGCTGCTGCTGCTGCTGCTGCCGCTGCTGCTGCTGCTGGTGCTGCTGCTGCTGCTGGTGTTGCTGCTGCTGGTGCTGCTGCTGCGAGGACGACCAACCGGGAGTTCGTGTGATCGTGATCATCTATTGCTCCTTGACGAGGTCGGCGAGGTGTCGCGGTTCAATTTGTGGCGAGCACTTTGAGTGTACGTTGAAACTCCTTCGCGCCGTACGTTGACAACCGAGGACAACTACGGAGTGATGCGGTTATACCCTCCACCCCTCTCTCTCTCTTTTTTTACGATCAGTGGAAACAAGAAAATGCTCGGTGTATTCGGCACTTTGCTTCGTTCATCATTTCGTAAACATTTTTTTCTCTCGCTCGCTCTCTCTCTCTCGCTCTCTCTCGTTCTGCACGCAGCCCTTCTCGCAGTCCGACGGCCTCCGATGGGTAGCTCTCTTTCTCTCTCACAACAAACTTGACACGACGTGGAGGTACTGCAGAGGGAGAGGTGAATGAGGGCTCTTACAGGGAAACCTCGCACTCTCGTCTGGTTAGGGACCAGGGCATAGACGAATGGCAAAGCAGAGGCGTTATTTTTAGCCTTGATCATTAATTCTAGATTTGAAAGATGTTATTAACCATGTAAAAAAAAGATTTAACTACCCATATTTGTACCATCTTATTTGACAGCTACTTTTCTACTTTACCGAGTGTTGACATCCCCAGCGTTTAACAGTACTGCCTTTTTAAATCCTTTATATTAAGTTTGCTTGCTTGCTTGCGCGCTTACGACCGTGCAAATCTTTCGGTCGTTTTTTAACCCACTTCCCATGATCCAATCGAGCTGACATTTTGCACACAGACTCGTTGTGCGTGACAATTTATTTTCGTGTAAAAAAAATGTTCCAAAATTTTCAACATTTTTGGATTTATTTATTTAATTACCAATTGCTTAATGGTGGCAGGCAATCATCTGACCCATAGGTGGCAGCCATCTCAAGCCAGAGGACGAGAGGACTCTAGCCGCCACGCATATAAAGGATTTATAGTGAAAAACTTTGTTTTTACGGGTTAATTTTTTTGTATTTGGATTCTCAGCCAACACCGGTTTAGGTCGAGGTCCACCGATTGTGCTCTTGCACACATTGACGACGTTGACCAATTTCTCTTGTAGCCCCGCCCACCACCCCCACGCTCCAATCCCTGGTGACCACATTCAGATTAGCCCCTCCCCCCTTAACTTGTATTTAAGGGCTTGTCTCTAGGAATTTTGCCTCACTTGATCCAGTAAATTTCGATTTAAAGCTTTCGTGACTGCAGGGATTCATCTTCTTGGTTCTTTCGGTAAAGGCACGTAGAAGGGAAATAATCAAATAATAAAAATAAAACATAATAAAATAATTCTCACGACGTTTCGGCCACAACGCAAGCAGCCGTCCCCAGGTGAAGAACAGGTCTGTCGGAAAGACAGCGTCTGAATGAAACACCACCACGCTTGGCACCTAAGGACGGCTGCATGCGTTGTGGCCGAAACGTCGTGAGAATTATTTTATTATGTTTTATTTTTATTATTTTATTACTTCCCTTCTACGTTACTTTATCGAAAGAACCAAGAAGATTGATGCAGTAAATTTAGCTGTGACGGTCCCACCTGATGACGGAGGCTTGTGTTGCCTCCGAAACGTCGTGATTTATTATTTTATTTCTATTATTACTTCTATTAATTTAATTTATATTTTTTTACCTACGTGACTTTACCGAAAAGGCTAAGAGTATGAAGCCTTGCTCATTAAGTTTGATTATGTCAAACTTTTCTCGCAAAGTGAGAACATCATGGGTTCTTTTCGCTTTACTCTCACCGTGAATATATTTAAGCTCAAAAAAGAGTATTTGACAGTCATCACAATATGGATACTGTGCACGTGTTTTAAAATCACGAAAATAACCGTGAACACTGTCGTATTATACTGTTATCACACGAATAACTATGAATTGTTTACAGTATAATCACAGAAATAAGTACGGCATTCATAATGTATGAATGAACACGAATATAAGAGATGCCCACTGAACGACATCTAATCAAATATTGAACGATAAAGACGGCGCGTGTGCGCGAACGTCGTGGAAGTTTTGGGATGAAATCGGACGAAAGTGGAGGTCTCGCTGTAGCTGGGGACTGGAGCGATTGAACTTTTATGGAGGTGGGGGGGGGATAGTGGGAGGGAGAGAAAGGAAGCTTGCATCATCTTCCTGCTGCTGCTGCTGCTGCTGCTCCTGCTGCTGCTGCTGCTGCTCCTGCTGCTCCTGCTGCTGCTCCTGCTGCTGCTGCTGCTGCTCCTGCTGCCGCTGCTGCTCCTGCTGCTGCTGCTCCTGCTACTGCTGCTGCTCCCGCTGCTGCTACTGCTACTGCTGCTCTTGCTGCTGCTGCTCCTGCTGCTGCTGCTCCTGCTGCTGCTACTGCCGCTGCTGCTGCTACTCCTGCTACTGCTGCTGCTCCCGCTGCTGCTACTGCTACTGCTGCTCTTGCTGCTGCTGCTCCTGCTGCTGCTGCTCCTGCTGCTGCTACTGCCGCTGCTGCTGCTGCTCCTGCTACTGCTGCTGCTCCCGCTGCTGCTACTGCTACTGCTGCTCTTGCTGCTGCTGCTCCTGCTGCTGCTGCTCCTGCTGCTGCTACTGCCGCTGCTGCTGCTACTCCTGCTGCTACTGCTGCCCCTGATCGTTACTGATCGCGTCCCTTACGTCACGGTTAGGTCCAGCTCGCTGGGCTTGTGTCGTTCTACTCTCTTGCCAGCATTGAGATGTTTTTGACCACGCACATTCACATTTGTTTAATCTTGAGATTGTAGACGCTGTATATTAAATTTAAATTAATAAACATTATCGTCGTAAAAAAATCGAACGCATTTATCAATCAACACACTGCCTTAAAAGAAAATATGTATACAGTATACATCAGCCTGTATGCGTTATGAATAAGGGTAATTGCTCGAAACGTCGGCTTCCATATTTTACTAAAGTATTCTATATCGATTTTTAAATTCCCTATGAAGGTCACAGCTCGTGTTGTTACTGCTGAACGTGTTGAGTTGTTGATGTTGTTGTTTTTGTCGATGTTTTTATTGTCGATATGGTTCTTATTGTCGATATTGTTATTGTTGCTGATATCAGTTTTTTATTGTTGTTATTGACGTATTTTTTGTTGTTGTTACTTTCGTTATTGTTGTTATAATTGTTTGTTATTGCTAATGTTTCTTTTTGCTATTTGTTCACTGTGCCTGTGCACCACTGCCAAAGCAAGCAGCAGCAGCGGCGTCGTCACCAAATAATTAGCGTATATATTTTATACGATGGTTGATGATGATGATGGTGGTGGTGATCAACAAATGACGATGATAACGATGCTGATGACCACGATGATGCCGACGACGTCATCTGGACGACACGGGGGGTGACAACGCCTGCGTGGGGCAGTGCGGAGAAGTTTTGACGCCGCATCTCGCGGTGTCAGTGAGGTCACACCGCTGGTGGGGGGTGGGGGGGGGCACGTGCAATTAGGTCCCGTTTTTGATATTGGAAAAAAGGTCCAATTTTTTATATTGGAAAAAGGTTCAATTTTTTATATTGGAAAAAAGGTCCCATTTTTTTATACTGGGAAAAAAAGGTCCCATTTTTTATATTGGGAAAAAAGTCCCATTTTTGATATTGGAAAAAAGGTCCCATTTTTTATACTGGGAAAAAAAGGTCCCATTTTTTATATTGGAAAAAAAGGTCCCATTTTTGATATTGGAAAAAAGGTCCCATTTTTGATATTGGAAAAAAAGTCCCATTTTTGATATTGGAAAAAAGGTCCCATTTTTTATATTGGAAAAAAGGTCCCATTTTTTATACTGGGAAAAAAAGGTCCCATTTTTTATATTGGAAAAAAAGGTTCCATTTTTGATATTGGAAAAATGGTCCCATTTTCTGTATTGGAAAAAAAGGTCCCATTTTTTATATTGGAAAAAATGTCCCATTTTTGATATTGGAAAAAAGGTCCCATTTTTGATATTGGAAAAAAAGTCCCATTTTTGATATTGGAAAAAAGGTCCCATTTTTTATATTGGAAAAAAGGTCCCATTTTTTTACCCAGCACCCTGTGTGCGTCCTCGACAAAGGTGCCATACCCTGGCTCGCCAGGAGATGGCGGGAGGCCACAGCTGCGGACTAATGCCATCTGTTCCTTCTGTACAATTGGGGTGAGGAGGAGCGGTTGGTCCCCTCCTCGTGCGCGTGGCTTTTTCACTCCGATTGCTCCGGTTTCCACCCACACACGCCGCATGAGCGCTCATTCGTTGGTGGGAACCATCTTAGCGTATGGAGGACTGCAGAGCTTGGGCGATTGTTGTTGTTGTTGTCGCCGGCTCCACCGTCTGGCCTGCTTCAAGTTCATTTATTAGGTAAAGCCCTGTGAGCCATTCGGCTCTTGAATCGGGTGCAACCGCAACAACAAAAAACAAAAACATGAACAAAAAAACATCTTAAAGTGAATATGTGACTGAGTGCAAACAGAAAATCCAAGAAAAGACAGCAAAATATTGCAGAAAAAATCACCGTACACCAACGCTCTGTGCAAAAATCCCAGTGGGATGCAAGTCAAACAACCAACAACAACCACAAGACAACTTAGATCAAGGTCATCAGTCTAACTCTGTACTACAACAACACAAACATGGCCAAACCAATACACTTTTCGAAATCACCAAATTTAAGCCATGCTGCCTTCCAGCCGCGTGCGTGCGTTGAATTTATTTCGCACCGCACGTAGCCAACCGCGCTAATCGGAGGATGCGGGGCATTGACGACAAACTGAACGAGTTGTCGATCGAGACGATTTCAAAGTGCAAAGCTCTCAGTGGCTCCCTCATATCGGAAGGGAGGTGCGTTCCAGGCGGCCGCGAGAGAAGCTCCGCATCCATCTCTGTCCGACGGCTGAGCCGAAAGGCTGCCGCCGGTTCATGCCCTTGGACGAGATAAATTGTGAAATGCGATTCGCGCGAAACGACGGCGTTACCCTTCAAATTTAGACAAACTCAACATCAATGTTTGATTTGGCATGGCCCAGGAAAGCCTCATCACTCGAGTGTTCCCAGTGGGGGGCGCCCTTGGCGATTTAGCGATTTGCAGGCCACGTCTCAACATTGGTTGCGAGCACACGTTTGGCCAATGCAAGTAAAAAAAATTATTCAAGTTAACATTGTTTGATATTTATGTTGCGTTTGTCTGTCCATTCGCATTTTTTTTAACACATACAAACATTATTGGGGGGCGGGGGCTAAATTAAATTATGTGTGCATATTGTTTCTGATGAATCTGAGAGCGTGACATCACGTGGGATATTAATATGCACGTTGGAAGCAACCTTCGCTCCTATGTGTGTGTGGGGGGGGGGGGGGGCGGTTCTCCGGATACTCGTTAAAAAATATAAAATATAAAAATAAAAACAGGTAAAACTGCAGCCCTGCAACTTTGTACTCAAGCCACTGTTATGAGAAGGCCCTCTCCACTCCAGAGAGAGAGATAACATCTGTCGCGTGTGTTCTTGGCCTACTCTTTCACGCTGGCTAGACCCGTCTTAGAGTGGGTGGGAGATGACCCCACACTTCACCCCAACTATGCACGAGCCGACCATAGACCAACTCTGCTGCAGCCAGTCCAACACGCAGGAGGCTTTCGCGACCAATATAATCCATAATAGAGGTTCTTGGGTTCGATCGCCTAAATATAAATGTGTCGTTGAAACCCGTCACCACCCGGCTGTTCACCTGATGATGCTGGTTGCAATTACTGTTCAAACGTCGCACTCCAAGCGTGAATGTGGTGGGTTTACTCTCCAGAACACCGTGTGTGCTGGACTAGTGACGAATTGGCGTGTGTTGTTAACGTGACAAACGTCCGAATTTTTTTGCTGTGTCCCATGGTTTTGGGTTTAACGACACATTTACACGTGCTGAGATCTAACCCAGAAACCTCGATTATGTGGTGCAACAGTTTGACCTGCTGCTAGATGGGGGGGGGGCGGGGCAGTGCCGGATTATCCCAGTAGCACAAGTAGCTACATATGTAGTAGCTACGCGCCCCACACTTTCATGGGCGCTAAATGCTTTCAAGCTATCAATTCCGGTTCAGTGATTCTGCACTTGCTCTATTACTATAGTACTATACCACCTTCAACTTTTACGAACGGCTGGGTGTTTAATATTTGCGATTTGTCGTATTATCTGGCTGTATATCAAATACAAAAATACAATTACTTTACCGTGCGAGTTAAACATTTATGTGTTTTAATATTTACGAGTTTTATTTCTTTATTTAGGCCTCCTTTATAACAAACTAGCGGGAAGTACCCGGCGTTGCCCGGGCGAAAAAGACAGACACACACATCGACCTACACACACTTACAGACATTGACCCACACATACAAAGACATCGACTTACACACACACACATATTATGCTACTGGCCGGGCCAGGAGATGGGATCGGACGCGACAACCCTCCGGATCGCAAGTCCACGGTGCTGCACTACAGTTATTGCCCGACTGTGCTAGCATCACCGACACGACGCTATTGTTCATGCGTGCGTCACATTTCTCACGAATCTATTTCGGGTATTTTATTATTCATTGTTAGTATTATTATCATTATTCTTAGCTGCGCTCTGCTGCACCTGATTTCATATTTTCATATTCAGGTCATCCGTCAATGCATAAGATGGAAATATATATTTCTTGCCGCATGTAGCATTTAGAATGAAGTAAAAAAAAATCAATTCCCCTCCACTGATTTCCCCATGGTCATGTTAAAGCCACGCTGTTAGTGGTGGTGCAAATGTGGTGATGCCGGTGCCAATGTGGTGGCGATGGTGGTGGTGGCAATGTGGTGCTGATGGTGGTGGTAGCAATGTAGTGATGATGGTTGTGGTGCCAATGTGGTGGTTGGTGATGAATGTGGTGGCAATGTGGTGGTGATGGTTGTGGTGCCAATGTGGTGCTGATGGTGGTGGTGCCAATGTGGTGCTGATGGTGGTGGTGCCAATGTGGTGCTGATGGTGGTGGCAATGTGGTGATGGTAGTGGTGATGATTATGGTAGTATTGATAATACCGATGGTGGCAGCGTCACGATTACTATCATCATCATCATCGTCACCACCATCAGGTGCATCACCATCATTTTCAGCAGCAGTAGCAGCGACTCGATTATTACCATCATCATAATCTGTCACGGTAACATCACCATCATCATTATTAATCAGCAGCAGCAATTGTCATCATCATGATCATTTCTGAAATCTTGAATATGGATCAACCCCAGGTTAAAACTGCAACTGCTGCTGTTGCTGATGATGATGATAGGTTAACCACAACGCCACCCGGACGCTTTACGATGATTGTGAAATTCAGGTCATTCCACGAATGCACAGGAAACGCTCGCAGTGACGCTGACGGCTTGTGATGAGTGGGGGGCAGGGGGGGCGAGGGGATCGGGGGGGGGAGGGGGGACAAAGGGGGAGGGGTAATGGGGGGGAGGGGGACATGGGGGAGGGGCGGGTGTTCTCTCCTTTGCATTCTCTCGACCGTTCTCCCCGCTCGATTTCTCTTTTTGGGGTTCACTTTGAAAAATGGTAATTTTGCCCCCCCCCCCCACCACCATAGCTCCCCCGCTAATCCTCCTTCTTCCCCCTCCCCCCCACTATCTCTTCTCTCCGTTATTTAATTCATTTTTGTGGGGGTACACTTTGAACGAGGGTTATATTGGCATCCACCTACTACGCTACTCCTCTCGTTCTTCTGTTATCTTTCCCCACTCCCCCCTCTCCCCCGTCATTCCTCTTTTATGTTGGTGTACACTTTCAAAAACAAATGCTCCCAATCCCCACCTCTCTTCTCCGCGCTCTTTAACTTCATTTTTCGCAGGCGTCGTTGGTGGGGGTAGGGGGGGGGGGTCCAGGGGGGAAGGGGGTGTGTGTGGGGGGGGGGGCGGCGGATGGGTACACTTTGGAAAACTGTCCCTGTCGTCTACCCCCCACCCTCGTCTCCCTTATCACCCCCCCCCCCACCACTCGCCCCGAGGGGAGCAGCGAGCGCTCCGTGCCAGCTTTGGAGCAACCATCATCACTCAGCGGCCGCTGAAGCGAGGAACGCGCTCCAGCTTGTAATGCACCCGCCTCCTCCTCCATTCCTCCCCCTGCTCCTCCCCCTGCTCCACCTCCTCCACCTCTTCCAACTCCTCCGCCTCCTCCTCCTCCACCACCTCCTCCTCCTCCATTCCTCCCCCTGCTCCTCCTCCTGCTCCACCTCCTCCACCTCTTCCAACTCCTCCGCCTCCTCCTCCATTCCTCGCCCTGCTCCTCCATTCCTCCCCCTGCTCCTCCTCCTGCTCCACCTCCTCCACCTCTTCCAACTCCTCCGCCTCCTCCTCCTCCATTCCTCCCCCTGCTCCTCCACCTCCACCTCCTCCTCCACCTCCTCATCATCCTCCACCTCCTCCTCCTCCAGCTCCACCTCCTCCTCCTCTTCCTCCTCCTCCTCTTCTTCTTCTTCCTCCTCCTCCTCCTCCTCCACCTCCTCCTTCACCACCTCCACCTCCACCTCCACTTCCTCCACCTCCTCCACCACCTCCTCCTCCTCCACCTTCTCCACCTCCTCCTCCTCCAGCTCCACCTCCTCCTCCTCTTCCTCCTCCTCCTCTTCTTCTTCTTCTTCTTCTTCTTCTTCTTCTTCCTCCTCCTCCTCCACCTCCTCTTCCTCCACCACCTCCTCCTCCACCTTCTCCTCCTCCACACCCACCTCCTCCTCCTCCACCTCCTGCTCTTCTACTTGTGGTGAACATCCAAACAAAAAACATGCTCTGATAATATATGCACATCTTAACACCTTTTTTATTGCCAGAAAGGGTGAAACCTATTGCTATATATATTGTTATATATATATGTTGTTGTTGATGTTGTTGTTGTCCTTTGAAGGGCGCAAGGGTTTATTGATTTATTATTGCGATGAACACCCGCCCATGGCGCATCTTCGCGTTCTGCGTCATCTCCATCTTCTTGCTCGGGCCCATGTTTGATCGCGAGATGTTAACTACCTCGCCTGGTATGCAGGAGGTCGTGGGTTCGATCGCGACCCTCCCTTCTGCCGTTGTATGTTTGGAGTTTGCGTCTCTTTCTCTTCTCCCCGTGGACGCGTGGATTTTTTCTCCTGGTCCTCCGGTTTCCCCCCCCACCCCTCCACATTTAAAATCGACATCACGCGTTTATATTATTTGGCTGTTTTAAATGTCCACGTGATGATGATCAACTTCGCTGAGCTATCATGCGTGGCCAGGTCGCTTCTGAAAAAGAGCTCTATCGCTTGGCCCTGCACCGTGAATTTAAAAAAAAAATAATAATCAAATTTCGATTTAAAGCTTTCGTGACTGCAGGGATTCATCTTCTTGGTTCTTTCGGTAAAGTCACGTAGAATGGAAATAATAAAATAATAAAAATTCAACATAATAAAATACTATTCTCACGACGTTTCGGCCACAACGCAAGCAGCCGTCCTCAGGTGAAGACCAGGCCTGTCGGGGAGACAGCGTGACTTTACTGAAAGAACCAAGAAAAGAAAAATCAGTTGATAAATAGCAAACGACAACTTTGTCTTCGAGCCGAGCGAGCCAGATGCAGCAATGCTTCCTGGTTTACCGTCGGGGATGCGTTCCTGACAGGTGTGACGGCGAATGTAGAAACGACGTCGATCAAAGCGAGTCGCAGGTTGTGTGGTGGTGGTGGAGGTGGTGGTGGAGGAGGTGGTGGTGGTGGAGGTGGTGGTGGTGGTGGTGGAGGTGGTGGAGGTGGTGGAGGTGGTGGAGGTGGTGGTGGTGGTGGAGGTGGTGGAGGTGGTGGTGGTGGAGGTGTTGGTGGTGGTGGTAGTGGTGGTGGTGGAGGTGGTGGAGGTGGTGGTGGTGGTGGTGGTGGAGGTGGTGGTGGTGGTGGTGGAGGCGAAAGGCTGAGCGAGAGGCGACGGATAACGAGAAAGGATGGTCGGACGATGCTGTCAGCGACGTAAGTGTGGGGTCGATGCGACGCAAATCACGTGGCGGTGTTATCAAAGTGACGACGTAACTGCGAAACGACGTAACGGGGGGGGGGGGGGGGGGGGGGGACGTAAATCGGGGGTATCGCTGAAATTTCAAATCGGCAGGCGCGGGGTGATGATCTATAGCTGTGATGGTGGATGATGATGATGATGCATCTTCCTCCTCCGTCGTTGTGACTAATCGTGCACGATTGAGTCGTTGTTGCGTTCCCATGTCGTTCCGAGTGATATTGTTTGTTCCTATGGTTTGTTCGGACTGATATTGTTTAGGCCTCTCCACGCACGTACAGGCCACGGGGGTGTTGTTTGACCATTCTCCACCGCGCTGACCTTTGGCACAGTAGGGGGCACAGGTGGTGCATCGGCCAGCAGTCAACTCAGCCAGTCGACCCGTGGCACCTGCTGGGTCTGCCCCGTGACCTCCTGCCGGCGGGCGTTCGACACTTCACGTAGCCCCAACGTGCACCGAGCCTGGCACAGGCGCCGTGGTGACGTCACCGCCACTCAGTGGCGAATGGAGGTTGTTGTTGTCGTTGTTGCGCTGGTCAGTGCGGGCTGGTCAAGGTTTAAAAGGAGGCCCAGGACCGATATCAGTTATGACACGTGGCCGATGCTAGCCTGGGGCCGATAATCGAATTCAGGCCACCGGCTTCATTGCGTTGTATGGATTTTGGCTCGGCCATCGAACAAAGGCGGTCACTGGCATCGCACGGCGCTTTCAGATGCGCTTCTGCGGCCGTCTGGAACGCTCTTCCTTCCGATAACAGGAAGCCACTCGGAGCTGTGCACTTTTAAATCATCATCATCATCATCGAGATTGCAAACTCATTTCTTTAGAAATGCTTTTTGTGTTTAGTGTGTTGTCCTTCCCCCGCACCTTTCGATTACGGTGCGAAAGAAGTTCAACATACATGACGTAACAGTCTAACCACCACTCCACTCCTGCGCTGCAATAATTGGACTCTGGGTAATAACAATATCATAGGCTGAATTGCATGGGTATACTTCCAATGAAATGCGCTAGATTTCGGGATTCTCAGCAGAGTCGAGCACTGATAAGAGGGCGATCACCTCGCTGTCAAAGGCGACTGCGGATTCTGTGCCACGGTTTTTTGTTCGGGTGCAGACAAATCCACTGCTGTGCCCTCCTCCCGTGGTCACCGTGTGCTGGTGGTGAATAGCGGTGGCGGCTGTTGTTGTTGTAACGTCCATCAAACGGTGAGTGGTTCGTCTTCTAAACAAACACAAAAAACAAGACGCGAGGGGACGTGGGAGCGTGGCGGTTAGAGATGTGTTTATTAAGCCGTGAGTCCCGGTCTATTGTGGGTTCACCCTCCTCGTCAACAAGCGAGCCTTCGGAGGGATGGTGGAGGTGGCTGGCTGGATGGTGCTGCTAGTGATGTTTTGCCAATGTCCTCCACAGAAGTTGAACTCCCATGCAGATGACTGCTGATGAGACACGCGACTTCAATTACTTCATCCCCTGCCCCCCCCCCCCCCAGCGTTCGCTAAAGTGGCCCCTGGAGAGAGAGTCGTCTCAATGGGTGACTACTTGAATGCCCCGAGGGGGCCGTGACACGCTAAACACGCGGGGCAGTGAGTGATTGAGCGCCATGGGGCCAGATAGCAGTCGGAGGGGGGCCCCCTTTAGATTTTATTTTTATTTTCTTGCGAAGGCCACGCGGGTCTCGCAATTTTCCGGCACACCGTGTGATGTAATCGGCACATCTCTGCATTACACCTCGGGTGCACGCCAGGTTCCAAGCATGAACATCAGCTGCACGATTCAGTGACGGTACAGGGACTCATCTTCTTGGTTCTTTCGGTAAAGTCACGTAGAAGGGAAATAATAAAATAATAAAAATAAAACTGAATAAAATAGAAGAACAGTTCTTCACCTGAGGACGGCTGCTTGCGTTGTGGCCGAAACGTCGTGAGAATTGTATTTTATTATGTTTTATTTTTATTATTTTATTATTTCCCTTCTACGTGACTTTACCGAAAGAACCAAGAAGATGAATCCCTGCAGTCACGAAAGCTTTAAATCGGAACAGGGACTGTTGGTCCATGCGCTTGATACCAGCACCTCATATGGAGCTGGTTGAATTTCCAATTAACCATCTATGCGCGTGCCATCTATAGCATTCACCTGCCATCCTCATGCTGTGTGAGTTGTGTGTGTGGTGTGTCTGTGTTGTGTGCGTTGTGTGTGTGTGTAGTGTATGTGTGTTGTGTGCTTTGTGCGTGATGTATGCGTTGTGTGTCGCGTGTGTGCAGTGTTTGACGATATCGTTTCAAACATTCGTCCCGGCTTCTTAAAAGAAAAAAGAAAAACAGCCTCTTCGTGGTTCATTAATATAATTATCGAGATGAAAAAAAACCTCATCATCATCGTGAGCGGGATGAATACGTGAGCGTCGATTTGAAGATGTAAATGAGGTTCCCCAACACCTGGATGAGAGACAATCTCAGCCCAGGGCTTTGTGGGGGAAAAGCGGCCCTTTGAAGCGCCCCCCCACCTCCATTCATCATCGGCCGAGACGCTCACGGCTCGTTACGGGCACGTCGCTCAAAAACAAATGTGCGTCTCGGCCCGCGCGCGCGCGCGGGCGCGCGGGCGGGCGTCACGTGCGCGTGCGTCACGTGCGCGTGCGCGTGGCTTTTTCTTTTGGCCATTCGTCTTTTGTAAAAACAAAAAAACGAGACGCAAGTTTGGGGAGCGGTGGCGCTGCAAGTTAGCGCAGCGCACCACGAAACCATACCCCCCTCCTCACCCCACCCCACCCCACCTCCCGTCTCACGGCCAACATTAAGGGACGAAGATCTGAACCGGCCCTGGGCCTCCTCTAAGTCGACTCGGCCTCAAACGAGTACGTGGTGCGATGCGTAAAATGAACGCAATGCATCGGGGAGACGACGCCATCCGGGCGTGGTGTGCTCGCTCACAGCACTTGCCCCAAAACTCTGCCAAGGCTATACGGGGGGGGGGGGCGGGGGTGGACCTTTGTCTTTGTATCTCTCTGTAAGAGAGAGAGAGAGAGCGAGGGCATTGCTGGCGTTGTGGCTGGATTAAGAGGAATTCCATCTTCGCCGAGATTCGACAGAACATCAGCGGTGCTTGGTTATCCGCCATCCCCTCCTCCTTCTCTCTCTCTCTCTTTTTTACGATCACAGGAAACAAGAAGATGCTCGGTGTAGTCGGTACTTTGCTTCGTTCATCATTTTTTTTTCAATTGCTGAAGTGGGCAAAAGGGCTGCCGTGACAAGAGGCTATATAGGTGACCTTAACTACTTTATGGTGTTGCCTTCATATCCGCATCTCCAGTTTCTTCAGCCTCCAACTCCCAGCTCCGCTCCCCCCCATCCCGTCATTTTGTCTGATTCTCCTCTAAACGCTCTCGCAGCGCTCCACTTCCCCGACCCCACGCCCCCCTCTCTATCTCTCCTCCCTGTCTCCTCCCCCCTTCTCTGCCTACATGGCCTCTTGTGGCAGCAGCCCCTTTTGCCCACTTCGGTAATTGTTTCTTGCTGTGGTTGTCCCACCTGATGACGGACGCTCGTTGTTGCGCCCGAAAACGTCGTGATTTAATTTATTTTATTTGAAACCTACGTGACTTTACCGAAAGAACCAAAGAGTATTGGTGGCACACAGAGAGATAGTAACAGGCACGCGCTTATTGCCCGCCCTCCATCCAGTTTCTGAGGGGTTGCGCAATCAGAGGGGAGGCTGAGCTCGTCGCTGCCTCACCTCTCGTCTCTTCCTGTATTTGCAGCGGAGCTCCGCAAATTTGGCGATTTTGACGAGAAAAATGATTGGAATCGTACAGAAATGACATTTATAACACAGATCAGTGGAAAAATCTTAATATGTATTTTATTTTATTATTATTTCATGTTTTACTTTTCGTAACAGCTATCTTCATTGGAGTATGCCAGTTGAGGCTCTACCTCCCCTGCCTCCCCTGGCATCGCCCACCATCAACAGACTAAAAATGACTGCATCACGGACTCGATGCGAGAGCCGGGGTACTATGGTGCCGCCATAAGGTTCATTTGCTGCTTCAAGCGCCACATCTCGAGGATTTCTCCACATCTCTGGCTGTCGCCTGATGATGCCGGTCTGTTGCAATGACGGGCGACTCGTCGCGGCGCTCGCCTGGCGAATGTCGTCGTGGGCTTTGTTCTCCAGCACACCACCGGCTTGTGTGTTGAACGAGTCGGGTATTGATTGACACGTTTTGTTCACGTGACAAACCCCCACTGAGAGGTGGCGGCGTGTTTAACCACACATTTATATTCGCGAGATCTAACCCCGTCAAATGAGCCTCTACGTTTGATAACAACGCCGTCGGGAACGCATCCCCATAGAAACAATGGGATAAACGACCCCGTTTAAGCGCTGATTCGATTAGCGCCGCTCACTTCTCCGGGAACAACGCATCGTGAGCCCTAAGCGAGGGTCTGTCCCTGTATGGAATGTCGGGGGAGAGGGGAGGGGGGGGCGATTTGCAGTTCGTGTGTCAGCAGCTATGCGCACTTTTAAATAGGCGTTCGCTGATATCCATTTGCCCCTCGGACAACTCTGCACACGAGTCCGAGTGGACGTCAATCCCTCGTGGCCGCGCGCGTAATGGAAATGTTTACATCACGGCGCGCGCGGTGATGGTGGGGGGATTGCTTGACACTTCGCTGAACAAAACGATTTAAACAATGCTCGGCGCGATGCTTTGCTGCGCTTTTCCCATTACAGTCGCAATCCGCAAATCTAATGCAGCAAAGCAATGGCACGCGCACACGCAGGCAGAGACAGACGCAAAGGCACACGCGTCCGTACACACACACACATGAGCTGACGAGCAGATACGGTCAAAAAGAAAGATCCCCCGTGTAGCCTCATCAGACGTCTTGGGCAAGTGCTGTTAGCGAGCACCTATGAAGGCCGGCACGGCCGCCTTTGTCTCCCCAGTGGCGATGTTTACACACCGCAATAGGTACTCATTTGAGGCTGAGTCCACCTAGGGGAGGCCCAGGACCGGTTCAGATAATCGTCACCGGTGTTGCGTGTGAGCGGGAATCGAACTTGGGTCGCCGGTTTCGTAGTGCAACGCGCTAACCACTACACCACCGCTCCCCATCGGATCACACACAAACACACACACAAACACACACACACACAAACACACACAAACACACACACACAGACACACAAACACACACACAGACACACACACACACAGAGATGTTGGTGTGAAACTCCCTTCCCGTTGGTGGGCGTAAAGGAGGGATCCGCACGCTTGCTGTGCCAGGAGAAGCCGGTAACAGCAAAAACAACGTGGACTCCATCTGTTCCATCTGTTCCATCTGTACGGGGGTAGAGTGTTGCCCGCCCCCCCCCCCCCCCTCGTGTAGGTTTCGTCAGTGTGACAGCAGCACGACGATGATGATGATGGGGGTGTCACTGTTTGTGTAATTGTCACGGGGTCGCCAGTAGCCCGCGAGCCTTGCAATGAAGAACACTGGGATAGAGGATCGCAGAGCTTGGGGGAAGGGATGGGGGGGGGAAGGGGTGGGTGGTTCCTCCTCATGGCGCCTCTGAGTCGTCCCCTCTCTCTCTCGGAGTCGTCCTCTCTCTCTCTGAGTCGTCCTCTCTCTCTCTGAGTCGTCCTCTCTCTCTGAGTCGTCCTCTCTCTCTGAGTCGTCCTCTCTCTCTGAGTCGTCCTCTCTCTCTCTCTCTGAGTCGTCCTCTCTCTCTGAGTCGTCCTCTCTCTCTGAGTCGTCCTCTCTCTCTGAGTCGTCCTCTCTCTCTCTCTGAGTCGTCCTCTCTCTCTGAGTCGTCCTCTCTCTCTCTCTCTGAGTCGTCCTCTCTCTCTGAGTCGTCCTCTCTCTCTGAGTCGTCCTCTCTCTCTGAGTCGTCCTCTCTCTCTGAGTCGTCCTCTCTCTCTGAGTCGTCCTCTCTCTCGGAGTCGTCCTCTCTCTCTGAGTCGTCCTCTCTCTCTCTCTCTCTGAGTCGTCCTCTCTCTCTGAATCGTCCTCTCTCTCTGAATCGTCCTCTCTCTCTGAGTCGTCCTCTCTCTCTTAGTCGTCCTCTCTCTCTCTGAGTCGTCCTCTCTCTCTGAGTCGTCCTCTCTCTCTGAGTCGTCCTCTCTCTCTCTGAGTCGTCCTCTCTCTCCAAGTCGTCCTCTCTCTCTGAGTCGTCCTCTCTCTCTGAGTCGTCCTCTCTCTCTGAGTCGTCCTCTCTCTCTGAGTCGTCCTCTCTCTCTGAGTCGCCCTCTCTCTTAGTCGTCCTCTCTGAGTCGTCCACTCTCTCTGAGTCGTCCTCTCTCTCTGAGTCGTCCTCTCTCTTAGTCGTCCTCTCTCTCTCTCTGAGTCGTCCTCTCTCTCTGAGTCGTCCTCTCTCTTAGTCGTCCTCTCTCTCTCTCTGAGTCGTCCTCTCTCTGAGTCGTCCTCTCTCGGAGTCGTCCTCTCTCTCTGAGTCGTCCTCTCTCTCTCTCCAAGTCGTCCTCTCTCTCTGAGTCGTCCTCTCTCTCTGAGTCGTCCTCTCTCTCTCCGAGTCGTCCTCTCTCTGAGTCGTCCTCTCTCTCTCTCTGAGTCGTCCTCTCTCTCTGAGTCGTCCTCTTTCTCTCTCCCCACTCTCAGTGCAGTGGCGGCGGTGCAGGGTTACCAGCTGACATGATCGTCCACTTTCAAATGTTTTTCTGCGGCCGTCTCGAACGTCCCTTCCCTTCCGATATTAGTAGACCACCGGCAAATATTCACTCTCAAATTAGCCCGATTTGAAATCACATTTCTCTAGAACTGCTTTTTGCGCGTGTTAATCTCTCGTCCTTGCCCCGCATACTCCGGCTGGCACGGTCGGCCACGTGCGGCGGTTGCTATAGAAGTTCAACGCGCGTCAGAGGTCGCAAACGGGTTTTGTTTCCTTACCCGTACCCGGCAGCACCAGGGTCGCAAATGTGAACCCGTACCCGTACCCCGCCGGGTACGGGTACCCGTTCCGTACCCGTACCCTACCCGAAATGAGTGACAAACGATTACTCACCAGTGACTCACGGCCTACCCGTACCCGTACCCGGCCGCACCAGGGTCGCAAACGACTACCCGTACCCGGCCGTACCCGTACCCTACCCGTACCCGGGTACGGGTAGGGTACGGGTATCGGTACCTGATTGCGACCTCCGGGATGAAGCCATGTTGCAGGCGTGGGTGGGTTGATTCTAGGAACTTGAATTGTGAGAAGAGACAAGACGTTTGGAAATGAGTGACAAACGGTGACTCACCAGTGACTCACGGCCTACCCGTACCCGGCCGCACCAGGGTCGCAAACGGCTACCCGTAACCGGCCGGGTACGGGTAGCCGGGTATCGGGTAGGGTACGGGTATCGGGTACCCGGTTGCGACCTCTGACGCGCGTTACGTGCTCAGCGCTGGGACTCATCCGATGGCAGGCGCGACGGGCGCATCGCAACCCACGGCATCGGCGTGTCGGCCCGCGTCTCATTCGCGATGCCACTTTCTGCTTCCTCCCGCGCGCTGCGTCCCATTGACAGGCTCGGAGGCCGAGCAGCGTGGCGCTGTTTATTTACCTGCCCGTGAAGCCCACTGAGCTATGATCTCGTTGTTTTTGTTGGGGGTTTTTTTGTTGCAGAGGCGAGCTGGTCTATGCGTGATAATTGCTCGTGGTCGACGTGGCTTATATCGATTGAAAGCTTTCGTGACTGCAGGGATTCATCTTCTTGGTTCTTTCGGTAAAGTCACGTAGAAGGGAAATAATAAAAAATAAAAATAAAACATAATACAATAATTCTCACGACTTAAAGCTTTCGTGACTGCAGGGATTCATTTTCTTGGTTCTTTCGGTAAAGTCACGTAGAAGGGAAACAATAAAATAATAAAAATAAAACATAATAAAATAATTCTCACGGCGTTTCGGCCACAACGCATTCAGACGCTGTCTTTCCGACAGACCTGTTCTTCACCTGAGGACGGCTGCTTGCGTTGTGGCCGAAACGTCGTGATAATTATTTTATTATGTTTTATTTTTATTATTTTATTATTTCCCTTCTACGTGACTTTACCGAAAGAACCATAAAGGTGGCTGATATCATCACCACCACCACCACCACCACCACGTGGAAATGTATCGTAGCAGCTGAATAATGTCCGCGAGTGTTGATTCTAAATGTAGAGGAGGAGGTAATAGATCAAAACTGTAGAGATCCGAAAAACATTCCACGAGACTAACACGGTGAGAGAGAGAGAGACAGAGAGCACGCGGACTCCGAATATACAACAGCAGCAGGCATCGTCAGGAGGTTCGGGGGATCGAACCCACGACCTCCTGCGATACAGGCGACGGAGATGACATCCCTTCGCCCGCTCGCGGCTGACATCGGTCGGCCGATGGAAAATCCGCGGCGTTGTCGTCGTGGTCGTTGTAGTTCGTCTGCGAACGTTTCGCTCCCCACGGAATCCCATCGGCGGCGAAACTCCAACAGCGTCGCCTCGCGACCATCAGCACAGAAGTGACAGGGGGAGGCTGCCTTACGAAAGCAGTGGCACTGGGTTTCTTTATTTATTTTGTTCAAATATTTTTTTTGTTTTGCTCCACTGGTGGAATATTTCTTACCCGCTCCCCCCCCCCCAAAAAAAAAATGACAAAACACGCAAGGACGACGGAGGGAGGGAGGTAGGGAGGGAGGGGAGCGAGCCGGTGGGGAGGAAGCGAGACACGATGACGATCATTGGACAATAAATAATAAAAACCACGTGCACAGACACGGGGCCCATCGAGAGACGACCGTGGCGGCCCCGGGGCGAGTCAGGAGGGGGGCAACGATTTGGGCCGGGTCCCCTTCAAGCCGATTTCTTCAGACCAATTCGGCCGAGGCATTTTTAACGCCGCTCGTTTGGTCGAGACGTCGCTTATGCTGCGCCGGAGGATCGATGCCAGAGGAGCCGAGCGGGCTCGTGCTGGAAGGTTCGCGTAGGTCAAGCTCCGGGTGGAGGTTCGACTCAGCCCCATCGTCCCTCCAGGGTCGGGCGATAAAAAACCGAGTAAACGCATCTTTTTTTTTTGCGGGTGTCCTATGGATGGACAGACCGTGGCCCCCGCCATAAGAATATGGAATTTCCGCCCCTGGCTCAGCAGGGCTGTAAACGGGAGATGAGCACAGAGGGGCTCGATGCGAGGAGTCGCTCTGAACGTTTCGAGTGAAATTCCGAAGATGATATTCGCAATAAAAGGAAGTGTGTGCGGGGAGCGGTCGTGTAGCGGTTAGCGCGCTGCACTACGAACCTGGTGACCCGGGTTCGATTCCCGTTCACGGCCAACACCCAGTGACGATTATTTGAACGGGTCCTGGGCCACCCTTAGGTCGATGTGTAAACATCGCTACTAGGGAGACAAAGGCGGCCGGGCGTGGTGTTGGCCACCCACCGCCTTGTGTGCCGTGTCGGCCTTCATAGGTGCTCGCTAACAGCACTTGCCCCAACAGTATGTTAAGGCTATACGGGGGATGTTTGTCTTTGGGGGGTGGGAGACTTATTTTGCGTGTCGCCCCGGAGGCGAATTTGCCCCCCACCCACTCGTACCCCCCCCCCCCACTCGCTCCCCCCACCAAAGCACCACCTCTGGGCGGCCCTGTGCAAAGAGTGCAACACGGGCACACACACACACACGCACATACACACACACATGTACGTACATACATACAAAATATATATCAAAAACAAAATCCAAACATCGCAAAATTAATTTAAAAAAACACATAACCCCAACAAATTCGTCTTTGCATGCACGTCATATTTTTGTTGTTGTTGTTGTTGTTGTTTGTTTGTCACATTTACAAATGAACAAATGTTACTTTTGGTGCCATCATCGCTAACGCGAGTCGGGTGAGATGCGGCTTCGGGTAACAAGGCGTAGCCCTCGTGTGAACCTTTAGTCGTTGTAGTTTGGTTTACGTTCGACAACAGCAACAACATCGGCCACCTCAATTGCGCCCTTGAAGGCCACGTGGAGGCGCTCCTTATCGTGGCCGTGTGTAGCAACATGCAAAACATCTGGGTCGCGACGATACAATAAATCAATTAAACGCACCAATTCGAAAATGTCCTCTTTGATACCGCTGCGTTCCTTCATTTTTGTGTTCGTTTCGTCTGTTTTTTTTGTTCAATAAATATTCCCTTTTTTGTCTTAAAATTAAATTGTTATTATTGTTGTTGTTTTCGTCTGAGACGTCAATTCCACACAGAATCGCCACTCTCCAAAATCTCATTTCTCCGTTGGGTGGTCCCATGCAGTTTCTCCGTTGGTTCGGGGGGGGGGGGGGTGGTGGTGGTGGTGGCGGTGCTGGGGGTAACATTCCACATTCCTACGGACGGGGACCGGCCTGCTACTCCATGGTTATGTCCACGCAGCCGACAGAAATCCTTTCACAGGCGTTTTGCGCCCCACGATCCATGCCAGGTCACGAAACGCCAAAGTTCGCGCTCCGTGTTACGCGAGTTCAATTCTCGAGTCTTCTACCCCCGCCGTCGATTGAGTCCCCTCCCCGACAGAGCGAACAGACAGACAACACAGAATTCCTTAATTACAAAAGCAACCGGATCGGATGCGGAATTAGACCGCGGTGTGATCGCGGTGTGGCGGCGGGGGGAGGGTGGTGGAGGGAGGAGAGATGGGGGAGGGGGGGATGGGGGAGGGGCATGACTCAGATCGCCCCCCTCCGTCTTCGGCAGCCCCCCCACAAGCACAAACACACACGAAAAAAAAAATCGAGATTCCTTCTCGCTTGACTTGGGGCGGACGGACGAATAGCGGAGCAGACGGCTGTAACCTTTCGCGGTTCACGTTGAAGAGTCTCATCACCACGACCCCTCCCCCCTCCCTCCCTTCTCTCTGTACCCCCCATCCCCTCCGCCACATCTCCTCCCGCGATCGTCAGGGCTACTATTGTTATTGTTGTTGTTCCTTTTAAATCCGGCAATTTCTTTGCCGTGACAAAAAGTGCGTCGGGAATTTTGAAAAAAATCCTCCGGATGATTCTCCATGCACGTTTCGCGAGAATATTTATATGTAATTAAATGTTCCGTTAGTTCTTGACGAATGTCTAGAAGATGTCATTCCGCGGGGATTGTCAGAAGTTTGAATCGTCGGTGACTTGAATTTTTTTACTTTTCAAATTGTTTTTCTTTCTTCCATGCATGGGCAAAATGAGTGAGAAAGTAAACAAATATATAAAATTCATCTCCCGCATCGCAGTGGCAGCAAAGTTGCTGATGATTTGGCGTTTGCAGCGAGCGACGCGATGATGATGATGTTGTTGTTGTTGGTGATGTTGACGTTGCGCCAACCCCCGCAAGTGTCTGAAGGTTGATTTATTTATTCTTTCTGCCACGCCGGCCGACACGAGTGGTCATTGTCTCGTTGAGTGGTTGCTGTTGGAGGGGCTGATAACAAAAAAAAGAAATCGATTTTTTTTCTCTTGGGCGGGGGAGGGGTGGTTTAGGGGGATTTTCTGGACGGTGTTGATCATTATCTTCACATTTCTCGTCCCGCGCAAGTTAACAAACACGTACACAGGAACAAAACACGCCGTATTCTCTGGATTCTGAGACGCACTTAGAAACCCAGTGGCTTTGTGTATGCGTGATGCCAGGCTTGCACAACTTCATCGACACCGGTTTTGGGGGGGAGGGGGGGGGTGCGTCTTACTTTCCGGAGCGTCTTCTAATCCGGACAATATTGTCATTTTGTAAACAAAGCGATTTCTGCGTATTTCTTACAGCAGTAAGATTGTTTCAAACAAGTAAATACATATCCACAGTTGTACTACACTTTGTATGCTCCCTACAATTTTCAAATCCGTGCGCCCACCACCCCCCCACCCTCCCCCCCACCACCCCCCACCACCCCCCACCAGGCCAATCTCAGGGCTACACTGCCATGAATTTCCCAGACTCGACATTTACGCTGCTTGGCACGAAACAAACCCCCCACCCCAACCCCCCACCCCCCCAACGCATTCTTTTGGATATTGGATACGCGCACGCAAAACCTGGAGCCACGTTGAGCCACTTGGGACACCTTTACCTTTACCTTTGCTTTGCCGTATGCAACACGGCATAAGCAAAGCAAAGTGCAGGGTTGGTGAAGAGAAGAGAAGGGAGAAGGAGAGGGGGGGGGCATCGTCAATGATGTCAACGGTGCCCGGGAGTTGAACTCAACTGGCCCGGTTCCCAGCGCAGTGCGCTAAGCACCGCACCACCACTCCACAGCGCAGTGCGCTAAGCACCGCACCACCACTCCACAGCGCGTGCGAGCGAAGAGGGGTGACGCGTTGGTGATGGTGGTGATGGTGGTGGTGGTGATGGTGGTGATGGTGATGGTGGTGATGGTGGTGGTGATGGTGGTGGTGATGATGGTGATGGTGGTGGTGATGGTGGTGGTGATGGTGGTGATGGTGATGGTGGTGATGGTGGTGGTGATGGTGGTGGTGATGATGGTGATGGTGGTGGTGATGGTGGTGGTGATGGTGATGATGATGAGTGACGGCGAATGACGTCACGCGATTTTGGACGATTTTTGACCCCCCCCCCCCCTCGTCAAACGGCGTCACAAAAAGCAGACCCCCCCTCAAATATGACGTCACAAATCTCTGCCCCCCCCCAAAACCATATTTCCATTTTGAAAATAAAACATGCTTCAAATCGCTCTTAACTATTGTCATTGTAGTGCGTATTTAACGTGGCGCTGCACTCCGATGTAGTAGGAGAAACATTTAGTAAAAAGTAAATTTAATTAAGTAGAACCTGTTGTCTATATTTATGTAAAGTTGCTGCATTTTGATGTGACGTCACATTTCTCAAACACCCCCCCCCCCCGCCTCGTCACACATCGTCACAAATGTCTGACCCCTCCCCCCCTCCTAGGTGCGTGACGTCATTTATGGACGGCCCCTTAGGTTTAAGAATCACAAGAATCCCAAGGTGGTTGCTGTGCCGACAGCGGTCGTGGCGGCGGCGGTGGCGGTTGGGAAGCATCAATAATTCACTGGTCAACAAAAAAAAAACACATTTTTTTCTGGCCTGGACTTTTGCAGCTGTTCTAGACTAATTTCAGGGTGCTGATTCCAAATCTGATCTCAGATTTGCTCTATCACATCTCGTCTTTATGCTATCGGCATACCCCATTTTCATTGATTTTACCCGAAATTAACTCTGTCACTTACGATTGCAAGTTGTTGCGAGTCAGTGACTGCTTTAGTGTTAAAATGCGGTGCTGTATTTTTAGGATCGTGTGTTTATAATATAATTTTACGTAGATATCCACAGTTATTTAATATTTTTCTTCTGCAGTTTTTATTGAAAATGCAATATTTTACATCTCAAAACCCTGATGTGATAGACACAAACTGATGCCAGATTTGGAATCAGCACCCCAAAATAACCTTTAAACCTTTCGAATACCTTATGCCAGAAAAAGTGTGTTGGTCAGTGTAATACAACAGTGGACAGACCACCGTGCCCTTTACAAAGCGCTGCAGCTGCGAAGATAAATGCCGTCCTCCTCAATCTGCATCACGTGGCCGGGCGAAACAAATAAATAAATAAACAATGCTTTGGTCACGGCTGATTGGATAAATGTATCTCCGCTCATATATTTATGGACGCATCCTTAATGCATGAAGAGGGCGATTCCATCTTCATGAAACCGCGTTAAATAGAGAACAAACAAACAAAAAAACCCAACCGTTCCCACGATCATCCCCGTGGCTACAGATGTACCCTGCCGTGTCCTGGTGGGCGCGATTGATCGGTGGACGCGATTGATCGGTGGGCGAGATTTATTGGCGGTGTACGCGCCCAATTTGCTTCGTGCCAAAAGTCGCCGCTGCGATTCGATGCGATCACAATCTCCCGGCGCGGGAGCTGAAACAATGGGTGCAAGTTTTTCTTAATTCCTCAACTCCCCTCCCCCGCCGCCGTCACCACCACCACCACCTCCCCCGATCTAACGCATCTCCTCCCTGACCTCCCTATCCACACGCATCAGCAATAGATCAGCGGGGTGGGCGGGTCGGCAAAAACCTGCGGCTCTTTAAAGCGTCGATAATCTGAACGTGATTTTATTTCAGGACCCACAGACCTCTCGTATTCACCAAGCGTGGCATTGCGGCCCTTGAAACGCTGGGGTTCATCTTCTTGGTTCTTTCGGTAAAGTCACGTAGAATGGAAATAATAAAATAATAAAAATAAAACATAATAAAATAATTCTCACGACGTTTCGGCCACAACGCAAGCAGCCGTCCTCAGGTGAAGAACAGGTCTGTCTTATTGACAGTCTTATCGACAGACCTGTTCTTCACCTGAGGACGGCTGCTTGCGTTGTGGCCGAAACGTCGTGAGAATTATTTTATTGTTTTATTTTTATTAGTTTATTATTTCCCTTCTACGTGACTTTACCGAAAGAACCAAGAAGATGAATCCCTGCAGTCACGAAAGCTTTAAATCGAAATTTAATTAATTTATTATGTTTTATTTTTTTAATTTTATTATTTCCATTCTACGTGACTTTACCGAAAGAACCAAGAAGATGAATCCCTGCAGTCACGAAAGCTTTAAATCGAAATTTAATTAATTTATTATGTTTTATTTTTTTAATTTTATTATTTCCATTCTACGTGACTTTACCGAAAGAACCAAGAAGATGAATCCCTGCAGTCACGAAAGCTTTAAATCGAAATTTAATTAATTTATTATGTTTTATTTTTTTAATTTTATTATTTCCATTCTACGTGACTTTACCGAAAGAACCAAGAAGATGAATCCCTGCAGTCACGAAAGCTTTAAATCGAAATTTAACGCTGGGTTTGTTTACTTGTTTTCGGCCGCATCGCAGCTGCTCGATGTCGATTGGCAGCTCACCCGCCCCTGCGTCGTTCACCGACGCGTTTCTGGGTGGGGTCGCGCGTTGTCCGACGTTTCGCTGCACGTGCCGGGGAGCAGCTGCCAAACTCGGTCGGACATCGTTCGCGTTGGCCATCTCCTCCCGGGTCTTCGCCGGGGATCCCGTGCCCTCGTTAAGAGAAATCCGCCAGCCTCGCCAAAACATTAAAAGCCCCGTTTGTTTTTTGGCAGTTGCGTATTATTAGCGATCATTACACTCATCATCGTTGTATAATAACAATTTGTAATAATGTAATAATATGGCCCAACACATTACGTTGATATGTCCCCCCCCCGCCCCGCCCCGCCCCCACGCCCGTTCTTCATGAGCCGTACCACCGGCACAGCTGCCCGGTTGTGCAGACGGCGAAATCTCCCGGCAGGCACGTGGGCCGAAACGTCGGACATCGTGCCGAACAACAATCCCCCCGCCCCTCCCGGTAAGAGAAAACGCATCGGAGGGCGACGTAGCAGCAGCAGCACCGGGGAACCCACGAGGCGATTTCGATGTCTCATTCACTTCGTGGTAATGCCACGAATGCCGTGGACCACCTGTGAGATGGCGCCATGACCCTCCCTGCTCACAGCGCGACATCGCCAGCGGTGGCATCGAACCTTGGTGGGCACGCGGGGCCGTGCCCACCCCACACCCCGCTGCTCGCAATGGAACCAGGAGTCACCTGTCCAGCTTACACCATCACCGCCCCCCGTCCTCTACCCTCTTCGTACGGCTGCACTCACCCAGAGACGCAGTTGCATCGCCTGCACACTCGATAGCCGCGCTGCCCGTATGATACCGCCACTCGGTTGAGCTACATCGCTTGTGGCGGGCGGGCCGCTTTTGAAAAAAAAGAGCTGTGGAGCTCAGTGGGCCTTACCTGGTAAAATAACAACAAACATTAAAATAAAACGACTTTAGTTGGGTGCCCCCCTTGACAGCCACCGTGAGAGACAAATCAAATATTGGGGCCCTCCCCCCCTCTCCAACCGTCCCGATTGTCGCACCCCCTGAGCTGACCACGCACCAGCCTGAACGATTGCGTTACGCGGGCAACATTTAAGATGCTCAGGAGCGGATCCGGGGGTGGGTGGGTGGGGCTGGGGCAATATCCCCCCCCCCCCCCCAACCGCCCTTCCCACCCTATTGAGACCCCGAAAATGGTATTGTGTTGACACCGGAGGAAAAAATGCAAACAGATTTTCTTTTTTACGTAAAAGAAATCAAATCTGTGTTTGTATTTTTGTTACTTCTCACCAGCCACACGGCCTTCTGGGAGCGCACGATTTGCTCGAAACGATGCTGATAAAGCGCCCAGGTGTTAGACGCAAGTCCAGGGCGAGTTTCGAATGTGACATTTCCTGATTTCCGATTAAAAAAATATTTTGCAAAAGGACAATTTCTCACCTAAGTTTTGTTGTTGGTTTCTTTTTTTTACCCGATCCGTTGCAAGTAACCGCACCTTGTTCGTTCACGCGTTTGCGTGTCAGCGAAAGTGGTGACGAGATATCGACGCCAGGCGACGAGAGTGCGTCGTGGGGGCATCACGTTGGCTAGGAGATGTTAACTGCCTCGCATGGTATGCAGGAGGTTGTGGGTTCGATCCAGACCCTGACGCCTGCTGTTGTATATGTGGAGTTTGCGTGTCTCTCTCTCTCATCATCACCACGGTGGCTAGGAGATGTTAACTGCTTCGCCTGGTATGCAGGAGGTCGTGGGTTCGATCCAGACCCTGACGCCTGCTGCTGTATATGTGGAGTTTGCGTGTCTCTCTCTCTCTCATCATCACCACGGTGGCTAGGAGATGTTAACTGCCTCGCCTGGTATGCAGGAGGTCGTGGGTTCGATCCAGACCCTGACGCCTGCTGCTGTATATGTGGAGTTTGCGTGTCTCTCTCTCTCTCATCATCACCACGGTGGCTAGGAGATGTTAGCTGCCTCGCCTGGTATGCAGGAGGTCGTGGGTTCGATCCAGACCCTGACGCCTGCTGCTGTATATGTGGAGTTTGCGTGTCTCTCTCTCTCTCATCATCACCACGGTGGCTAGGAGATGTTAACTGCCTCGCCTGGTATGCAGGAGGTCGTGGGTTCGATCCAGACCCTGACGCCTGCTGCTGTATATGTGGAGTTTGCGTGTCTCTCTCTCTCTCATCATCACCACGGTGGCTAGGAGATGTTAACTGCCTCGCCTGGTATGCAGGAGGTCATGGGTTCGATTCAGACACTGACGCCTGCTGCTGTATATGTGGAGTTTGCGTGTCTCTCTCTCTCTCATCATCACCACGGTGGCTAGGAGATGTTAACTGCCTCGCCTGGTATGCAGGAGGTCGTGGGTCGATCCAGACCCTGACCACTGCTGCTGTATACGTGGAGTTTCCGTGTCTTTCTCCCTCATCATCACCACGGTGGCTAGGAGATGTTAACTGCCTCGCCTGGTATGCAGGAGGTCGTGGGTCGATCCAGACCCTGACCACTGCTGCTGTATACGTGGAGTTTCCGTGTCTCTCTCCCTCATCATCACCACGGTGGCTAGGAGATGTTAACTGCCTCGCCTGGTATGCAGGAGGTCGTGGGTTCGATCCAGACCCTGACGCCTGCTGCTGTATATGTGGAGTTTGCGTGTCTCTCTCTCTCTCATCATCACCACGGTGGCTAGGAGATGTTAGCTGCCTCGCCTGGTATGCAGGAGGTCGTGGGTTCGATCCAGACCCTGACGCCTGCTGCTGTATATGTGGAGTTTGCGTGTCTCTCTCTCTCTCTCATCATCACCACGGTGGCTAGGAGATGTTAACTGCCTCGCCTGGTATGCAGGAGGTCGTGGGTTCGATCCAGACCCTGACGCCTGCTGCTGTATATGTGGAGTTTGCGTGTCTCTCTCTCTCTCATCATCACCACGGTGGCTAGGAGATGTTAACTGCCTCGCCTGGTATGCAGGAGGTCATGGGTTCGATTCAGACACTGACGCCTGCTGCTGTATATGTGGAGTTTGCGTGTCTCTCTCTCTCTCATCATCACCATGGTGGCTAGGAGATGTTAACTGCCTCGCCTGGTATGCAGGAGGTCGTGGGTCGATCCAGACCCTGACCACTGCTGCTGTATACGTGGAGTTTCCGTGTCTTTCTCCCTCATCATCACCACGGTGGCTGGGAGATGTTAACTGCCTCGCCTGGTATGCAGGAGGTCGTGGGTCGATCCAGACCCTGACCACTGCTGCTGTATACGTGGAGTTTCCGTGTCTCTCTCCCTCATCATCACCACGGTGGCTAGGAGATGTTAACTGCCTCGCCTGGTATGCAGGAGGTCGTGGGTTCGATCCAGACCCTGACGCCTGCTGCTGTATACGTGGAGTTTCCGTGTCTCTCTCCCTCCTCTCTCACCGTGGCCGCGTGCATTTTTCTCTGGGTCCTCCGGGTTTGTCCCTCCAAATTTAGAATTAACAACATCGCGCGTTCAGAGTTTTCTTTGCTGCTATGAATGTCCACGTGTTGAAGAGCCACTTCGTTGAGCTCTCGTTTGCGATGGCCAGGCAAGCCACATATCTCAGTGGGACCTTACACCTGGTAAAACAAAAGTAGTCTAGTTCAGTTTTTCTTCAGGTGGGAAAAGCGCACGAATGTTACGTCACTTCCTATTTACGTGTTTATCCGAAATAATTTTACGCAAACAAATTCGGATTGTCCGAAATAATTGTCATATCTAGGCACGATTTTTGGGACTCTGTTGTTGTTGTTATTGTATAGATGCGATAGATGGGGGGGGGCGAGGGCGAGATGCAATTAAAAAAATGATGGGGAGCATTGCGTTCGTTCAATTGCCATGACTGAAAATATTAAATATTCTTGTCGGGTTCCATAGGAAATGTGACGGGGAAAGGGGAAGCATTAGGTGACTGTATGAGAGCCAGCCATCGGATTTCCTTTCACTCTGCTGAAATAAGTGCTACATTGTATTCGAGTCAAAACACATTTGGATAATTTTTTTTGTTAAATAAAAGCGTGGATAAAATGACAATTTCTGTAAAAAAAAATAGAATGGGGGGGGGGGGGGGAAGAGGGGGAGAGTTTCGTTGGGCGACGGCTCAGACACGGGCCGCGACTTCGTTTATTTATTTCAGAACCAGAATCTTTGTTTAGATCGGAGGAGGAAATCCGATGAGCTATGAAGCTCTTTTTCACTGGCGTCCAGTAAGGGGGTGCGCGTTGGCAAGATCACGTGGGGCGTCCCAACAAACGGCGACGTGGCTGGCAAGCATCTTAGCTGCGCCAAATCGGGTACGGGAAGGAGGCCCTCTCCCATCGGGCTGACTAAGCCTTAAAAACGAGCACCCGGTGCAGTGCGCAAACATCAGCGCTGCGGAGACAAATCTGCAGTCGGGTCGTGGTGCTGGCCATCACCTCCGCCCCTCGTCACATGCCACGGTCTTCAACAAGCACTTGTTCTAACAGCCTGTTCAGGCTACACGGGGGAATATTTGCCGTAGTCCACTGAAAGGTATTTGCAAGTCTCGCATTCGGCCCCTCGGTAAAAAAGCAAAAAGTTCTCTGAACCCCTGATTGTGAAATTTGTGTTCAACTCAAGACCAACACGTAAGTCCTCACGACCATGTTTACCCATCCAGTCTCATCAGGCGCCCGATGATGCTGGTTGTAATTACCGGCGAAAAGTCACGGTACTCGAATTGTTCATGTTCTGGGTTCACTCTCCAACGCACAACCGGTGTGCTGAAGTAGCAACTAATCGACACGTTTTGTTTACGTGACAAACCTTACTAATTGGCCGTGTCGGGTGGTGGTCGGTTTAACGACACGTTTATATTTCGATTTAAAGCTTTCGTGACTGCAGGGATTCATCTTCTTGGTTTTTTCGGTAAAGTCACGTAGAATGGAAATAATAAAATAATACAAATAAAACATAATAAAATAATTCTCACGACGTTTCGGCCACCTGAGGACGGCTGCTTGCGTTGTGGCCGAAACGTCGTAAGAATTATTTTATTATGTTTTATTTTTATTATTTTATTATTTCCCTTCTACGTGACTTTACCGAAAGAACCAAGAAGACACATTTATATTTACGCGATCTAACCCCACAAGAAACCTTCGTTTAAGGAATGATATATGTACGTGTCTTTAATGCTTGCAAACGTAAGCGTTTAGGATGCGATGGATTGCAATCGAGAGAACATGACCGGGGAGTGGCGGGAAACTGGGAGGCCTCTTCCACGAGCATCAGGGAGCGACCATCACAGCGCGGCAACAACCCATGGAGATAATTGGTTTTTTACCCTTTTACCTGGCAACAAAACTGACACCTTTTTTGACAAGGAGTCATGTTTGCATAGACCACAATACCTGCAGTCATAATGCAAACAAAAAACACAACTCTGATAATGAATGCACTGTCCTTGAAGTTGATTGGTCCACACCCGAGACAGCTTTCCTTAGAGCCTAGTCTCACATGGTGTTGGACCAGATGACGCCAAAAGGCGCACAACTCAAAGACAATGCACCATCATTTGCCAGTAAAAATATATTTTTTTACTGGCAAATGAGGTTCCAATGGTGTAAACCCATGGAGAGTTCCGTGGCTATGGTTTGGAGAGTTCCAGCGATATCTTCTACAGCAGGGGGTCCCCAGCCCCCGGGCCTGCGGACCGGTACCGGTCCGTGGCCTGTTAGGAACCGGGCCGCACAGCAGGAGGTGAGAGCGGTGAGTCCGTGCGTGGCCCGCCCCAATTATTTTGTTATTCTCCACTTCCGTCCGCGCCTCTTTCCCGCACTGCGCGCTCGTCTTAGTCAAGGTTTTGGTAAGCCCACAAGCTCTAACCCCTAGTAGCCAAAATGAGAAAAAAACAAACGTCGTTGGAGAGCTTCTTTGAAAAGGGGGAAAGACCCAATTATTAACCCCCCCTCCACCCCGGTCCGTGAAAAAAAATGTCTTCCACGAAACCGGTCCCTGGTGCCAAGAAGTTTGAGGAGCACTGCTCGACAGTAGTACACAAGGGCGAGTTTAAGAGTGACAGGACATTCTCACGTGTGCCCTGCGCTTACTTGCCATAGCGGTGCCGCTGTGGCGAGATGTTAACTACCTCGCCTGGCACACAGGAGGTCGTGGGTTCGATCCCGTGTCCCTCTCCACGTGGTCGCGTGGATTTTTCTCAGGTGCCCTCCGGTTTGTCCCCCTCCATGTTTAGAATCGACATGCGTTTGGAGTATTTGGCTGCGATAAGTTTACACACGGCGATAAGCCACTTCGTTGAGCTATCATTCGTGGTAGCCGGGTTGCTCCTGGTTAATTAAAAAAATAGTTGCTGTGCGCGCATTGAGTTCCACAATGCACGAAGAGTTGAACGCATGCGTTCTCGGACAGGCAGTTTGTTCCGCTGATGTTTTGGCCAAATATTTACAGGCAATGACTTTCTATTCAACACATCAATCAAGCCCAAGTGGTCACAAATATGCATAAACTTTCAACCGGATTTCCAATATGATCCTCAGCGCATAGCGTGCCGAGATCTCAACAGCGACCAGGTCTCAACACCCAGTGACCAGATCTCAACCCCCAGTGGACATATCTCAACACTCACTGTAACAAGATCTCACTCAGTCTAACCAGATCTCAATCAGTGTAACCAGACCTCACTCAGTGTGGCCAGATCTCAACACCCAGTGACCAGATCTCAACACCCAGTGGACATATCTCAACACTCACTGTAACAAGATCTCACTCAGTCTAACCAGATCTCAATCAGTGTAACCAGACCTCACTCAGTGTGGCCAGATCTCAACACCCAGTGACCAGATCTCAACACCCAGTGACCAGACCTCACTCAGTGTGACCAGATTTCAACACCCAGTGACCAGATCTCAACACACACTGCTGAAAGCGCGATAGACGCTAGCCGACGGCATCGTCACTCCCACCTCTTCCTAGATGTCTGGCCAAGAGAAGGTTGAGACGAGGAGGTGCAACCGCCGGTGGTGGGCGCACCCTTCCGCCCAGCAGCGGCGCAAGTGCGCAATTGCAGGGCTCCGCCTTTACCTTTCCAACGCGGCCACCGCTGCGGAAACACAACGGCAGCCTCTTTCTTTTTTTTTTCCACTGGCACATCACCCGAGCCGAGCCAGCACGGTGTCTCCCACAGGCAGTACACGGCGGGGCAGCTCGCCACTGTCCATTCGCCCTTGGCGAGCCAGAACCGAAACCGAGTGGGGGGCCAAGCAGGGCCAGGGGCGGGGCGAATGACCGCGTTCGTGGCGCCGCGTGACTAAGTCGTCCAGTACGGATGCGGCGGGGGTGGGGGTGGTGATGGGGGGGGGCACACAGACGGCGTCGCCGCGTGGCCAACACGCGCCTCGACCCGTTCCGTCGGCACTCGAACTCGTCGCCGCGCCGTCTCCTCGCGCGTCAACTCGTTCGTGACGTCAGCGGCGCGGCTCGGCTTCTGCAGTGGAAGGGAAAAAAAAAGCCACCAAACCCTGGCGCCTCGCGAGCCGCGCCGGAACTGCCTAGGCCTACCGGGGCACGCACTCGGATTTCTGAGGCGAGAAGGAAAAAAAAAATAGATACAAACGTGAAAAGTTCCACTCGGTCGTTGTTACGCAGCCCATCCTGGATTCCCGCGACGACGATGACGAGCAGGATCAGGATGTTGAGGAGGAGGAGGTGGAGGAGGAGCAGGAGGGCCCCCGTCACACCGGCGTGGTCCTGCGGTTCGTGATGGTCGACGTGAGCGTGTCCTGCATCTCCTTGTGCACGCAGTTGTGCGAGTGTTGCACGAATCCTCCCTCCCCGCCCACGTTCATCCCGGCAGCTCCTCCCGCTCCTACTCCCACTCCTCCTGAATTGTTGAAGGGCCCACTCCCGCCTCCTCCTCCACCGCCGCCGCCACCGCCACCGCCTCCGGCCGCCGCCACATTTCCGCCTCCCACTTGCTTCCCGCCGGCGTCTCCGCGCCCCAGCGTGTACATGGCGATGTCTCCCGCCGACGCCTGCGACTGGCCCGCGACCGCCGCGGCCTGCTGCCCCGCCGCGGCCTGCAGGCCCTGCGAGGCCACGGAGGAGAAGCCCTTGGCCGCGACGGGCGAACCGTCGCGCGAGCGCGGCTGCTGCTGCTGCTGCATCGTCATCTGCATGGAGAGCGGCATGGTCATCTGCAGCGGCATGGTCATCTGCATCGACATGGGCATGCCCATGGAACCCTGCTGCTGCTGCTGGTGCAGCTGCTGCTGCTGTTGCTGCTGGTGGAGGGACGACAGCGGCGCCTCGCTCGAGCGCGAGCTGGAGCGGGAGCGGGAGCGCGAGCGCGAGGGCGAGCGCGAGCGGCGTCGGTAGCGGTAGACGTAGGCAGCCGGGACTCGAGCGGCCGCCGCCGCCGCGGCCGACGACGACGAAGCGGCCGACTTGCGCAGGAAGTCGGGGCGGAAGCGCGCCCGCTCCAGCCGGTGGTTGTCGATGTAGATGCGCACGGCGAGGACGCCGACCATCTCGGCGACGACGAAGGAGAGCGCGCCGAAGTAGAAGGACCAGCCGTACGAGTAGTTGTTCTTCTTCGACTGGCTCTGGTTGGGGTCGCCCACGTTGGCCGAGATGTAGACGATGATGCCGATGATGTTGCTGAGACCTGGCCCGTCCGCGCCCGCCACGGCGCCGCCGCCGCCGATGACGACGACGACAACAACGACAACAACAACAACAACGAGCGGGGGGAGTTAGGAGATTCGTCGACTGCTGCGGTTGTTGCTGCAGTGGTGGTGGCAGCGGTGGAGGTGGTGCTAGGTAGTGGTTTGGCGGCGGTGGTGGTGGTGGTTGTTTCGTGGTGATGGGAATGGTGGTGCCGGTAGTCATTTTGCCTGTGATGGTTTGATGGTGGTGGTGCTGCATGGTAGTGGTTTGGTGACAGTGGCTGTATGGTAGTAGTTTGGTGGTGGTAGTCTGGTGGAGATGTACGCAGTGATGCCACCAAGGACGTCATCATCATTATCATGGTGGTAGTGGTGGAATTGTAGTAGTTTAGTGGTTGTATGATGGTGGTGATGGTGGTGAAGGCGCTTGTATTTTTTTTGTGATGGTAGTAATCGTGGTGGTTGCACAACCAAGATGATGCCGATGATGATGTTGCCACTACCTGCGTCGTGTGGTGGTCGTGGTTGTTTGGTGGTGGTAGTAGATTGGTGGTGGTGGTAGTATATTGGTGGTGGTGGTTGTTTTGTGGTGGTGGTTTGGTGGTGGTGGTAGTAGATTGGTGGTGGTGGTTGTTTTGTGGTAGTAGATTGGTGGTGGTGGTAGTAGATTGCTGGTGGTGGTTGTTTTGTGGTGGTGGTTTGGAGGTGGTGGTTTGGTGGTGGTGGTAGTAGATTGGTGGTGGTGGTTGGGTGGTGGTGGCTTAGTGGTAGTAGTAGATTGGTGGTGGTAGTTTGGTGGTGGTGGTAATAAATTGGTGGTGGTGGTTTGGTGGTGGTGGTGGTGGTGGTTGGGTGGTGCTAGCAGTGGCGCTTAAGAAGTACCGCATGGGATGTGCGATGTCATTACTAAATAACAGCCACAGTGGTTTGATGACCATAGCGATGGCGGTGACGGTTCCGGCCTTTGTTGCTGCCACTTCGCTAACTGCACTTGCCCCGAAAATCTCTAAAAGGCTAAACGGGGCGTGGCTGGGGCATCTTTGTCTTTGGTGTGCTCGCGTGCTGTGCCACCTGCAGAGACGAAAAAGATCCCCGCGCTCAGCACGATGTTGTTCTTGGATTTGTAGAAGCGGCTCGCAGCGATGCACAGCCCCCCAAAGAGAAGCAACGCCACGCTCAGTATGGGGAACACGCTGGAGGCTCGCACCACGCCTTGCGGGGGGGGGGGGGTGGGGGGGGCGAGGGGGTAACACATTCAACATCTTCATCATTTACACCATGGGAACCTCATTTGCCAGTAAAAAATATGATAATTGGTTTTTTACCCTTCTATCTGGCAACAAAACTGACACCTTTTTTTTTAAATCCTTTATATTAAGTTCGCTTGCTTGCTTGCTTGCGTGCTTGCTTGCTTGCGTGCTTGCTTGCGTGCTTGCTTGCTTGCGTGCTTGCTTGCTTACGACCGTGCAAATCTTTCGGTCGTTTTTTAACCCACTTCCCGTGATCCAATCGAGCTGACATTTTCCACACAGACTCGTTGTGCGAGACAATTATTGTTCGTGAAAAAAAATTCCCAAAATTTTACACTTTTTAGGCAAAAAAATTGTATTTTACATATATTCAAATAGAACTCATTCATGGCTTTGGCTGAACGTCACAGTGTAAGAGCCCAGAGCGTAACCCCTCCACAGGCCGTGTCGGAGTAGCGCAGTTGGTAGCGCCCTCGCTTCCCATGCCAAAGGTCGCGGGATCGATCCCCGCGTCCTCCACAGGCGAATATATTTTTAAATCCTTTATATTAAGTTCGCTGCCACGCATATAAAGGATTTATAGTGAAAAACTTAGTTTTTACGGGTTATACTTATTGACCAATCAACTTCAAGGACAGTGCACATTATCAGAGTTATGTTTTTTGTTTGCATTATGACTGCAGGTATTGTGGTCTATGTAAACATGACTCCTTGCAAAAAAAAGTGTCAGTTTTGTTGCCTAGATGGAAGGGTAAAAAAACAATTATCAACATCATCATTCATCAGCAGCAGCAGCAGCACCAACGGCAGCAGCAGCAGCAGCAGTGGCACCGTCAGCGTTATTGATCAGAATATTTTTGTTCAAACTGGAGAAATCCGATGAGCTGCAAAGCTCTTTGCCACAAGGTGTCCCCGTAGGGGCGCGGCGTCAGAACGTGACGACGACAAAAAAAATTACATCGACTTCGAAAGGAGTGCAAAGTGTAGGAAAGATAAACGAATCACTTGAACAAATAAAAGTAAACTACTTTTTTTTTGTACATTCCCAGGTAAATCCCACTGAGGTGTTAACGTATATTTCAGAAGCGATAGCTCATCAACAAATCGGCTTATCACGTGGAAATGTACAGCAGCAAGATAATCGAAATAATCTTAAGTGCAGCCGCAATAAAATAAGACCAGGTGTGTCGGGGAGACCGCTTTCTCCCCGACAGACCTGGTCTTCACCTGAGGACGGCTGCTTGCGTTGTGGCCGAAACGTCGTGAGAATTATTTTATTATGTTCTATTTTTATTATTTTATTACTTCCCTTCTACGTGACTTTACCGAAAGAACCAAGAAGATGAATCCCTGCAGTCACGAAAGCTTTAAATCGAAATCATCACCATCGTCATGACGGTTGTTCATCTCCCGCACCTCCGATTAGCACGGTTGGCTACGTACGGTGCGAAAGAAGTTCAACGTAGATATATAACAGTAGATCATCGATTACCATATTAACATGTGTGATATGCAGTAGATCATCGATTATCGGGCGGCTTCGGGGGGGGGGGGGAGAAGGGGTGCCGGATTTTAAAAAACTCCGGAAAATCACGACATGATCATTATTTAAAATCGCTTATTTTTGCACTTTCTTGTATGACGTTATGTTTTGAGGTGTGTAACATTTTTTTGTGTTTTCAATTTGTTCACTATATGAAATCGGCGTAACTAAACACACAAATTAATCAATAAATATCCTATCACCGTACTTATCACTCCAATCTCGAAGACTCCGCATCACGGGGTGATGTATATATACATGTTTAAGTTGTACGTAGTGTATAATGTACCGCGTGTAATATTTAGCACTGAAATCGAGCGTAGCTGCTTTGTTTTTTGTCGCGCCGGATGGTTGCCAATCACCGAAACTCGGCTACATCCTCCGGAGAGGTTTCACCGGATCGGCCCGAGGAACCGCCGGATAACGCTGGGAGCAGCCCGGATCATGGACGATCTGCTTGTACGGCCGCAGGTGATCAAGTACAGGTGGAAAGCTGCTGCTCGAATGTTTTACGACGACGACGCTGACGGCTTGTGATGAGTGGGGGGAAGGGACTAAGGAGGAGGAGAGTGGGGGGGGGGCGAGGCGATATTGGGGGTGGATGTTGCAAGAAGGAACAGGGAGGAGGATGGACACACTAAACTATTTTATTGGATTTCGATTTAAAGCTTTCGTGACTGCAGGGATTCATTTTCTTGGTTCTTTCGGTAAAGTCACGTAGAAGGGAAATAATAAAATAATAAAAATTAAACATAATAAAATACAATTCTCACGACGTTTCGGCCACAACGCAAGCAGCCGTCCTGTCTCCCCGACAGACCTGGTCTTCACCTGAGGACGGCTGCTTGCGTTGTGGCCGAAACGTCGTGAGAATTATCCACGCTTCCACGGGGAGAATCTCCGCACAAAGCAGTTCGTTATTTTATCAACCGCTGGAGGAAGGGATGATGGGTGGAGTCACCCCCAACCCACCCACGCGCCCTCCAAACCACGATTCGAACTCGCAATCTTATGATAGCGAGCCGCTCGCTCTACCACTGAGCCAACTGAATATATATAGAGGCCCGCAGAGCTTGGGAAATTGTTGGCACCGGCTGCTTTACCGCGTGGCTGCTGCTGCTGCTTCTTTTCCGCTCGTCTGTGGTTCCTCCTCCTGGTGCCTTTGAGTCGTCATCTCCCTCTCTCTCTACGAGTGCGTTTCATGTTGACATCATCATTATTATGAGCTTGTACCACACATGGACAACTGCCACTGGGGGGGAGGAAGGGGAATGGGGGGTGTCCCTTGCCCCAGGTTTGTTGCGTGGAACGCGCGGTGATGATGATTATGACGATGATGACGATTGTGACGGTGCAATGCCGTGGTTCGGACTTACGCATCAGGTACTCGGCTGAGTCGAAGTCGGCATCTTCAGGAAAATGATCAATTTTCTTGCAGCGCCCCTTCAGAGAGCCTGCGTGGAAGAGATGGAGGATGGGGAGAGATGGGTGAGAGAGAGGAAAGAGAGAGCGAGAAGTGAGAGAGAGAGAGGGCAGAGAGAGAGAAAAGAAGCAGAGACAGAGAGAAGGAGAGTGGAGAGGAGAGAGCGAGAGGAAATAAAAAAATGCGAACAGTCTGACAAACACTGTAAACACGATGGAGTCAGCGTCACTATTGTCGTGATTAAATGTAACATCTTCATCGCCAACGCGATCGTCGTCGAATCACGACAACTTATTCTACAATCGCAAATGTTGTCATCATCGTCGTAATCGTCATCATCAAAATGGACCTTGGTTATCACTATAATCATCATCATTTATATCATAATCCGTATCATTAACCATATCATTATAATAATTGTAAATAATATCATCATCCGGAACAATATCATCATTCAAAATAATATCATCATCCAGGACAATATCATCATAATTGTTACCATTGTCATTCAAAATCATATCATCATCCCGGAACAATTTCATCATCATAATTATCATCATCTCTGTTATCATCATCACTAAAAATAATACAATCATCATCATCATCATTCAGAACAATATCGTCATCATCATTGTTATCGTAATCATTGCTATCATAATTCAACATAATATGATCATCATTCAAAATAATACATACATCATCATCATCCAGAACAATATTGTTATCATCATCATCATCATCATTGTTATCATCATCATCATTGTTATCTACGCTCCGTCAGGGTCAACTCTTCGATCCCCCTCCCTCCGCACACCACCGCGGCACGAACCACACCGCACACCACCACGCTACGAACTGCTACGGTGACGTCCTTGTCCCCCCCCTCCTCCTCCCCTCGCTCTCTCTCTCTCCGCGTGGCATCTCGCTGACAGGGAGCGTGAGACGCGTGACCTTTTCTGATGAGGCGGGAGGCACCACACAGCGTAGTCCCTCCCGGTTTAGCATGACAATGGGGGAGGATGCTCTAACACGCACACAGACAAAGATCCCCCGAATAGTCGCAACGGTCCTTTTGGGGGCAAGTGCCGTTTGCGAGCAGCGGCAATATATGTTTTTGTATTTTAATTATTTCTTTGTCATTTTCACCAGGTAAAGCCCCACTGAGTTATATGGATTTTTTTTTTCAGAAGCGACCCGGCCACAAATGGCCCATATGTGGGAATTTATAGTAGCAGCGGGCACCACCAAATATAAATACAAAGATGCTCCGTAAAGCCTCAGCAGACTGTTGTGGCAAGTGCTGTTAGCGAGTAGCACCTATGAAAATCGGCAGTACACGCGAAGGGGTGGGTGGCCAGCACAACGCCCGAGTGACGATCATTTTTTGTATACACCGCACCAGATACTGTACTCGTTTGAGGCCGAGTCGACCTAGAGGAGGCACAGGACCGGTTCAGATAATCGCCACGTGTTGGTGGCCTTGAGCGGGAATCGAACGTGGGTCGCCGGGTTTGTATCGCAGTGCGCTAACCGATGCGCCACCGCTCCCCACCTCCCACGCGCACGCACACACACACAGACACGGTCACACACAGAGAGATAAACACACACACAGACACGGTCACGCACAGAGAGATAAACACACACACAGACGGCCTTACACGCCGCTACACACGAAATAAACTCCTTCATTTCGTCTACATAATAGAGTGCTCTTAGATCTGAATATTATTATTTTTTTTTGTCAAGCTAATTCACACCGAGTCCGCATGACTCATGTTCAAGAGAGGCCTTCATTGTTTATTCAAATAAAAAAAATATGTTTTGCATGACAACGTAGTGAGTGGGATTCGAACCCAGGTTCTCGCCGGAACCGGCTCTGACCCCTGACCTCTGAGCCACCCAACCACCTTCGAGACATGAATAATCATCATTATATTTCTTGAGTCGAATCGCGACCAGGACTCGTGACACATCTCGTGGAATTATGAAGACAAATATTGTCCAGGCCATCGGCCCCATGTGGCTTTCAAGACCAATATTATCATGCGGCAATGGTTTTATCTGGATAATGTTGGACCGGTTTCGATTCCATGGGTATCATCAGTAGAGTCAGGCTCGTGACAACAAATGCCGCCGGATTATTGGGATGTAATCGACAAGAGCACCCCCATATGAACATCGGAACCTATCTGGAGACACGGAATGGAGGTACAGAACTCATACACTATGAGACCTCCTTTACCAGTAGCAAAATATAGTAATAGGTTTTTACCCTTTTATCTGGTACAAAAACTGACACCTTTATACAAGGGATCATGTTTGCAATAACCATAGCACAAGCAGTCAAATTGCAAACAAAAAGAAACAACTCAGATAATAATAATAATGATATGAACTGTCCTTGAAGTTGATTGGTCCACACCCGAGACAGCTTTTCTTAGAGACTAGAGACTAGGCTCTAAGAAAATCTACTTCAGAGTTGTTTCTTTTTGTTTGCATTTTGACTGCCTGTGTTGTGTTTGTTGCAAACATGATCCCTTATACAAAGGTGTCAGTTTTTGTACCAGATTAAAGGGTGAAAACCTATTACTACAGAACTCCTATTATCCGCGGTCCTATTACCCGCAAATCCTCTTATTAGTGGCAGCTGAAGGGTCCCCCAAACCCCATATTACCCACGGCCCTACTGCTTCTGTGATCCGCTATTTTACCGACAATGGATAGCGAAGTGGCTCCTTAAAAATCTCGTGGGTAAGAAGAAGTTGCAGTGAAAAGGAAACCTATTATCTGCCGGGGTTATCGATTACTCCTATTATCCACGATCTTTTTTACGGATAAGCGAAAGCCGCGTGGCTAATTGATCCTATTACCCGCAGGGGTTGTGACTACAGCTCGGCGAATCCGTCCCATCCATGTCACTGCGGAAAATCGAGGATTATAGGTTTCGGCGATAGGGGGGTAGGGGGGAGGTGGGTTATCCCCCGCATCACCGCCGTGTTCGCCTGTTCCCACGACGCTCTGCTACGCCACACGTGCGGAGCGTCGCGTTCACGAAACTGATCGGACGCCGTGCCGAGCTACGGGGGAGATGAGGAGGAGGAGGGGGGGGCAAGGCGGGCGATGCAGGCCATACTCTTTGGTTCGGTAAAGTCACGTGGGTAGAAATACAAATCACGACGTTTCGATCACAACACAAGCGATCTGCCACGGCAGCTCTCTCGCCAACTTCAGAATTTTCTTGCCGTTGTCGTTCCACCTGATGAAGATCGCTTGTGTTGCGATCGAAACGTCGTGATTCGTTTTATTTTATTTTTATTTCTACCCACGTGACTTTACCGAAAGAACCAGAGTATGGATTCCTGCAGTCACGAAAGCTTCCGACCAAGATTGAGGCAGTACATCGTTACCTGACCTCGCGGCTGACTGGTTAGTGGCAGTACAGCAAGATGGACATACTGCGCTACCCCCCACCCCCCCCACCACCACCACCCATGACTGGCAGTATAACTCCCCCCCCACCTCCCTGCCCACCCGCCGTACGTGTAGCGACCAGCGATGTCGCTCAGGGTGGTGGGACGCCGAACGGGACGAGGAGGAGGAGGAGGATCGATCGATCGATGATGGAATTGGAGCGTGCTCGCGTTTGTCGAACGCGCTGTGATCCGGAGCGCCGTGCGCGCTACCACGTGGTGCCGCGCGCGTGCGTGCGCGTGCACGCGCTACCACGTGTGTCCGCGTGCGCGCGCGCGCGCGTGCGCGCTGCTACGTGGGCTACGTCTCTGCGCTCAGGTGTAATGAACACAAACGAAGGTAACATTTTGCCGCTGCTGCTGCTGCTGCTGCGTGATTGGTCGTAAGCAAGAAGAGCATCAAGAGTGACTCGAGACGTGTCCCGTCCAACGTAAACGCCACGCGTGTGTGCGTGGCGCGTGAGCTTTAAATGGAAAACAAATACATAACTGGCGACGCTTCGGACAACGGCCCTTCTTCATAGCAGGTAAATAAGGAGACGAGAGAGATCGAGCGGGCAATGATACACACCGTGGGGAATGATGAGAATCATTTTTTTTTACGTTTCCCGATTAAGGCGCTTCAATTGTCACGATGAACAGTTACACTCCGAGTCGCTGTTGACAGCCGTAAGTCTCAAGGTGTCCCCAATAGCAGGAGGATATCTATTGAATTGGCGACGTTTCGGGAAATTGCCCTTCTTCAGAGCAGAGAGATCGTCGCTGCTACCGTGCAGAGGAATGTCCGGGCAGCTTCATGGACGAATGCGGAAAGTGGTTTTTGTTTTGCTATTGGGAGTAACGGGTCAATTAAACTCGCACACACACACACACGTATAAAGATCCCCCGTATAGCCTTTAACAGACTTTTTTAGGGCAAGTGCTGTTAGCGAGCACCTACGATGCTGGGCAGGGCACACGAGGAGGTGGGGTGGACAGCACCACGCCCGGCCGCCTTTGTCTCTCCAGTGGCGATGTTTCACACACTGCACCGGGTAGCAATTTGAGGCTGAGTCCACCTAGGGGAGGCCCAGGACCGGTTCAGATAATCGTCACCGGTGTCGACAGTGAGCGAGAATCGAACTCGGATCGCCGGGTCGTCGCTTCCACACAGCACTTGCCCCAACAGTCGTTGAAGGCTATGCGGGGGATCTTTATCTTTGTGTATCTACGTGCGGGGTGCGGTAGCGTAGTTGTTAGCGCACTAAGCTCCGAACCCGGCGACCCGAGTTCGTATCCCGCTCACGGCCAACAAACACAACGACGATTATCTGAACCGCTCCTGGGCCTCCCCTAGGTCACCTCGGCCTCAAATGAGTACCTGGCGGGGTTTGTAGTAAAAAAAGAAAAAAATTGAGACAAAGGCGGCCGAACGTGGTGTTGGCCACCCAGCCCTTCGCGTGCCGTGTCGGCCGTCGAAGGATACGCGGGGGATCTTTGTCTCGTGCGTGCGCGTTGCTGATTGTGATGGTCAGAGGAAGCGGGTGGGTGCCAGCGTGTCTCGGCCTTGTTCATATATCGGGACCGTGCCCTTCACAGTGATTCGCCGCTCGTCAAATCCCACGTCGCCTCCCTCCCGCGTCTCCCTGCGGCTCCCGCAAGAATTGGTGGGGCACGCCCCGAGCAGGATGGGAAGGTGGGGTCCAATTTCAATCGATCGATCAGGGTCCATGTCAATCAACCACCCCGACTATGCCACTGAGACCCGTAGACCATAACATGGAGACGCATAGACTCGAAGAGCGACGCTTCGATTCACATTGAGCCCCCATAGGCTTCACATCGAGATCAATATCCTCAATGTGGCCTTTAGACTTACATACAGCCCCATATACTTAATATAGAGACCCATAGACTCACATAGCGACACCCTTAGACTTAAATAAATACATAACATGGATCCCACAAACTCACATAGTGACCCTTAGACTCACATACAGCCCCATATACTTAATATAGAGACCCATAAAATCTCAGAGTGACATCCTTAGACTTCAATAAATACATAACATGGAAACCCATAGACTCACACAGTGACCCTTTAACTCACATATAGCCCCATATACTTAATATAGAGACCCACAGACTCACACAGTGACCCTTAGACTCACAGCCCCATATACTTAATATAGAGACCCATAGACTCACATAGTGCTCCTTAGACTTAAATAAATACATAACATGGATCCCACAGACTCACACAGTGACCCTGAGACTCACATACAGTCCCATATACTTAATATAGAGACCCACAGACTGACATATAGACCTCACATAGAGACCCATATACTCACATATAGCCCCCATAGACTCACATATAGACCTATAACATAGAGCCCCATAGACCACGCTATGCCACTGTTCGTGACGTGCAGATTCAAACACCGCCACCCTCGTCCCCACTGCACGCGAATCCCGATCCGTTGCCACGATTCCAGGTCTCGGCTGAAATTCAAGAGTTCATTCCTTTTGTTGTTCCTGTCGTCGGGTGCGAGCTCCGGGTTTTTATTGCCACCGCGTGCCGTCGCGCGCGTGCGAAGCCGTCTCCATCGTGCCGTGAGGCCGAGTCGATCTAGGGGAGGTCCGAGCCAGGCTCAAATTCACGCAAGCCAAAAAAAACTAAACAAAAAATAGAGGCAGAGTTCCTGCGTTTCAGGCCGAGTTGACCTAGGGGAGGTCCCAGCCAGGCTCACATTCACGCAAGCCAAAAAACCAAAACAAAAAATAGAGGCAGAGTTCCTGCGTTTCAGGCCGAGTTGACCTAGGGGAGGTCCGAGCCAGGCTCACATTCACGCAAGCCAAAAAAAACTAAACAAAAAATAGAGGCAGAGTTCCTGCGTTTCAGGCCGAGTCTATCTAGGGGAGGTCCGAGCCAGGCTCACATTCACGCAAGCCAAAAAAACTAAACAAAAAATAGAGGCAGAGTTCCTGCGTTTCAGGCCGAGTTGACCTAGGGGAGGTCCGAGCCAGGCTCACATTCACGCAAGCCAAAAAAAACTAAACAAAAAATATAGGCAGAGTTCCTGCGTTTCAGGCCGAGTTGATCTAGGGGAGGTCCGAGCCAGGCTCACATTCACCCAAGCCAAAACAATTATAATTAGAGGCAGAGTCCCTGCGTTTCAGGCCGAGTCTATCTAGGGGAGGTCCGAGCCAGGCTCACATTCACGCAAGCCAACATAGTCATGACCTCTATATTTTAGGCTGAGCTGACCCAGGGGAGGTGCCAGTAGCCAACTCCAACCACGTACCAACGTTGCCCCAACGTTGGCACGCTCCTCTCCTCCCTCCCTCCCACGTCCACCTTAGTCTCACCCCGGCTGACTCTGGGACTCTCATCCGTGCCTCCGTCGGCATCCCGACTCCGACTCCTTCATCCACCTCATCGTCCTCTACGTCCTGCCCGAAGGCCCTGGTCCCCCAACTCCAGACGACGACACCAGACCCCTCGGCACCGTTCGTAACCCGACCACGTCGCTAAAACAACGCGGCTCCCAAGCCATTCACGGATCAATGTCAACATCGCACTCAGAGCCTCCTCCTCAGGGCTCGCTCCTGCCTGCCTCTCCCCTCTCGGTCACACTCCACTCCCCTCCACGCGCTCTCCTGCCTCTCGGTCTCACTCTACTCCCCTCCACGCACTCTCCTGCCTCTCCCCTCTCGTCTCACTCCACTCCCCTCCACGCACTCTCCTGCCTCTCCCCTCTCGTCTCACTCTACTCCCCTCCACGCACTCTCCTGCCTCTCCCCTCTCGTCTCACTCTACTCCCCTCCACGCACTCTCCTGCCTCTCCCCTCTCGTCTCACTCCACTCCCCTCCACGCACTCTCCTGCCTCTCCCCTCTCATCTCACTCCACTCCACGCACTCTCCTACATCTCCCCTCTCATCTCACTCCACTCCCCTCCACGCACTCTCCTACCTCTCCCTCTCATCTCACTCTACTCCCCTCCACACACTCTCCTACCTCTCCCCTCTCATCTCACTCTACTCCCCTCCACGCACTCTCATACCTCTCCCCTCTCATCTCACTCTACTCCCCTCCACGCACTCTCCTCCCTCTCCCCTCTCATCTCACTCCACTCCCCTTAACGCACTCTCCTACCTTTCCCTCTCATCTCACTCCACTCCCCTCCACGCACTCTCCAACCTCTCCCTCTCATCTCACTGCACTCCCCTCCACGCACTCTCCTACCTCTCCCATCTCATCTCACTTTACTCCCCTCCACGCACTCTCCTGCCTCTCCCCTCTCGGTCTCTCTCTACTCTCCTCCACACACTCTCCTGCGTCTCCCATCTCATCTCACTCTACTTACCAGGGCGACTGCCTCCAACTGAGCCTCCTCCACAGAGGCCGATCTTGACACCGCTGGTACCAGTCATCGGCAAATCTACTCAGCTCCACGTCCTCCTGTACCACATCACTCCATCTTTTCTCTAGCTCGTGCCGCGCCCGTTTAGCCCCCTCTATCCGGCCGAACAAAAGCTGTTTAGGCATGCGGTGGCCGGGCATGCGGGCTACATGACCCAGCCAACGCAGCCTTGCCTGCCGGAGGAGCTCACCGATGAGACTTTGCCCAGATATTTCAAGGATTTGTGAGCTCTTCACACAATCCAGCCTGGTTAAACCCAGGATGGATCGTAGGCAGGCCAGCCTAAATGTTTCTAACCGGCGAAGATGCTCCATTAGGGGGGGTCCACGTTTCGCAAGTGTAGAGAAGGGACGGAATAACCGTGGCCGAGAAGACCTGAAGCTTCGTGCGGAGCAACAGACCAGGTAGCTTCTACACAGCGTTACGCAACCGATGAAAATATATTGCCGCTAGACTGATTCGGAGTGAGACCTCTGCTGTTAAACCGGAGCCGGTCATGAGCACACTGATCAGGTATGGGAAACTCTGCACTCTCTCCACAACTGCTCCATCACTGATTCGGAGTTGTGGGAGTGGAGTTTCCAATGGTACAAAATACCCAGGCAGGTGCTTAGTTTTGGTGGGGCTGATGGTAAGGCCCCACCTCTTAGTGGCACGCTCCAGTTTCAGCAGCAGCATCTCCAACTCCTCCTCTGAATGAGCAGCAATTACCAAATCATCGGCATACATAACGTGGTTGACCAATAGGGAGCCATCTCTTGACCGCACCCGGGCATCGATCAGCCTCCCATTATATCTGTACCAAATGGAAATTCCCCCGGTACAGCTATTGAAGGCTTCACGAACTACGTGGTCAAAATAATAATGTGGGAGCCAGAGGACATCGCTGTCGCACCCCAAGGTGTACAGGGAATGGCTCTGACTCCCGGCCACGTAGTTTTACCCGAGCTCGCTCACCGTCACGAAGGTCCTTAATGATCGTGAGCAGAGGGTCAGGGACTCCGAAAGCACGAAGAACAACCCAAAGCCCAGGCCTACTGATGGAATCATAGGCCTTGACCAGGTCAATAAAGCAGAGATGTAGGTCTTGTTGGAATTCCCTACACCTCTGCTGTAGCAGACGGACAGAAAATATGGCATCTGTGCAGGACAGCCCTTTCCTGAAACCGCATTGGGGCCCTGCAAGCCCCTCCTCAGCGTGCCTAGTAAGGCGATGTTGAATAATACTTGCCAGGACCTTTCCCGGCACACTGAGGAGTGAGATGCCCCTGTAGTTGTTACAATCTGTGCGGTCCCCCTTCATGTAGGGTAGTCTGTGCACAAACGCCACCCTCCCCTCAGCATTTCGCTTGGGAGATCATCTCTGCCCGGTGCCTTTCCTGGTCTCAGACTCTGAATCGCTTTCAGTACTTCCTCAACAGATGGCACCTCAGCCAGCCGCCCACGGGGGTGACTTCTTCTTCCAATATTTGAGCCACCGCAGCTTCAGCAGGGTCACACACACACGCACAAAAGATCCCCCGTATAGCCTTAACAGACTATAGGCCCTATAGTCTTCTTTGGTTCTTTCGGTTAAGTCACGTCTAAAGATAAAATAATAAATTAAAATAATAGCGACGTTTCGATTGCAACACAAGCAATCATCATCAGGCATAAGAGAAATAGCAACAAAAATCTAACTAGAAAACTATAGACAGACATACAAGCAGACAGACATCACAAGGACACACAGAGAGAAGACACATATCGGCACAGAGAGAGGGGTCGTTTCTGTGACGGTCCCTTAAATATAGGGAGGGGGGCGGGGACGGAGAGAGGGAGGGGGCAGAGAAAATTAGCATATCAATGAGTGGACGGCAACGTGTTGCTGCTGCGCAAGTAAGATGACGACGTGGCACGGCACGCAAGCTGGAAAATTAGGAGAAAGACACACTAAAATTAAATAACCTCGCAAAATATCGAAATGTGATGTAATGCAACACAGAGAGTCGGTCAACACACAATTAACGCATAGCCTGGTTGATTACGTATTTCAAAGATTGCTAAGTTAGAATTTAAGTGTGAAAATTCCAAAGAGAGGACACAGGCAGAGAGAACAAATAGCCAGAGAGAGAAAAAAGATGAGCTTAAAACTTCCCCGTAGAAGTGGTTCAATCTTAATTTTTGGAGCTTTCGTGACTGCAGGAATTATTCTTTGGTTCTTTCGGTTAAGTCACGTCTAAAGATAAAATAATAAATTAAAATAATAGCGACGTTTCGATTGCAACACAAGCAATCATCATCAGGCATAAGAGAAATAGCAACAAAAATCTAACTAGAAAACTATATGCCTGATGATGATTGCTTGTGTTGCAATCGAAACGTCGCTATTATTTTAATTTATTATTTTATCTTTAGACGTGACTTAACCGAAAGAACCAAAGAATAATTCCTGCAGTCACGAAAGCTCCAAAAATTAAGATTGCCCTATAGTCTGTTAAGGCTATACGGGGGATCTTTATCTTTGTCTTTGTGTGTGAGCGGTAGTGCAGCAGACAGCGCGCTGCGCTACGAACCTGGTGACCCGGGTTCGATTCCCGCTCACGGCCAACATCAGTGACGATTTATCTGCACCGGTCCTGAGCCTCCCCTAGGTCGACTCAGCCTCAAATGAGTACCTGGTGCGATGTGTAACCATCGCCACTAGGGAGACAAAGGCGGCCGGGCGTGGTGTCGGCCACCCACCCCCTCGTGTGCCGTGCCGGCCTTCATAGGTGCTCGCTAACAGCACTTGCCCCTACAGTCTGCTAAGGCTATATGGGGGATCTTTGTGCGTGTGTGTGCGCGCGCGTGTGTGTGCGCGCGCGCGCGTGTGTGATCGCGGCGAGGTCTGAATAATGGATTTGTATTTAATCTCCCCGTGTTCCGCGTCGCGTGTGTACGCCCTGGATACGGGTGCCCGGGTCCGGCTCGTTTATAATTTCGCAGCAGAAATGTATCGCCCGTAGCAGTGACGTGAATTTTAAATCCTCTCTCTGCGACGGAGCCGAGAGCACCATTCACGTGCCGAGCTCCCTCCTCCCTCACTCATTCGCTCACTCGTTCTCTCCTCGTTCTCTCTCCTCCTTCCTCTCCCTCTCTCGCTCTCTCCTCCTTCATTCTCCCTCTCCCTCCCACCTCCTCCCTCCCTCGCTGTCTCTTCATTCTATTTTTTCTTTACGATCAGAGGAAACAAGAAGATGCTCGGTGTAGTCGGCACTTTGCTTCGTTCGTCATTTCGTTTTTGTAGTTTTTTTTTCAATGCTTTGCTTTATGTGCACCCCCCCCCCCTTTTTAACTAACAAATAGATAAAGAAAGAGAGAAAAAAAGACCATAATATATATATAAAAAGAAGGAAATAAATTTTTTTCCCAATAAATGTCACGCTCTGCTCTCCTCCTTCTTACCCCTTCCCTCTCTCTCTACCCCCCCCTCTCTCTACCACCTCTCTCTCTCTCTACCCCCCCCCCTCTCTCTACCACCTCTCTCTCTCTCTACCCCCCCCCATCTCTCTCTCTACCCTCTCTCTCTCTCTACCCCCCCCTTTCTCTATCTACCCCCCCTCTCTCTCTCTACCCCCCCCTCTCTCTCTCTCTCTACCCCCTCTCTCTCTCTCTACCCCCCCCCCCATCTCTCTCTACCCCCCCTCTCTCTCTCTACCCCCCCCTCTCTCTCTACCCCCCCCTCTCTCTCTCTACCCCCCCTCTCTCTCTACCCCCCCCATCTCTCTCTACCCCCCCTCTCTCTCTCTACCCCCCCCATCTCTCTCTCTACCCACCCTCTCTCTCTCTACCCCCCCTCTCTCTCTACCCCCCCCCCTCTCCCTCCTCTATGTCTATGTTCCCACTGTTTTCTATGTAATTTTTTTTCTCTCTCTCCCGTCGTCACAAAGCTCTGCCCCCCCCCCCCCAAAAAAAATAAAACATGCTTCAAATCGCTTTAAACTATTGTCATTGTAGTGCGAATTTAATGTGGCGCTGCACTCTGATGCTGTAGGAGAAAACATGTATTAAAAAGTATATTTAATTAAGTAGAACGTGTTGTCTATATTTATTTAAAGTTGCGCATTCTGATGTGACGTCACATTTCTCCCCCCCCCTCGTCACACATCGTCTGACCCCCCCCCCCCCTAGGTGCGTGACGTCATTTATGCACGGCTCCCAAGCAATATAACATCGGGTGACGCAGGCAATATTTATTTCGCACGAATGTCACTTTGTCTAATGGCCAGTTTAACGCGTCGTGGGCATTCGCCACCAACATTATCCACAATCAAGGCTGGTTTTGGCTCGGATCGCGTAAATCCAAATGTGCCGTAGAACCCGTCACCACCAGACACGGCCAATCAGTGAGCTTCGTCACGTAAACTAAAACGTGCCAATTCGTTACAACGTCAGCACACCGGTTTGCGTTGGAGAGTTCACCCACGACATTTGCAACATCGATTGGCCGATTGCGTACGTATGCTGAACTTCTTTCGCACCGTACGTAGCCAACTCGTGCCAATCGTAGGTGCGGAAATGACAGTGACCAAATCACCGCAACGGCGCCCGATTCCCATCAGATCATTGGAAGCTAAGCGGAGGTTGAGCCTGGATAGCCCTCGGTTGGGCGATCACTTCCACAACCATCACCACCACCACAACCACCACAACCACCACAACCACCACAACCACCATCACCACCACCACAACCACCACAACCACCACAACAACCACAACCACAACCACAACCACAACCACAACCACAACCACAACCACAACCACAACCACCACCACCACCACCACCACCACCACCACCACAACCACAACCACAACCACCACCACCACCACCACCACCACCACAACCACAACCACCACCACAACCACCACAACCACCACCACCACAACCACCACCACCACCACCACCACCACCACCACCACAACCACCACCACAACCACCACCACCACCATACCGTGCACGCCTGGCTGCCATCGGCTGCTGCGGGGACTGCGGTGGTGATGAGCAAAATGTTGTACTGTACCGCTACGCCTCCCGCATACAGTTCATCTATGCTCCCCCGCCTCTAACAAACCGCACCGACCGGCGTGGTGAAGTATGGTCGAGAAGCTCCTCCCTTCCCACGCCCTCCCCCGTGTGACCGGCAAAGTTGTCGGGGTGAAGGAGGCTATCATATTCTGAGGTTTTTTCGGTAAAGTCAGCCGCACCGAACCTCACAATGGCTCCTCCCACCCTCAACCAAGGACTGTTTTCTTGGTTCTTGCGGTAAAGTCACGTAGAAGGGAAGTAATAAAATAATTAAAAAATAAAACATAATAAAAATATTTTTAATATGTTTTATTTGTTATTATTGTATTACTTCCCTTCTACGTGACTTTACCGAAAGAACCAAGAAGATGAATCCCTGCAGTCACGAAAGCTTGAAATCGAAAAAAAAGACTGTTTTGTTGGAATTTCTCTTACTTAATGCAGCAGCCGTGCTGTGACGGTTCCACCTGAAGACGGAAGCTTGTGTTGCCTCCGAAACGTCGTGATTTTTATTTTACTCTTATTAATTTAAATTTAAAAATGTTTACCTACGTGACTTTACCGAAAAAACCTCAGAATATGAATCCTTGCAGTCACGAAAGCTTCAAATCTAGAAGTGAAGGAGGTTCTCATCCAGCAGTGGATTGACGCAAGGGAGTCTAACTGATCGCGTGCAGATGTCGAGCGCGTGGGCATATGTTAACAACCTCGCCAGGTATACAGGAGGTCGTGGGTTCGATCATCCCAACCCTGATGCCTGCTGCTGCTGTATATTTGGAGTTTGCGTCTCTCTCTCTCTCTCTCCTCGTGGTCGCGTGGATTTTTCTCCGGGTCCTCTGTGGTTTTCCCCTCCGCATTTAGAATCAACAACATCACGCGTTTAGAGTATCTTACTGCTCTAACATTTCCACACGAGGATGATGGTGATGATGAGCCCACTTCGTTGAGCTATCACTTGCGATAGCCAGGCTCGTTGCTTAACAAGAGCTACGTAGCTCGTTGAGGCTTTACCTGGTCAAAAGTTAAACAAAAATAGAAAGTCGAGTTCATAGGTAGGCGCATTTATTTCATTACTCAGCACACCCCCAGATCCGAATCACCGCTCGCGCAGACGGAGAGCGATTTGTCGGCAGATGCAGGCGGCAATGCCCTGCAGCAGAAGCAGCTGCCGCCGTGTGGCAGATAGGCCGAGGCAAAGGTTAAAGGTTAAATGTCCCAAGTATCTCAAGGTGGCCCTAGGATTTATTCAAATAAAAAAATGCTGTTGATTATGTGGGGTGCATCAAATATTGGCACGCAATTCTAAACGCGATAACACATAACCAGTCCATGTAGCATAAAGCCAGCCAATTACTAAATATATCTCATAGTTACGTTGACTTGCACGCCGCTTGCCATCTCAATCACTCGATTTTGTGACTGCGTTTTTAACCTTTGTAAAGCGCCTTGACTCAAGTCACTCGAGGAACAGTAAATACGTTTAAAAAAAAACGTTCCTAGAGTCACAGTGCTCCATCGCTGCTGTTAGACGGACAGCTGAAGCCAGTTCAGTGGTGTTTGAAAGTAACAACAAAATAAGAACGGAGGTCGTGATTGGGAATCGAACTCGACTGGGAACAACGCTGAGGTCCACTTCACCGACAACACCTGTCATCTCGGACTCTTTGTCGATCCTCTGCAACTCCCCCGTGCGCTCCATAGCAATCACGTCTTTTACACCACAATCTCATCTCTCTCTCACACCACAAGCTCATCTCTCACACCGCAATCTCATCTCTCACACCACAATCTCATCTCTCTCACCACAATCTCATCTCTCACACCACAATCTCATCTCTCTCTCTCACCACAATCTCATCTCTCTCTCTCACCACAATCTCATCTCTCTCTCACCACAATCTCATCTCTCACTCCACAAGCTCATCTCTCTCACCACAATCTCATCTCTCTCTCACCACAATCTCATCTCTCACACCACAAGCTCATCTCTCACACCGCAATCTCATCTCTCTCACCACAAGCTCATCTCTCACACCGCAATCTCATCTCTCTCACCACAAGCTCATCTCTCTCACCACAAGCTCATCTCTCTCACCACAATCTCATCTCTCACACCGCAATCTCATCTCTCTCACCACAAGCTCATCTCTCTCACCACAAGCTCATCTCTCTCACCACAAGCTCATCTCTCACACCGCAATCTCATCTCTCTCACCACAAGCTCATCTCTCTCACCACAAGCTCATCTCTCACGCCACAATCTCATCTCTCTCACCACAATCTCATCTCTCTCACCACAATCTCATCTCTCTCACCACAATCTCATCTCTCACACCGCAATCTCATCTCTCTCACCACAAGCTCATCTCTCTCACCACAAGCTCATCTCTCACGCCACAATCTCATCTCTCTCACCACAATCTCATCTCTCTCACCACAATCTCATCTCTCTCACCACAATCTCATCTCTCTCACCACAATCTCATCTCTCACTCCACAATCTCATCTCTCTCACCACAATCTCATCTCTCTCACCACAATCTCATCTCTCTCACCACAATCTCATCTCTCACGCCACAATCTCATCTCTGACACCACAATCTCATCTCTCTCACCACAATCTCATCTCTCTCACCGCAATCTCATCTCTCTCACCACAATCTCATCTCTCTCACCACAATCTCATCTCTCTCTCACACCACAATCTCATCTCTCTCACCGCAATCTCATCTCTCACACCACAATCTCATCTCTCACGCCACAATCTCATCTCTCTCACCGCAATCTCATCTCTCTCACCGCAATCTCATCTCTCTCACCGCAATCTCATCTCTCTCACCGCAATCTCATCTCTCTCACCGCAATCTCATCTCTCACACCACAATCTCATCTCTCACACCACAATCTCATCTCTCTCACTCCACAATCTCATCTCTCTCACCACAATCTCATCTCATCTCTCTCACCGCAATCTCATCTCTCTCACCACAATCTCATCTCTCTCACCACAATCTCATCTCTCTCACCACAATCTCATCTCTCTCTCACCACAATCTCATCTCTCTCACCACAATCTCATCTCTCTCTCTCACCGCAATCTCATCTCTCTCACCACAATCTCATCTCTCTCACCACAATCTCATCTCTCTCTCTCACCACAATCTCATCTCTCTCACCACAATCTCATCTCTCTCTCTCACCGCAATCTCATCTCTCTCACCACAATCTCATCTCTCTCACCACAATCTCATCTCTCTCTCTCACCACAATCTCATCTCTCTCACCACAATCTCATCTCTCTCTCTCACCGCAATCTCATCTCTCTCACCACAATCTCATCTCTCTCACCACAATCTCATCTCTCTCACCACAATCTCATCTCTCTCTCTCACCACAATCTCATCTCTCTCACCACAATCTCATCTCTCTCTCTCACCGCAATCTCATCTCTCACACCACAATCTCATCTCTCTCTCTCACCACAATCTCATCTCTCTCACCACAATCTCATCTCTCTCTCTCACCGCAATCTCATCTCTCTCACCACAATCTCATCTCTCTCACCACAATCTCATCTCTCTCTCTCACCGCAATCTCATCTCTCTCACCACAATCTCATCTCTCTCACCACAATCTCATCTCTCTCTCTCACCGCAATCTCATCTCTCTCACCACAATCTCATCTCTCTCACCACAATCTCATCTCTCTCTCTCACCGCAATCTCATCTCTCTCACCACAATCTCATCTCTCACACCACAATCTCATCTCTCTCACCACAATCTCATCTCTCTCACCACAATCTCATCTCTCTCACCACAATCTCATCTCTCTCACCACAATCTCATCTCATCTCTCTCACCGCAATCTCATCTCTCTCACCACAATCTCATCTCATCTCTCTCACTCACAATCTCATCTCTCTCACCACAATCTCATCTCTCTCACCACAATCTCACCTCTCACACCACAATCTCATCTCTCTCACCACAATCTCATCTCTCACACAAGCGCTACTCTAGTCACGAGCGCATTATTATATATGTGTGTGTGTGATATATCTATGTGTGTGTGACAGTATAAATTAGCCCAATGAATGATCAACACTGGGTTTACATACCGCGCGTGTCTGTCTGTGTGTGTGGTTGTGTGCGACGAGCGGTGGTGCAGCAGTTAGCACACTGCGCTACGAACCTGGCGACCCGGGTTCGATTCCCGCTCACCGCCAACAACGGTGACGATTATCTGAACCGGTCCTGGGCCTCCCCTAGGTCGACTCAGCCTCAAATGAGTACCTGGTGTGGTGTGGAAACATCGCCGCTAGGGAGACAAAGGCGGTCGGGCATGGTGTTGGCCATCCACCCCCGCGTGTGCCGTGCCGTACTTCATAGGCGCTCGCTAACAACACTTGCCCCTACAGTCTGTTAAGGCTATACGGGGGATCTTTGTCTTCGCGGAGGATGAAAGGCGCGTCTACAATAAGGCACGTGCACATTGGGGGCCGTCCATAAATGACGTCACGCGATTTTGGACGATTTTTTACCCCCCCCCCTTCGTCACACGGCGTCACAAAAAGTCAGACCCCCCCTCAAATATGACGTCACAAAGCTCTGCCCCCCCCCAAATAAAACATGCTTCAAATCGCTTTAAACTATTGTCATTGTAGTGCGTATTTAGCGTGGCGCTGCACTCTGATGTTGTAGGAGAAAACATTTATTAAAAGTCAATTTAATTAAGTAGAACGTGTTGTCTATATTTATGTAAAGTTGCTGCATTTTGACGTGACGTCACATTTCTCACCCCCCCTCGTCACACATCGTCACAAATGTCTGACACCCCCCCCCCCTAGATGCGTGACGTCATTTATGGACGGCCCCTTGTCTGTTTGTGAACTGTGTCACCAGGGTACGGAGTGAAACGATACACGCGGGTGAATGCATTTCTGCATGTGTGTTTGAAACAGTCAAGCTGGCCTGCCTACGACCAGACTGGATTACAGTGGGAGGGGCTCGCAGATCCTTGAATGATCTGGACACGGTCCCATCATTCGTGAGCTCCTCTGGCAGGCGAGGAGTCGTGGGTTGGCTGTGCATGCGGGCTACACGACCCAGCCACCGAATGCCCAAGCAACTTCTGTTTGGCCGGATAGAGGGGGCTAAATGGGCAGCGGCACGGGCTGGAGAAGAGATGGAGCTCGTGTATGCGCTGTATGTTGAACTTCTTTCGCACCGTACGTAGCCAATCGTGCTAATCGGAGGTGCCGTACAGGAGCGTCTGATCGACGATCGGTGCCAGCCGTGTCAACATCGGCCTCCGTGGAGGAGGTTCGTGAAGGACGCTGCTACTGGGCAGTTGGAGGCAGTCGCCCTCCAGCAACAACGGAGGGCGGAGGAGCGACGCTCACAACAACGAGCGGAGCGCCGGGTAGATAAAACACAGCAAGTTGGCACAGTCGGGCGCACAGGTGATGCAGTCATCTCAGTCAGTCAATCCATGGCACCTGGGTCTGTCCCGTGACCTCCTGCCAGCGGGCCTTCCGTACTTTTTTGCAATGGGCTCAAAGTGCACCTAGCCTGGCACAAACGCTGTGGCGATGTCACCACCCCTTAGTGGCAAATGAAGGCTGTTGTGTCTGCGTAGCCACGATGTTCGTGAGCTGACATTTGTTACATATTTAAATAATGAACTCCACGCATCACGTTGGCACTGCTAATTGTTCAATTTGTATCGCTGACAATGATTGTGAGATATTGTGTTGGGAGCTGTTGTGCGGATGCGAGAGTGACCCTGTGCATGCTTGGGGAGCGGTGGCGCAGTCGCACTACGAACCAGGCCACCCGAGTTCGATTCCGGTTCACGGCCAACACCAGTGACGATCCTGGGCCTCCCCTAGGTCGACTCAGCCTCGAATGAGTACCCGGTGCGGTGTGTAAACATCGCCACTGGGGAGACAAATGCAACCGGGCGTGGTGCTGGCCACCCACCCCCTCGTGTGCCGTTCCGGCCTTCATAGGTGCTCGCTAACAGCACTTGCCCCAATAATCTGTGAAGGCTACACGGGGGATCTTTGTCTTTGTGGGTGCCTGCGAGTGGAGGAGTCCCGACAGCTGTAGCTGGACAGCTCGCTGATGACTAACTCGGGGTTTGGCAGTGGAGGTCTCACTGCAAATCAGTCGAGCGGGATTATCGTTTCATCGGATGCATAACCACGCGTGCAAGCGGCATGGCCTGTCGCTAACAAGTGGCGATCATTCGAACGGGTTCTGGGCCACCCCTAGGTCGACTCGGCCTCAACTGGGTAACCTGGTGAGGTGTTGAAGACATCAGCACTGGCGATACAAAAAGCGACCGCGCGAGTCACAGGGCTGCACTGTGTTCGCGTTAATAGGTGCTCGCTAACGGCACTTGCCCCAACACTCTGCACGGCTATAAGGGCATCTTTGTCTTTGTATGTATATAAGCATGTATGCCTAAGTGTACGTACTCCAATTGTGAATGTTGTGGGTTTACTCTCCAACACCCCGGTGTGCTGAGCTCGTCACAAATTGGCCACGTTTTTGTTTTCGTGACAAACCTCACCAATCGGCTCTGTCGGGTGGTGGCGGGTTTAACGACGCATTTATATTTACGTGATCTAACTCCAAAACCCTCTGTTGTGGATAATATTTGTCGCAAAAGCCTTCTACTACGTGTTAAACTAAGTATACGTGTGTGCGGGTGTGTATGTCAGTGTGTGTCTGTGTTATAACCGGCACTGCGTTCTGAAGCCGGCGACCCGAGTTCGATTCCCGCTCACGGCCACCATCAGTGACGATTATCTGAACCGGGTCCTGGGCCTCGCATCGGTCGACTCAGCCTTAAATGAGTACCTGGTGCGATGTGTAAACATCGCCACTAGGGAGACACAGGTTGCTGGGCGTGGTGCTGGCCACCCACCCCCTCGTGTGCCGTGCCGGCCTTCATAGGTGCTCGCTAACAGCACTTGCCCCAACAGTCTGTTCAGGCTATACGGGAAATCTTTGTCTTTGTGTTATAACCTCCCGTGACCTCTTGCCAACAGCGACCCTTCGACACTGCACGTGGCATCAATGTGCACCTAGCCTGGCACAAGCGTCGTGGTGACGTCATCGCCACCGAGTGGCGAACGGCGGTTGTTGTTGTTGTGGTGGTGTTACGTAACGTTCCTGCAATGGTTTCTCACAACATATACGTGCTCTGCGACCCGGTCATAGTAATGTGGAATTGCCACCACGGATTGGTTCCCAATCGTCGCAACGAGCATCGCTCTCCACGCTCGTTGCGGTAAATATACACGCGCGTGCATAATTAATAACAATATACAATGCGTCTGCTAATCGCTGGTCAATAATTTATGGGTTTAATATACCACGTGTTGTAATTTCATTGGGGGGGGAGTTTGACTTTTTTTTCGCAAAGTGCAGTAGGAATGTGTAGTGTTCGACTGCTGAACCGTAGGGGGGGTGGGGGGGGGCACTGGTTAGCACACTGCCACTCGGATACCAGAGGTCCGAGTTCGATTCCATTCACGGCTCACATCAGTGCCATCTGACCCGGTGGTCCTGCCCACCGCACGTGCCCACACTTCACCAAACCCGCACTTTACCGGCGTGGTGAAGTGCGTCCGAATCATCTCCACGCAATTCTAGATTTGAAGTTTTCGTGACTGCAAGGGTCCATACTCCTTTTCTTGGTTCTTTCGGTAAAGTCACGTAGAAGGGAAGTAATAAAATAATAAAAATAAAACATAATAAAATAATTCTCGCGACGTTTCGGCCACAACGCAAGCAGCCGTCCTCAGGTGAAGACCAGGTCTGTCGGCAGCCGGACGGCTGCTTGCGTTGTGGCCGAAACGTCGCGAGAATTATTTTATTATGTTTTATTTTTATTATTTTATTACTTCCCTTCTACGTGACTTTACCGAAAGAACCAAGAAGATGATTCCCTGCAGTCACGAAAGCTTTAAATCGAAAGGGTCCATATTATTTGTTTTTTCGGTAAAGTCACGTAGGTACCGACCAATCTCCACGCAAGTTTCAACGATTGTTTTAAAATTCGCTGGAGAGGCACAACTATGATGCCTACCCTGGCACGTACCCTGGCACGTACCCTCGCAGTACAGTACATTGAAGCAAGGCCGTAATTATCATATATATTGGGGGGGGGGGACACATGCCCCCCCAAATATTCAAATACGCTCAAAATGTCCCCCCGCCCAATATATTGCTACAAAAAAATTGCTATGCTATGTAAATCAAAAGAACAATTTGCTAAACATTGGCCACAATATCTGGACTTGTCTTCATATAAATCAATGCATAGATTTCTGTTTATATGATTGTGGTTATGGTTGTATCTTCGTGGTTCTTTCGGTAAAGTCACCGAAAGAACCAAGAAGATGAATCCCTGCAGTCACGAAAGCTTTAAATCGAAAGTTATGGTTGTACTTTATTAATCCCTAATCTCTGCCATTACATACAATGAAACACAAGAAATGGTAAAAAAGTCAAAACAGAGCAATGTAATACAATAAACCAAGGCCGTAACCATGGAGTCAACATTGGGGGGGGGGCAAATCTTCCAGGGTGTCTGGGGGTCACAACCCAGAAATAATATCTACATTTGAAAACTAATTTCCTGCCTAATATATTACAAAATGCACTAACACGTGGGATGGACTTTTTTGTTAACAATAATGTCTAATAGTGTATTGTATTAAATTGCTCAGTTTTTTTCTTTCTTACTATTTCTTGTTTCATTGTATGCAATGGCAGAGATTAGGGATTAATAAAGTACGTCCATGACCACAATCATATAAACAGAAATCTACGCATAGATTTATATGAAGACAAGTCCAGATATTGTGGCCAAGGTTTAGCAAATTGTTGTTTTTATTTACATAGCAGAGGTGGGACAAAGTCATTGTTATGCAAGTCCAAGTCGAGTCGCAAGTCATCAAATTCATGACTCGAGTCTGACTCGAGTCCAAGTCACATGACTCGAGTCCACATCTCATAGGTGGGACAAAGTCATTGTTATGCAAGTCCAAGTCGAGTCGCAAGTCATCAAATTCATGACTCGAGTCTGACTCGAGTCCAAGTCACATGACTCGAGTCCACATCTCATAGTGGGACAAAGTCATTGTTATGCAAGTCCAAGTCGAGTCGCAAGTCATCAAATTCATGACTCGAGTCTGACTCGAGTCCAAGTCACATGACTCGAGTCCACATCTCATAGGTGGGACAAAGTCATTGTTATGCAAGTCCAAGTCGAGTCGCAAGTCATCAAATTCATGACTCGAGTCTGACTCGAGTCCAAGTCACATGACTCGAGTCCACACCTCTGTTACATAGCATAGCAAAATTTTCTCATAGCAATATATTGGGGGGGGGGGGGGGACATTTTGAGCATATTTGAATATATATGTAAATTACGGCTTTGCGCAATACACTATTACACGTTATTGTAAAAAATATTAAGAAAAAGTGATCCCATCTGTTAATGAATATTTAAATATTTTAGGCAGGAAATGGCAGGAAATGAGTTTCAGATTTAGATATTTTTCTGGGTTGGGACCCCCAGACCCCCTGGAAGATTTGCCCCCCCCCCCAATGTTGACTCCATGGCTACGGCCTTGCATTGAAGTGTGCTCTAATCTCCATCTGTTCCATCTCACCGCCTGTGAGTGTTCATCGGAGGAGGTGGCGTACTCTGGCTCGCCAGGTGAAGGCGGTGCGGTCAAAGTGTTGTCTAAGCTCCATCTGTTCCTTCTGTATGAGATGCAGTGCTGCCCATCCTCCTCCAATACGTCATTAAATCGGCATCATAATCGTCATCGGTATCGCCACAACAAGACCCGCGCCACAGACATCGTCGCCCATCACGACCGCCACCACCGCCACCACTGCCGCCACCACCGCTGCCACCGCCACCACCACCACCACCGCCACCACCGCCACCACCACCACCACCGCTGCCACCACCACCGCCACCACCGCCACCACCACCGCTGCCACCGCCACCACCACCGCCACCGCCACCACCACCACCACCACCACCGCTGCCACCGCCACCACCACCGCCACCACCGCCACCACCACCGCTGCCACCGCCACCACCACCACCGCTACCACCACCACCGCCACCACCACCACCGCCAATTCTTCTCCACCGCCCTAATTGGGGCCACGAAATCCGTGGTCAGCAAACAGTTGGGGGGGGGGGGGGTTGGGGATGGTGGTGGGAACGATCCACCACATCCGATCGTCGATCCAGCGTCGTTCCAACCATCACCACCATCATCACCACCATCACCACCATCATCACCACCATCACCACCACCATCATCGTCGTCATCATCGTCGTCGCAGCCGCTGCCACCACCCATCACCATCTTGCCGCGCTAAATCCATCAACGCCACCACCACCACCATCATCGTCGTCGTCATCATCATCATCCATTGCGCGTCGCCGCCGCCGCCGCCAATTATCATCTGGCCAACAAAGCGATCGCTGGCTCAGCAAATCGTTCGAGGGAACGTCTCGTTTTGAGACGTTCCCTCGAACGAGGGGGGGGCATCGGGGGGGCATGGGGGGGGGGTTGTTGGGGTGAAGGTCTTTTTTCCCCCTACCCCCACCCCCTCCTCCATCAGTTGCTGCCGCATTAATTAATTAATTAGTCGCAGTGGCGATGGGAAAAGGAGTCCACGCAGCTCCCACCCACTCCCCCGTTCGCGTGCAGACCCGTGCCTGGATTACTAATTCACGCGCGCGCGCCCCCGTGTGTGTGTGCGCGTGTGTGCGCGCGCCCGTGTGTGTGCGCGTGCGTGTGTGCGCGTGCGTGTGTGCGCGCGCCCGCGTGTGTGCGTGCGTGTGTGCGCGCGCCCGTGTGTGTGCACGCGCGCCCCTGCGTCGTGCAGGGGGTGGTGGTGGTGGGGGGGAGATGGCGCAGCGGTTAGCGCCACGCTGCAAACCCGCGGCGATGACCCGAGGTTCGCTTGATTCCTCGCTCGAGGCCACCAACACCTCTCCTAGGTCGACTCAGCCTCAAAACGAGCACCTGGTGCAGATGGGTGAACACGACATCGCCGCCGGGGAGACAAAGGCGGCCGGGCGTGGTGCTGTCCACCCCCGCGCGTGCCGTGCCTGGCCTTTAATAGGTGCTGCTGCTAGCTCACAGCCCTTGCCCCGACAGTCTGTTAAGGCTGCACGGGGTATCTTTGCCTTTGTGTGTGCGTGCATCTCGCACAGGGCAAGACGCCACGCGCACAAAGACAAAGATCCTCCGTGTAGCCTCCAAGCAGATGCTCTGAGCGAGAAGCCCGCCACGGCACACGAGGTGGCCAGCACCACGCCCGGCCGCCTTTGTCTCCCTAGTGGGGGTGGGTGGCCAGCACCACGCCCGGCCGCCTTTGTCTCCCACAACAGCAACTACCGCCATTCGCCACTGAGTGGCGGTGACGTCACCACGACGCTTGTGCCAGGCTGGGTGCACGTTGAGGCCACGTGAAGTGTCGAACGCCCGCTGGCAGGAGGTCACGTGGCAGACCCAGCAGGTGCCACGGGTCGACTGACTGAGATGACCGTCTCCCACACACGCACGCAAGCTCGTATCTCGTGGGTGTCATAGGTGCCAGGACACCTCCAACAACACCAACAACAGAGTCAGAATCTGTATTTATACTTGAAGAATCCGAAAAGCTATAAAGCTCTTTTTCACAGACATCCAACAACAACAACGACGACGACGTCCACGTGTAACTAAGAGAGAGACACACACACACAAAATAACGGACGAAGCAATCCTTCCGTGGTTATTGGGCCACGTTCATCAACGAGCCGATTTCAATTCCGTGACCACGCTGATGGCACGCCCGCGGAATAACAACAACAATAACAACAACAGCAGCAGGCAGGCGGACAGCCGGCTGACTGCCGAGTCTATGAACCGGCGATGGTGCTGCTCTAATGTGATTACAGTGCAGGGAGTGGAGCGTAGTTCAGTTTCGCCACGCGCCTTCGACCAAATGGGATTTGTCAGCGCTGCGTAACGGCGAGGAGGCGGTGCTCGATGGACAGAGAGCAGTGCACCACGCTGTGTGGCGCAACAGCCCCGAAATGAAGCGGAGTACACGCGTGTGTGCGTGTGGGGGTTTACTCGCCAACACACCGGTGTGCTGAGCTCGTCACAAATTCGCACGTTTTTGTTTACTGTGAAGAAACCTTGCAAATCGGCTGTGTTTGGGTGGTGGCGGGTTTAACGACGCATTTATATTTACGCGATCTAACCCCATAACCCTTTAGTGTGGATAATATTTGTCGCGAAAGCCTTCTACTACGTGTTAAACTAAGTATACGTGTGTACGGGTGTGTATGTCAGTGTGTGTCTGTGTTATATACAGCACTGCGTTCTGAAGCCGTCGACCTGAGTTTGATTCCCGCTCACGGCCAACACCAGTGACGATTATCTGAATCGGTCCTGGGCCTCCCCTAGGTCGACTCAGCCTCAAACGAGTACCTGGTGCTGTGTGTAAAACATCGCCACTGGGGAGACAAAGGCGGTCGGGCGTGGTGCTGGCTACCCACCCCCTCGTGCGCCGTGCCGGCCTTCATAGGTGGCTACTCGCTAACAGCACTTGCCCCAACAGTCTGTTACAGATTCTTGGGTTTTTTCGGTAAAGTCACGTAGGTAAAAAATTAAAATAAAATAAAGTAAAATAAAATAAAAAATAAAATAAAAATCACGACGTTTTGGAGGCAACACAAGCTTCCGTCTTCAGGTGGAACCGTCACAGCACGCTCGCTGTATCAAGTAAATGAGAAATTCGAAGAGATCCGACCCCGTATATATATACTTGTTGAGGAGGGAGGAGCTAGGACGGGCCCCCTTTTTGTTACAGGCTACACGGGTGATCTTTGTCTTTGTTGAACTTGATTCCTTACAAAAACAGGGTATCTATGTGGTGTTCACACGTCTTAACGCCGGTTGTATTGCCACAGAGGGTAAAATCTATTCTCATTTTTCACGCGCAGAACTTATTTCGCGTCTTCTTCTTCTGCCGTGTGGCCTTGCTACAGAGGTCGTAACCGGGTACCCGATACCCGGCTACCCGTACCCGGCCGGGTACTGGTACGGGTAGCCGTTTGCGACCCTGGTGCGGCCGGGTACGGGTACGGGTAGGCCGTGAGTCACTGGTGATTAGCCGTTTGTCACTCTTTTCAGGTAGGGTACGGATAGGGAACGGGTACGGGTACCCATTTGCGACCCTGGTGCGGCCGGGTACGGGTACGGGTAAGGAATCAAAACCCGTTTGCGACCTCTGCCTTGCTGACGTCCAGGTGGCAGAGCCGCAGCTGCAATTCCACATCCAGGTGGCCAAGCCACAGTCAACCGGCGTCAGGCAAAGCGGAGTCGTGGCCTCATCGCTGTAGCGATGTCTCCTCCCTCGTCTCTGTGGGTCTCAGGGCCCACCGAGTGTTGCATTCGTCTCGTGAACAGTGGTCCCGGCAGGGCTATCCAATTGTTTTATGTCTGATCAGCACGGTTGGCTACGTACGGTGCGAAAGAAGGTCAACCTACGTACTTGTTTCGACATGCAGTGTCACATCAGCAGAGTCAGGCTCGCTTGAATCGTTGCTGGTGAAACTGCGCACATGTTTATAATTATGGACTCATCTTCTTGGTTCTTTCGGTAAAGTCACGTAGAAGGGAAATAATACAATTATAAAAATAAAACATGATAAAATAATGCATTTTTCATTATTTTATTATTTCCCTTCTACGTGATAATTTATTTTTATTATTGTATTATTTCCCTTCTACGTGACTTTACCGAAAGAACCAAAAAATGAATCCCTGCAGTCACGAAAGCTTTAAATCGAAAATTATGGACTCATTTTGAATTTCAGTGTTCTATCAGCAGAGTCAGGCTTTCTTGTATCATTGCTGGTGAAACTGCCCAGCTGTTTAAAGGCAGAGAGGCATCCTCTCTGTTGTAGATACGGCTCCTAGTTCGACGCAAATCTATAATAATAATAATACACAACACAAAGTAACCATGAGCGTCGTTCATTCTCTGAGCGTCTTCAATCGCTTTTAATTAACGAACTCATCGGCGCCTTAAAATCGGCCGATATTATCAACAAAGCGAATTTAAAGCAAGCTATTTTATTCGCATTTTTTTTTCCTACGTAGTCGTTGGCGACTGGCGCGGCTTCACCGACTCGCTCCGCTCAAGGGACTCTGGTTCAAGCCCCTCGTAAGCCGGGCAGCCAAAACCTGGATTCATAACCCATTTCAGGGGTTTTTTTTTGTTCCCGGTCCACTTTTAAGAAAAGTGCGTTTAGAATATTTGACTGCTGCTGCTGCTATAAAAGCCCACTTCGTTGGCCTATCAATTGCGGCCAGGCCGCTTCTGAAAACGAGCTAAATATAGTACAGTGGGGCCCTTACCTGGTTGAATAAAAAAAAGTAGTTTAGTTTTAGACTGTGCACCTTTTTGCAAGGGGACATCAATCAACCAGTAGGAGATGGCGGGGGGGGGGCGATGATTCCAAATGAGT